>NW_008240054.1:440205-445201 GCF_000691975.1 Corvus brachyrhynchos | reverse complement strand
CTTCCAAAACCGATCTGGTTCTAAAGATCAAATAGCAGCATTGAGCAAGCTCAGTGCTGGGATCTGGTTCCTGCTAGGCCTATTCCTAGGTCTGGAATGAGGACTCGGGGCTGGCTGTTTGAGTCCCAACTGCCTTTAGGGACACCTTTCAATCCCCTTGGGGCCTGTGGGAGCACTAGCAAGCCTTGAAGGCAGCTGCAAAGGCAGAGCTCGTTCTAAGGGAGTCAAGGTGCAGGGAGCCCGAGGGGAAGTGGCAGCGCAAGGAAAGCGCTGAAGAGGAGAAGAGGAGCGTGGCCGCTCTGTGTAGCCAGTGCTGGGCTCCTTGCAAAGCATTTGCTCAGTCCCTGCCCTCAGCCCTCAGAGGCACTCGGGCTGTCGGCTGGATGCCTTAGGAAACAACCCAATGAATTTGAATGCTAAGAACCTGTTACTTCTTAGGTATCTTACCCTGCTCTCTGCAGCCAATCGGGCCAAATTATCAAAGCTGGGCATCTCATTTCTGTTCATTGCAGAAATGTAGCAGGTGTTCTGTTGTGTGAGTTTCGTTGCAATGATGCCCTGTAAAATAAAATTATCAAGCACTCACAATTCAGTTTTTCTTTTGAGTTTGTGATAAAGTTGGGATTGAAGCAGTTATGAATGCCAAGACTTTCTACCCCATATTGTTTACTTCAAATGGTCAGAATACAGAAACCATTCCCATCCCTTGGTCATCTTTGGAACAATCTCGCTCCCTGCCACTCACCGTGTTGTAGTTCCAGACAGTTTTCCATGATAAATTTTTGCTCTTTTGCTCAATAATTGCCACCCGTGTTTGACTATTGATCTGCACGCCTTGTGAGATACCGGTGATAGTGATTTGGGACTCTCCACCAAAGATGATTTGCTGGTTTTGATTTATCTGCTGCGACTGGAAAACCAAATGGAGCACTTTTAGATGGACGTGTTAGTCAGTGTCATTTCCAATGCTTTTAAAAAAAACCCTGCTACAATAGAAGAAGTTCTGTCCCCCCTGTAAGACCCAGGAGTGCCCTCAGTATTTTCAAATGGGCCCAGAATCAAGGCTGTGGCATTGGACAATAGCCATAAGAATTCTTTTTAAGGATTCCCTGAATCCTTGCTGCATCTCACAGCTGTCATCTGGCGCCTTTAGAATTTCATCTGTCAGAGAAAACTTCAATTCCTTTTCTCTAAAGTGGTGGAGAAAGAATCAAGGAGATCTCATGAAGCAGGGAACATAGAAAGAGCAGCCATTCATGTGGAAATTGGTCACTGTACTCACGTAATCAGCAAGGGCTGGAGTCAGGACAAGTCCAAGAAGGACTGCAGTCAAAATCTGGAATGAAAATCAAATACAAAAGTGTACCTGCAGCTCTGGCTGACAAATCCGGTCATGAGAATCCTCCTTCCCTTTTCCTAATCTGATGTTTAAGGGTCCTCCTTTCATCCTGGCATTGCAACAGTGCCCTAAAAGGGAGTCACCCTTGCTTTACCCCAGGGTGCTGCACAGGAGACACATTTCCCACTTGCTCTTTCAAGAGCTGAATCTGCAGTTGTTTCTCAGACCTGTGCAGGCACACACAGGTATTTTACAAGAGTGGGGAGAAAGCTTTTCCATTTCTCGTGCTCTGGCATTACAGGGAAGGGGTTGATCCACTAGTGCAGTGCTCCAGTTGTGCAAAAGCGTTGACAATGATGGACATGGATTAGGCTTCCTGCTTTCTGAATCATGTACAGGCAAGCTGTGAAAAGATCCTTACCTCCTCAGCTCCTTTGGGGAACAGGGGCTGAGCTGCTCATTCTGGAGGAGCAAAATGTCCCCAGAGAAAGCCTTTGTGCTCTAGAGAGGCAGAAGCACTTCTGAGGGATAAAGGAATGGGTTTGGATCAAAGTTTCAGTTTATAAGGAAGAAAAGCATGCATACTTACAGGGAGATTCATCCTGACTGCAGAGCTGACGCTCCTGCAGGTAGAAAGAGCAATGTGAACCTCCCACCTTTTATATGTTTTCAGAATTCTCAGTGGAAGGACTGAATGTTGCAATAAAATTATTTTGCCATTTGTATCCCTGTCACTTGTCCCTGAAAATTATTTCCTGCTGTAACTACTTGATAAATAAGGGGATTGTACTTTTGAACATTTTGACCTGCTGGAGTCTGATAGTTATCAGATAGGAATCCATTTGCAGTGAAAAATTAAATATGTTTATAGTATTTTTCTGACATGTGCTATTTACTTTTGAAAATTCACATCAAACTTAAGACCGGAGATATCCTAGGGCTTAAAGAAGAACATAAAAAGCTTTGCATTTGACAAAATAAGGAAAAGCCTTTTTACCTTCCAAAATGCCCTGTATGTTATCAGGTTACCATAGCACCCACTAAAATACAGTGGTGAGGGCTGAGGTATCTGTGCCTCCATGGACTTGGCAGAGCAGCCCTGAGACATTTTCACATTTCCAGTTTTATTCATTTATAACTGTTGACAGACTTTTCCTCCTAAGTGCATGAAGTTATAGCAGTTTTGCAAGCAGCTGGACCTTGCAGACGGTATTTTGCTCTCCTGTTGGAATTCTGGCTTTAAGCGGGACCGTATTGCAGCAGGCATTGTCCCTTGCCAGGAGCAGCTGTGCCCTGCTGTGCCCTGCATGGAGGCCAGGGAGGCTCTGGTTGGAGTGGACAGCGGCTGTCCCTGTTTGTTTGCGAGGCTGCCGGGCTCTTGTGCTGTGCGGTGACCGCGGGGCTGCGAGATCTGCACCACAGGCTCTGCTCAGGTCACATCCCAGCTGCCTGGGGGTGCGTGGGATCATCATCTGTGACAGGGCTCCACAGCCCCCAGACAGACATTCCCAGTGCCTCCCAATAGGATCAGGGAAGAGGGCTGTGCCTGTGTGGTCTCAGGGAAAATGCAGTGTCAAGTTGGAAAAGGAGAGGAGAGTCTCTCCAGAAACCCCAGGCAAGTCAGATGGGAACTTTTGTTTAAATACTGCAACCCTACGGTTGCTCATCTTTGGAGGCGCTAAAAATTTCTTGGGTGCAGTTTTGCTTTTGGTTTTCATGTCAGTTGACCCTTAGAGTCCCCAAAAGGCTTTTCCTGAAGAGAGCAGGCTGCTATGTCCTTTCCTTAGAGTAACCCTGGGGTGTTCCTGAGTGGGTAAAGTGTCTCTTAGAGTAACTCCTTTCAAACAGCAAGGAAAGGGCCCCTGAGCGAGGAGGGAAGATGAAGATGTGGTGTTTTCCAGACAGAGCGAGTTACTGAAGTTTTAGATGAAGAAAGTAGGCTCAGAGTTTTTTTGCTTTACTTTTAGCATAACACCTGTTTTCAACCCCAGATTTCATTTAATACACTTATTCTATTATTTGCGATTCCATTTCTGGGCTGGTCAGAGAAATAGTGCATCTGTCTATTTACAATTGGCTGTATTGCATGGCAGTATTTATCTTTAAAACAAAACATTTCACATTGCATCACATTACTAAGTTTTTCTATGTTAATTAGAAGTCAAAATAAAAATCAGTTGTACTGATCTCATGTTATCTTAACTATGGGTAACGTAGTAGGTATAGCACCATTTTCTTCTAGTATTGATGAATAATTGCTCAAGGCAGCATGTGAAGTCTCCCTGGGAAATTGTACTGGAAAAGGTTTAAATGCCAAAATTGGGATTTTGCAAGAACATTAGTTTTGTGACTTGTCTTTGGAATTGCTTCTGCTTTTTCAAAGGGTTTGTAAAAACACAGCACAGACCAATATAGGTTGATGATAAATTTTACTCAGACTCAACAGCTTCCAGATAGAGCAGAAAAAAGATAAATGATTGAAAATATGATCAAGAGAAGATTACCGAGGGGAAAAATCTTACTTATGGATACACAGTTCTATGAATTTTCTTCTGCAAACTTTATCAGGAATAACCACAGTAATAAACAGGCAGTTAATTAATCATAAATTTCAATCATGAAATATCTCGCTCTAAGAAGTTTGATCCTGATAAGAAGTTTGATCCTCTTAAAAAGTTTGATCCTGAAAGAAAAGGAAAAACTGATTAGATTTGGACTGAGAAGAAAATAAAAATGCAGCTGAAACGCTTCCAACTAGTTGCCTAAAATTCCAGGCTTATGCCAAGAGCTAGAGCCCAGAACCTTCCTGAGAGTGGCTGGGCTCCAGGTCATTGTACAGAAGAGTGACAGATCTGCTGCGTTTCCTTACATGTGTATACACTGAAGTATAGAAAGTCATAGAAAACCAGAGGATTTCAGTAAGTTATATGCTCAAATTTGCTTGAAACTTTTTTTGTAATCCTGTTAAACTGTCGAATTTTGGAACACAGAGGCTGTCAGTAGCAGACTCACCAGGAGCTGGATAAGCGAGGTAGGAGGGAATTCCTCTGCACAGGGCTTGGATGCGTTTTCCATATGGGCTCAAGCTTTGGAGTCTGTTCCTCGAGATAATGAAGCGATTCTCTCTGGGTGGCAATTGGTAAGGCCCAAGTCCCTGAGCATCAAAGAAACAAACGCAGAAAACAGCATTTAGGAAAACCAAAACTGGAGTTCAGAACTCGTACACACTTCTTTGGAAACGGGGAAGGGGTTATTCCTGGGCAGTGCAACTTTAGAAGGAACTTTTACAGGGACTCAGCCCTGCTGAGAAGGTTCTCTTCAGTTCTTGGAGCCTTTTCTCCTGTGTGTGTAGGAACAAGTGCTTTTCACTGACAGTCAGCTTTTGCCCCACTTTCAACCACCATCCTACCTTGTCTCCTTGAGGTGGTGTAGGAAAGCGTTTGCCAAACCAAAATCTCTTGCTGGTTGTAGCAATGATGCAGGTGTTCTTTGAGAACACCTTGGTTGCAACGTAGCCCTATTAAAATTAAACAAAGAACCCTTTTTGTTGCAAACAGTACACAAGGGAAGAGAAGTGGTTGCTGGAGAGAGGCACTGGTTAAAAGAAAGGCTTTCTACAGTGCAAATAGTCATAGGGAAAGAAAAAAATTTTTCTTT
>NW_008240054.1:435352-439351 GCF_000691975.1 Corvus brachyrhynchos | reverse complement strand
TTCGTGTGGCAGCAGTGAGTAGCTGTGTGTAGCTCTATACTTACGTGGTTGGCAAGAGCAGGAGCCAGGAAAACTCCAAGAAGAGAAGCAATCACAATCTGAAATGAACATTTGAAATTCAAAACACTTGAACATCTTGCATCAAATTATTTGCTGTCTTAAAATAATTTTGACTTCCCATTTACTTTGTGTAGAGGCTCAGCACTTTCTGCAGTGGGGTCCAGCTGAAGAGGATTTAAATATGCAGGAGAATTATTTGTTGATGAGTTTAGAGAACACATGCATAGAAATGGCTCTTAGCCCCAGCAGTGCACCTTGCTCAGGCAAGAAGGTCGTTGAAACACAGTGGGTTCTAAAACTTGCCCAGCCCCAATTCAGTAACTCCTTGGAAAAAGGTACTCTGAAGTATTTGCTTTCAAGAGTGAGCTTTTTACGCCGAGCTTTTGATTTCAGACATGGAGCAGGTCTGAGAAATGTCCATGTACACCTGTTGTGAGGAGTTAGAACATGGGTGCACGGTCCAGCTCTGTACTTGGAACACAGCAGCAAAGGAACCTCAGCATCCTCATAGTGATCTCATCCTCTGAACACAGGACTAGGAGTCTAAGGGGCGGCACAAGCACTTCTGTTCAGAAAATTGGAACACCAAACATTTGTTACCCCTTTACAGAGCTTCAGCAGCTCATGAGCTTGCTGTTGCTCATGTTTGTCCGAACTACCGGTGATACCTTTTGGAGAGATTTCCAATTGTTATGATGAAAAATTCTTTTGGGATAGCTATTGTGAACAATTATTCTTTTGAATCCCTTGTACATTGAATCACTCCCAAATTTCACCTGCTGCAAAGGAGGATTTTTATGGAAAAGGTCCCAATCCAACTCAGAGTATTTGAAAGTAATGCCTGGGAATTTTTCCTGCACCAGTTTCAGGCTGCTGTAAATATCCCGGTGTCACCATCCTGCAGCTGAGTCTCTCATGTCTCACGGTTCTCCTACGCTCTCAGCAAACAGCTGAGCCCTAACTTTATGTGACTTGCTGAGACTGCTGATTTGCCTCTGAGTCGTGAAGGAGAGCATATTGTCCTGTGGACGCCTCCCGTGTGTGTGCCGCCCCTGGAACAGAGCACTTCTCTCTTTCCCGTTTGAGTAGGCATGTGGAGTTCCATCCCTGCCAAAAGGGAGATTCCACCCCTGCAGTCCCCACCCCTTTGGCATTTTCACTCTGTGAGCCCTACAGAAATCACTAAGAGTTCACTCAGTGCCAGGAAAAGCTCAAAACCGTTTAAAAGCTGCCCAGCCTTAAGAGTTTTGTGGGAAAGTGATAGGTGTACTTACAGGGAACTCCATTTGGATGGTAGGCCAGGCCAGCTCTGCTGGTAATTGATGTGTACTCTTACTTTTTATACATAATATCCCAAAGTTAAACCTGAAAATGGGTTTACCTTATTGGCAGGTGCCCTGTGTTCACAGAAGCATGACGAGTTTCCTGGGGAAGTGCTCTGATAAGAGCAGGCTTTGATACCAGCCTGATTGAATTCATTGCATACAGGGAACTGAAAGAAAACTGGTCATGCTAAGCTCAATGTATTTAACAGTAACTTTCACATGGAACAAAATGATCACCAGAAGCAGAGCACAGATTGCCAGTAAACTTGTAGTGACGCTTTGTGCCGATGTGGCAAAGGACTCAGCTTGAAGTCGTACCTATAACCAAAACCACTGTTCAGACCAAGGGAGGTGCTAATCTTGCTGTGTTAAAAATGTTCAGTGAGTCCCGGGAGATCACGAGGTTGGCTCTAAACCGTAGGAATTGCTGAGTTCTTCTGCTGACCTTCCTTTCCGAGCTCATTCAGCATCTGCTTTCTGGTTGTCAGACATGGCCCTGAGAATCTTCAGAATCTTCCCAGAGCTCCTTCAGGAGAGTAGCAGCTGATTATGGACTAAGGGCTGATTTGAGAAAGGGCCCATAAACTAGAGGTAGCAAAACATGTGTGAGGGAGGAGCAGTGACATGGGGCACTTTCTGTCACCTGCCACTTAGGAAGTCGATTTTAATCTTTCTCTGACTTTGACAGTGATACACAGAGCCATGGCCCAGGAGCCTGTGGTAATTTGGATTTGCTTTTTCCCTGTGCCTGTTCCAGGTTCCAGAAGCAGCACTCCCAGAGGAGCTCACTTGCCAACTCCCAAAGTGCTTTGTATTTGAGAGCAGTTCTGCCAGTCCCCGTGTGCTGACTGTGCCCTTGGCTGCAGTTCAGGGTGGGTTTGCACACTAAAGCTTCCTCTGCCTTGCCAGAACGGCGCGACGGGGACTCGGTGTCGCTCGGAGCTGATGTCTCTGAACACTCTTCTCCTGTGCCATCCACTGCTGAGGATCATTGCTGCAGCTGTTCCTGCAAAAGCCAGGGGATCTTGCTTTCTTTGGGAAGGGGGAGGCCCAGTTCTCACTTGTGCTGCTCAGGGCCACACTGTGTCCTTCTGCTCCTGCCTGGGGCCTTGCTGGGGGTGCCGAGGAGGTGCAGCAGTCTGCCAGCACTGTGAGCGGAGCACTCGGCTTTTCATCTGTTTCACATCCACTTCGTACTTTGCTCAAGGTGTCAAATACGGTGAATGAAAGTGATAAATTACCAAGGGGAAAGATTTACAGTTCTTCTAATGGGACTGATTTGTGGATGCCAAATGGAGACAGGTTACATCCTTAGCCTCCAAGATGCCAAATACACATGAAAGTCTTATGTTAGAAAATCCTCTTATAGCCTCTGGAAATTCCATTGATTGAGCCCTCCTCAAGAAAGGCAAGAGAAACCAAGCTGTACAATCCTCCTCCCTGCAGTGTCGTTAGCAATGAGTTGGAAAGCAGTTTTGTCCCTGTCTTGCACCAGTTAGAGCCAGCTTGGCCATTACAGAAATGCATCACCCTGGGAACCCTGAACCTCCACATCTTCCATCAGCTGCTGAGCGCTTGAGCAGTTTGTGTGGCGAACGGCCAGCTCAGGCACTTGACATTGAGCACAGCTTATGGAACTAGTGACAGCAGTAGAATAGCCAGGGAAAAGGGCAGGGAATGGGGCTTTGTCTGCATAAGACCCTGTTTTCTTTCCAGTACAAGTTTGTCTCTGTGTCCTCTTTAAAGCTCTGCTCAAGGCATTCTGTTTCCATAGCAAATTCTTGTAGCACTGTGCAGCAACCTCCCAAGGGTAAGAAACATTGCGGATTTCATCCTTGCCTCAAATTACTGTTTTGTTCTGTGCACACACATGTTCATGTGCTTTTCCTTGCTGTCTAGCAAGAGTAAACCCGATGAAATTATTTCTGGTTGCATCCTTGAAGCTGGAGCTTGAGGGGGTTTTTTAACTGTGGAATGTGATTCATTCTGCCCTTGAGCCACAGTTTTCTAGGCTATGTCACCCTGCCTTTATCTAGAGCATGGCATGGCCACCCAAGTGCAAGTGGGAGCATGGAGAGTTATGTTGGTTTTTAGGGGTGTTGCTTCACTCTTTACCTTTTCTCCCCACTACTTGCTGACTCCCTGATAAAGTAAATATTTATGAAAAGTATCTGGAGAAAAAACCCATGAGCCACCATGAGACTTTATTGTGATCATACAATCTCAACGTAACTTTATTGAATCCTTCTCCTTTACATGTTTAAATTTCTGTTTGTTAATCAGACTTGAACTGAAATGCTGCAATTTTACTTTTCACTTGATGCTCAGGGTTCTCCTGTTTACCTGGTTTTTAGTGGATGACAGTGTCAAATAATGGGTCAAATTCTTCTGCCAATTTTATAAGTTAAGAGTAGTTCTGTAGCTTAATGATGTTAATAATGCCTGAGCACATCAATGCTGAGGAAAGCTGAAGCTGCTGCTTCTTGCGTGTTCTTCAAACAAAATGAGTACATGAAGGTATAATCCCTGAGGAAAAGTTAAATTAAGCTTTCACCTTAATGCATTTATAAACTATTAAAGCTTTTTTTTTAACTTCTGCTGCCTTAACCCTGTT
>NW_008240054.1:420515-435336 GCF_000691975.1 Corvus brachyrhynchos | reverse complement strand
TACTTACTTGACTGTCAAAATCTGCTTTAAGTATTTTTGACATATCTTTTGAGTATGAAAAAAGAATCTTTTGGGAAGAAGAGGGAGAGCCAGCTTTCAAGAGGAGTGCAACATCAACCTAATTAGTCTAACTGGGTTTAGCAGAATTTGAGATCTGTTTATGTGTTTTCTGGTATATTGCTTAGCAGCACAGCATTGTTTCACTTGAGATAACATTTTCTCATGTGGACTTAGGTGGCATAAAGCAAATGTGTGCAATTTCCTTTTTTTTCTTTTTCCATTGAGGCCTGTTTGCAGAGAGATATTTCTGTACAATCTCCTTCACCTTGTTTTTGATAAGAGAAATTACAGACATGTGTTTGCTATTAGTTTGAGTTCTTGTTTTATTTGGAGGGAACCAGCCTTGATTATGACCTTCTAGCAGAAAGCAGAGTGTGATTCATCCAGGTCCCAGCACTGGCTGGTGCAGAATAGCGGATGAGGAGGAGTCCAGGCAAGGTCGCAGTCACCAGAGAACACCAGAGAACATTCTCATGGCGATATCGTGGCCATTGGCATTTTCATAAAATGCAGAAATCAGCAGCAGCTTCAAAGGGGGAATCCCCATCCTGCTCCTTTTGTTTGTGACCTTGTGTGCACCACAGAGCCTCTGAGTTTTCATGTCACTCCTTTGTATGCTGCGGAGGCCAGAAGACCCCCAGGTTCCCTTGCGAAGCACAGCTGTCGTTCCCAGCCCTGACACTGATTTCAATGCACGTGCTCTATTCGTGGTGGATCAAAAATGAGCAGCACTTCTCTTTAAGGGTCCCTGCATATAGAATGGACTCACGGAGTCCCACAATGGCTTGGGTCAGAAGGGGCCTTAAAGATCATCCAGTTCCAACCCCCTGCCATGGGCAGGGATGCCACTCGCTATCAGGTGGCTCAGGGCCCCATCCAATATATTCAATGAAAGAAATGGCTGAAGAATTGATCTGTTTGTTGGCTGGCATGGAGGCCACCATGACACAGGTGTTTCTTCCCAGCACTTCTCTGCAGACTATCACTCAGGCTGTTAGGGATTGTATTTCAGAAGACAAAATGTAGTTTGTGCAAATGAATAGCAGAGTTATTCCCAATGTCATTTAATTCTGGATAATATCCTGTTAAATATTTAAAAAAGTAGAACCAGCAAGACTAAAGTTTAAACCAGTGAATAATTGCCATTTGCAGAGTGATTGATTTACTGAGAGTTACTGAGTGCTTTAAATATATCTGGGTCAGGTTATCTGCGCTAACCCAAAATTCAGATAGGAGGCTTACGACATGTAGATATGGACTTGTTCGAGTCATGAAGGAAAGTTCTGTCATGTGTTTCCCACACCTCCAGCAAGATATAAAAGTTGAAGGTCTCCAGGATTTTCTTGCGTTCTTACCTTCTGCAGACTCTTGTTCTCATCTGAAAGAAAAATGAAGACATTTGTAAGTATCTCCATTTCTGTTGAACTTTTGATACTGTAAGCTCCTCACTTTTAAAAACAAGGAGATAGAGAAGAAGATGCTCAAGTAAGTGGTACAATACAGTGGTACAGTAATGATCGGTGTGTTGTTTCTTTGGGTGGTTCAGAGGGAAACTTGCATTTCTTGGGTCAGCGAAGTCAGTGGAAGCCTCATTTGAGAAAAGAATGCAGAATTGGTTCCAGAAGGGGGGCTTAGTTATGATCTAATAATTGCAGTTGTAGAGGCAAATCAAGAAGTAACGTGGCATCAAGGAGGGAATTCTGAGAACTGCAGAAATGTAAAGGTTAAGTTATGCTGCTTTTTCAGTTACAGGTAAACAGATAGCAGAAACTCTACAATGAGCAATTTTAGTTGTTTTCAACTAATATACATGCTAAGTGGGTAATTTTTCAAACTGGTGCTACAGCTCCTTCCCTCAGTTCATGGGCTGGGTTTTTTTATGGCACTGCCTGGTGTTTCTGATGACAGAGAAATCTGATTACTTTTACAGGCTGCAGTCCTCATTTGCCTGGGAATCTTTTGGGCTCAGACTTCTGCATTGGACGTAAGTAGAGTGATGAGCCTTGTCCTGCACATGAGCATTTAAAATGTGTTGGATCCCTGGCCAGGGGGAATAGAATAGGAAGAAAACCACAGAAAAAACTAAAACTAAGAAGTTGCTTATTGCCAAGTGTAGAGAAAGAGCTTTTGCCAGAGGTGACAGTCAAGCCAAAAGGTGGTTCTGTGCAGGTGCAAAGTAACAAGAAGTCAGGGGGACAGACGTCTCCTTAGGTCAATCAAACATCTGGAGACTGCTGCCGTCTCCTGCCAGTCCCTGCTGCCGCGCAGAATGACTGGGATGTCCCATACAGTTTTTCCTCAGCCTGGAGAAGGGCCTGTTTCATAACTGACCTCCACCTCAAGAGCCTCCTCAGAGAGCTCCAGGGTTCTTCAGGGATTTAATATTTGCACAAAGCAGAAAGCACTGGGGGTTGTTGCACCTGCTAAAGATGGAAGCCAGGTGATGAACAATGATTTTGTGCTTTTTACCAAAGACCTTTGTGCTGCGAGATCCTGTCAGCAACTATGTCACTGGGACTATGACCATCCACAGCGAGGAGCACATCGTTGATGTCCATGTCCGCTCTGGCGTGTACTCCTCTGATACCATTTTTGACTACACACATGTGAGTAAATCCAAGAGTCTGCCTCAAATCAATCCCTGAGGAAGTTTTCAAAATCAGAAATTATTTTAGTGTATTGTCACCATATCTTGTCCCAGAACACTGCTGCTTTGAAGACTCCCAGCACCTTTCCTCCTCCTTGGCCATCTCCTTTTTTTCACCCATACAATGGGGCAGTTTAAAAGACTTGTAATGAAACCTGTGGTGGCAGTTCCTGGACGTGAGATCACTGACCTCAATGGGGCTGGAGGTGAGGATGGGCTGCCAGCACTCATGGGCAGCAGAAGTCTGTCAGAAATGATGCTTTCAGTCTTAGGGACAGGCACCAGGACAGGCTGGTTCCATTCCCCAAAGGAGATAAAGGAAATGCAGTCATTCCACAGCAGCAGCCTCTGCAGCCTCTGGTGTTCCTTCCAGATTGACCCAAAGAGTAGAGAGAATCAACTAATGTCAGCGTTAGCCATTTCTAATGATTTAACCTTCATTCTTTCCATCGCAGGGGTATATTGCCACCAGGTTGTTTTCACGAAATGCCTGCTTTATCATGAAAATAAAGAAGGAATACATCCCAGAGCTGCGAGAGATTGGACGTCTGGCTTTTGAAAGAGAGGTGACTTTGTGGGGAACCCTTGCTGCTGGCAAGGAAGGCTGGATGGGAGCAGTGTGGCGTGAGGGGGACTGTCCACTCTGCCCCTAAACCAGCTCAGGAATGACTTGTGCTATCTTAGGAATGATGGAGCTGACCTGACAAGATACAGCTTCAAGGGAATATCATGCAGAACATTCTTTTAAGATAATGAACCATCATGGTCCCCCTGCAGTTTAATAGGGGGTTGTCTTGAGCTGTACAATCCCCTGTCCTTGGAACTGATGTAATCTGACTATTTTGAGGTGATCACAATTTAAGTTCAGGCAAACTTTCCTTTTATTCATTGTCCTGCTGATATTTCGACCTTGATATTGCTTAAATTTTTTTTTTTTTCAGAACAGAATGTAGAGATCAATTTACTTTGACCAGATTTTGACTTCCCTATTCAGGCTGAGGTTTCAGGAGACTGGAAGTATTGTCTGGAGGTGGAGTTCTGGTCCATTAGCACATTTACAGCAAAACTTGCTGCCAATTAACATAACTTATTATCGCAGCGATGCAGCTCAGGTTTGCTCTGTTGGCATAAATATCTAGCAAATTTTGTTACTGAATAGATTGAGAATATGGGGTTTTAACGCATTAAGCTTCTTTATCCAATGCTTTTTGTGAGCCAAAGGAAGGTGATTTTAGGTTTGGGAACCTTCTCAAAGGGTGCCCCAGCAGAGTGAAGCTACAGCTACATTTCTGATGGTGTCTAACCTTTTCTTTTCAGACCATGAAGGATGTCTACTCTCCGAATAATGTGTGGGCCCAGTTCCAAGATGGCAGTTCCTGGGTGGGGCATTTGAAAGACTGGGTTCTCTATGGCAAACACATTGAAAATCTCTGCACGGGGCTGCCTCTCTACAAGCTTGTAGCCACTGAAGGTAGGTTACAGATCAGGACATTAGGGCACCTTCCTCCCCTTTTAACCCAAGCCCTCGTGTTACCTTGGAGCTGCACAGACATTTCTTCCTGTTGAGCTACACCACAAAGGTTTTGCCCAATTTTGAGACAAACAGAAGCCTTGAATAGGGCCATAACTGGGGATGGAGATTTGTGTATTTTACATTTTTCCTAGCTGGATACAGGGATCTCATCTGGTGGGGAGATACTGATACTGGGATATATACTGATGTATATACTGATACTGATACTATCCTCATTTTCTTGGGATTTTTTAGCACCAGTGAATGTTGATAACTGTGCCAGTGCCGGAATTCCAAGCATTTTGGGCGTTAAAATCTGTGAAGAACTCATTGCAGCTGGATCTTGACGTTCTTGTTGCTAGGAAATGCCTTGTTTCTTTGCATGTTCAGTGATGTTATGTAACCATGTTCTCCAGCTGGAACAGAACTTGGATGCAAGGCTCAACCTGCCTATGCAAAGCTTTGATGCATAACAAGCCTATGATATACAAATAAATATAATGCTTTAATAAATAAATAGAATGCTTTGTCTGTTTCTTCCATCCAAAACCAGACCAAAATTACTGTGGGCCTTGTGAGCTGCCCTGCAGAAGAAACACATTTCCCTTTGGTCCATTCCTATGCTGAGGCTGCAGCATGGCCCAGACATTGGTTTGTGCTTCATAAAGTGAAGAAACAGAAACAGAACAGATTTTTCCAGTGGAGAACCTCACTTTGGCATCAGCATCCAGGTGCTGGCTCGCCTCATGTAGGATGGCTGGGGGAGGGAGCGAACAGGTGAATGGAGATAAAGGGAGGGAGCCTATCCACGTTTCCTACATCTGCAAAGAGCTTGAATTCTGCAGGCCCAGTGGAAATTTGCAGCATTTTGAATAAGTGCAGAGGGTCAGAGAGATTTTTGTTCTGGGCATTTTCCAAGCCTGGGTAGAGGACACTGTCCCAGCCCTAAAAAATTTGTACCTTGGAATAAAGTTTTCCTTTCACACAATGGCAGGGCACAAAGAGCTGTGACCACTTGCTGAGTGTCCCACGTGCCTTGGAGAGGCCTTTGTGTCAGCAGCGGATGGAAATGCAGGATGGGGCAGTGCTGGTGCCACCTGCCTGCTCTGCTGCAATCCCAGGGAATGGTAGAACTCACACATCCTTCCCACCAGGGCTTGGAAGGGGTGTGTGTTTTGGGGATGAAAACTGAATGTTTACTGTTTATTGCAGCCTTGAATGGCTGCCAGGGGGCAAGACAGTCCTTGGAGAAAAGTGGCCCTAGGCCTGCAGTTTGTTATTTTCAAATCAGACTCCTGGTCAAACCATCTGCTGTTTAATAAAAGAGCATTGCATCACATGGTGAAGCTGTTCTTTTAGATTAATTGTATTCACGACAGGCTGCAGGTTCTTGGTGATCCAAAAAATGTTTCTGGAGGGTCAAACTTTGTTAAATAAATCTAGGAATAGTTTTTCTATGTTCTATGGACCCTGAAACCAGCCTCAATACCTCATTATCTGCCATTTAATTTTGAGTCAGGGAGGTAGTGTTCCTGCCCTTCCTCACAGATGGAAGAATATTGTTTCTAGCTTTAGTTTTGGTTCGTAGTCTCGTGGTACCAGTCAGGCCTGTGAGGAATAGATTTATATCTATTATGTTTGCATTTTGACCGCTCTGTTTGTTGTCTGGTAAATAAAACTTCAGCTCTCCATCTACTCTCACAGCCCCTCCAATGTCCAGGTGTTCAGCTCATGGGAAACTTCTGGGTGCAGCACCTCAGGGGCAAATCTGTTGTGGGGCTGCTGCACAAATCTGTTGTGGTACAGCTCCCAACAAAGAGAGGAGGGAGCACGGGAAGAATCATAAACCACGCGACCCCTGTGGCCATGCTCTGCTTCCCCCACTTTTCCAGAGGATGTTCTGCTCCCACAAGAGCACACGGATGGGCAAATTACAGCTCTGAATTCACAGCCCTTGAGCTGTTGGTATCACCAGCAACCTCAAAGGTCATGCTAGAAAAGGCTGCAAAGCAAAAAGAAATTTATTCTCAATTCAAAATAACTGATTACAAGGCAAACAGGAGTGTACAGCCAGCTCTGAACAAACCAGAGAAAAGGACTTATGCAGGAGAAAGAAGTTGGATATTTTATTTATTGATACTGTATTTGCCCTTGTTATTTCCTGCCATTTCATTCTTTGTTGACTAGGCCACAGTTTACAATATGCTTTATGGACCTGTCTTGGATTATAATTAATCTATTTTTCTTATCTTGCAGGTGCTTGATATTATAACTGGACTACAGGGAAAGACCAAAGAGGTAAAAATCAGCAATAGGTAAAGGGTGCCTGAAGATCATATCCAGCCTGAAGTAACTGTAGTCTGAAAGTGTCAATCTTTAAATCCACCCAGTGTCAGCAAAGGCTCTGCACTGAGTGTTCATGACATGAAGGAAATCACAGAATCAAGATTGGAAAAGGCCTTTAAGGTCATCAAGCGTCAACCCACCACCACCGCCCTGTTCACCACCAGACCATGTCCCCAGGTGCCACATCCACACATTTTTTTGAACACTTCCAGTTCCCTCTCCTCCTGTCCCTGTTCCCTGGGAGCAGAGCACGACCCCCCCGGCTGCCCCCTCCTGTCAGGGAGTTGTGCAGAGCCACAAGGTCCCCCCTGAGCCTCCTTTGCTCCAGGCTGAGCCCCTTTCCCAGCTCCCTCAGCCTCTCCTGGGGCTCCAGCCCCTTCCCAGCTCCGTTCCCATCTCTGGACACGCTCCAGCCCCTCAATGTCCTTCTTGCCATGAGAGGCCCAAAGCTGAATATATTAACATATTAAACCTTTAATTTTATTAATCAGCCAACTTAGGCTCTATCTGATAGAAACATCTGCTGTCCTAGAACTCATTAGGTGTCAGTGGCTTTGTGGGTCGTTTGTTGGTAGAGGATCTTTTTGCATTGTGATCCATGAGATTTTCCAGTGGAATGGATGGAAAATTCCCAGTGATTTCCATGGGCGGCACCCACAGAGCGCTGCAGCCCAGCAGCTGATCCCAGGAACAATGGTGGAGTTGTGTTCCCAGGGCACAAAGCTGAGAGCTCGTCCCGATAACCGCCCAAGGTCAACGTGCAGGTGGATACGGTGGAGCTTGTTGGCGTCGAGCACAAGGTTAACACCTGGAGAGCAGCACAGCCCCTGCGAGTCTGCAGCAGGAGAGGGGCAGGGCTGCCCTGATCCCACCAGCACCAGAACCCAGAGCTCTCACTAAAATGAAAGAGGAGCCAGCGCACGAGCTTAGATCCTAAAGACAGATTGGCTGGAAGGGTCTAGAGAGGGAGTGTCAGGATGGAACTCATTATCTTGAAAGTCACCTGATCTTCCCGAGAGCTCCTCTCCACCAGAGTCACAGGCATGTTCTGGTAGTTTGTCTAACTTCCCAGCCTGGGTTGTTCTGTAAAAAATGGGGAATTTATTTTATGTGGAAGATCAGAGATCACAGAACATTCTGAGTTGGAAGGGACACACTGGAGAGCTCAGTCTGGGTGTGCCTGAGTGAGAATCTGTGTGGGTGTGCACTGGCTGCTTCTGTAAATTAAAACGATATTTATTCCTGGCTGGAATATCAAGATAATGCTGATTGTTTGCTCACAACTTTTTTTCTAAAAGCCTGAAAGGTGTTTGAAGGCATGCCTGGAATCCAAGCCATGGTATCGTTGGATGCCACTGACAGGCAGCAGAAACACGTCAGGCATTCGGGGCAGGCAGGATTAGCCCATCTCTCCTCCTCCTCTCCAGCTCTCTGCAGCTCAGACTTCCTGATCCCTGTGGGCCGGGAACCTCTGTGGTCTCTCACTGCCAAGGACATCAAATTTTCCAGTCACCTGTGCTGCACATTAATCCAAGATGCTTTTACCACTGAGCCCATTACCCTGAGAACCTCCCACCTGCCCAGATTGCCCAGTGTACAGGACAATTTACCAAGGCCAAGGTATGACAACTGCACCATTTGGGTTCATTTCAAAACCAGAGATTAACGTGGAAACTCTTACCCTGTTGAGAAACACCTTTTAAATGAAAGACACAAATCAGGAGGAATGGCAGATTTTCATGTATCTTGTGTGAGAGGTGAAAACAAGTGTTCCAGTGTGCATCAAGTCGTGGAAAGGGACAGTTATTGGTAAGTTTTCCCTCATAGGAAGAATTCCCAGTAGCAGGGAAAAATTAAGCCAGACTGGAGAATCAAGCCTGCTAAATTAAATAGAAATTGTGTCATCTGGGCAGGCCAAAGATGCGAAGGGGTATCTTCATCTGCTGGGTCTTTCCACCCTTTTTGTGCTAACAAGGCATAGACATGAGAGGACAAAAAATCATTCATTTTAGAAGACAAAAATTTGCCCCTGGAGTGTGTGTCTGTAACCACCACGAACTGCAGTGGTCGAGCACTGAACACGGCAAGATCCATGTGCAAGAGGAAAAGAGGACAAATCCCTCACTCCAGTTTCAGTCAAGGTGCCTGATCTTAAATACTCAGATTACAAATCATCAGCAGGTGAGCTGCTCTTACACCATTACTTATTTAAAATAAGTGAATGTCTTGGCTAATGAGCCAGACCAGATTTCCAAGGAATACACCCCAATCCTGGTGTCCATATTTCTTTGTACTCCAGCCAAGCACGGAGTGAGATTTCCATTGTCCACTAGATGGCAAATGGTTACAGCAGCCTCGGGAGTTGGGGTTTTCTGATCGCGGTAGGGACCCAGGCTGGTGAGTGAGCTGTGCTGTCATTAGGCTGGTAAAAGCACCGACTGTGAGCCAACCACAGCTCAAAAACAAAATAGAATTAATCCTGTCCACCTGTTCCCCTGCAAGTAAAAACTGAGTTAGGATACAAAGCATTAGAATTCATTTTTTCATATTTCAAACCCAGCGGAATATTTATTTTCATTTGTAATTATGCCCCATTTGGTGATTACCTGAACTATTTTTTGATTTCTTAATAATTTGAGTTTTTCTCTCTAATGTATGTGTGTGCTTTTATATATCCTATTATTCAATGGGACATTGTGTTTGCGGGAGGTTTATTAATGAAATATTCCCAAGCGCTCTGGAAACACGAGAGGCAAAGACTCACAAGCTCCCATATGAACGAGTGAAATCTTTTCCCTTTCAGAAAAGAGGCCCAGCAGCAGATGAAGCTCAGTCTGACAAAGGCCAGTCCCAAGCTGACCAGGAGCACAGGCAAAGGGAGCAGCCCCAACACTCCTTATCTCTCTCTCCTTATCACCACACTGTTGCCACCAAGAGAAGCCCAAGCAGCTCCTCTGCCCCTGCCCAGTCCTGCTCTGCCAGGCTCTTTCCTCGGGCATGAAGAACCCACAGAGGGATTCTTGTTTCATTTGGGGTTTTTGGAGGGGACCAAGGGCAGAGGGGGCTGGAGGCCTGGCTGGACTTCTGCAGCCAGGTCTGTGCTCCTTCCAGGCATGTCCTGCCAGTCCCAGCACTCCCCACGGCCACATCCTCTGCTGGGTTTAGTGTCTCTCACACTTCTGCAAGTCCTTTTCTGTGCCCTTTTGTGCAGCTCACTAAGAGGCAGCCAGACAAAGGTGATTGGGCAGGTCCCACTTTCTTTAATTTTCTGAGAGTGTGTGCAAAGGGAGGGTGGTGATTCAGACCTACCGAATGGGGACCTCAGGCTGCTCTAGCCATTTTTTGCCGGGTAGAAAAGCAAATGTAGCGTAAAGTTGATCCTTTTGTAGCAGTGCTGAGAGAGGAGAAAACATCTTTTAAAAATCCGTTTGTATTTGCTGGTACTGGGATGAGAACTGATGTGGGCATCGAATCATAAAATCACAGAATCATTAAGGTTTGAGGAGACCTCCGAGATCATCAAGTCCAACCCTCAAAATATATCTGTGATGGAGGGTAGAGGGGTGAGGCAGCACAATGAGTTTTTCTGAGGATGTTCTTGTGACTCAGATGTGTCCCAGGAGGGCCCAGCCTGTCAGCGTGCGGGCTGTGTAAATCCTGCCTGGCACGTTCCAGGTGGGACACTGTGCATCCACGTCCCCCCACAGATGGTCACCTAAGGATCGCCAGGCATTTAAAAACGTGTTTAAGACACAAAAACGTTACGGCTCGAGTCAGCAGGGATCACCAATCCCCTTTCCCACCCCCTGTGAGGGGAAGCAGAGGCTGTTTTCACCTGGAGAAGCTCCGGGAGCAGAGGGGAGGGAGTGCTGGTGTTACACAGCTGGGAGGGAGATCAGCACGACACAGCAAGAAACTGGCAGAGCCAGAGTCTAAAAAGCGGGAGATTGGTTAAAAGTTATCCGGTTAAATTGTGTTTTCATGATCCCGAGCCTCACAAGGGTTCATAGAGCACACAGAGCACCTGAGAAAGAGTAAACTTTGCTCCCCCTAAAACATGTCTCCCCCTAAAACAGTCTCAGGCTGCTGGGGCAGAGACTCACAAACCAAGCTGTGGATCCATGGAATTATTTTCTGCCTGTAAAGACACCTGCATGGAGCTGTTGCCACTGGACCCTCATTTGCTTTGCTTCTTGTGAACTGCTTTCTAAAAGCTGGCAATTAAAAAATGACATTTCAATGTGTTCGTTAAATTTGGAGAGGAATTAGTGCTTCGGTTCATTGTCTCAGATAGATGTAAGACTTTTCCAGGTGAGGAGCATTCAGCAGCTGCCCTGTGAGCTCTGCTCAGAGCCCTGGGGTGCTCTGAGCATCCCAAACAACAAAGTTGCAGAAGCAAGGCCGAGAGGAACAGAACACATTTGCAATTTTTGCTGCAACTGAAGTCAAAATCAGTGAGGTGTTTGAGCCAGTTTCCCTTTAAAAAAAGGATGGAAAAGGCAAAATTTGATATTCAGCTGCATGGCCGTCACAGCAGAGAGAGGCTGCTGACAACCTGAATTTACCCAGTAAAATTCCAGTCATCGAGTTACAGAGAGTAGAATGTAACACACTTTCATCTTTGAATTTTTAAGGCTAAACTTAAAAAAGTATTTTTTAATGAATCAATCTTTTCTACTGTTTTGTACAATTTTCTTTCCCTTTCTGATTCCAACCTGAACATTAAATAAACAGAGCAAATATTAGACAGGCTTGTCTAAGTTTTCCTCATGTTTTGCTGATGTGATTACAAGCTGTTGACTTAGCCATTAATATCTCGTGCTGAGATATCAACTAACACTGCCAGAAAATATTCCACCTCTGCTTAGTACTCAAGTTGTCATTTAAATAATTTCAAGTTATTAATCAAAATTGTCAACAAAACAATTTCTGTTGACCTGAGTCTGGTTTTTTCCCCATTGTTGAAGATTAGGAATCCACAGTTCTCAAACCCAAGGACAAAATACATTTAGTGATTATTCCCAAGAGCTTCGTTCATTTAGGGCTGTGAGAGCTGTTAAATGGAGCTCTCATTAAGGAAAAGAATGGTATCCCTCAAAGAGCCTGCTTGGACATGGGGCTGACAAGGAAAGGGGACAAGTCTGGGAGGTTTCTGAAAGGTTTTGTTCTGCAATCTTGTTTTTGTCAGTGTCACTGGAGCAGCTCAGAGAGTTTCCTGAAGTTTAACACCCACATGAATACCAAAGCACCACAAAATAACTGCATGATGAGAGAAAGAATTTCAAAAATGTAAAATTAAAACTTTCTCTTGACCTTTTTCTGTCAAACTGTTCTGTGAAGGGAGTGTGATAAGAAGGCTGCAGAGTCCAAACCGCTGGGATTAAACAGCAGCTCCTCTCTGTTCATTAGCACTGCTCTCACTTTCTGTGTGAAGATATCAAATAGGAATTGATTTATTTTTGACCATGTCTCACCAGGTTTGAACTAACTGAGGACTGAATTAATAAATTGTGTGACCATAAAAGGTCATTTATTTTAACTTTGAATGACCTTCTAATGTTATTAGAGCCTGCATCCATGCATACCAAGGCATGTACCCAGCTCATGGGAGGGGAGACAAATCAAGAGATTTTGAGACATTTCTCATCCTGTAAATGACGTGAGCAAATAACTTCCTGGCCCTGGAAACACGTGTGCATTTTTATTGCCTGTGTTTGTTCATTTTAAGAATGAGCAGGAGAAAATAAAACCAGGTTCAATGCTGGAATGTGACTGTCTCATGTAAGGATCTGAGAACTTCCTGGGTATCCCTCTCCGACTGCAGGACTGGGCAGTGAACTTGGTGGGTGCCACAAATGTCCCAGTTAAGTGCAAAGCCCACCCAGTCATGGAAGTGGCAGCTCTTCCAAATACCTGCTGGAGGAGCGAGGACACCGGGAGCTGGGACAGCGAGGCCAAGAGCTTGCAGGGCATTTGCTGCACGTGGCTGGCAGGACACTGACAGGAAGGCCATGTACAGCTGTTTTTCCAGCTCTTTCTGTTTCAGTTCCTCAGGCTTTCCACTGGCTTGGAACTCTCAGCTTCCCATCATTTCTCTGTGCTGCCACGTGGCCGCCGACCCACGGCCCAGCCCAGGCTGCTCTGGAGCAAATGCACATGGACAGAGTCCCTTCCCAGAGCCTGGGGCTTCTGCCACCTCCACAGGATTAAAGGAGGGAGGAAAGGGAATTTCCAGTGGCAGTGCAGGCAGTTTGTGTGCCCTGTTGGTTTGTGTGATCCCCATCCTTTCCACTTGCCTGGGAAGAGCTGAGGGAGACGAGCCCTGGGCTCACCACACAAAGCCAGTGGTGCTCCAGGCCAGGAGGAGCTGCTGTCACACGGGTTAAGGAGCTCCCTGGGTCAGGAGGAGCTGGTGTCTCTCAGTTTCAGGAATTCCCTGTCCTTGTGGCTGCCCAGCCTTCTCCCTTTCCCTCTTCTCCCTGATTTTTCTCTTGATTGCACAGGCCATAATGCACTGCCACGTTTCTCCCCCGCCACTCTTTCATTAAATACTATCCTTTCATTTTCCAGTGACGTCTGAAATGGGAATAGAGCCCCTGGGAACAGCCCATTTATGGACAGGGAATCCACAGCAGCCCTGAACCAAGGCAAAGGGAATAAGGACTTAGGCAGATGCAGGAATGGAAACTAATTTTAGTTATTCCATTGCAAGCTCATCACACTGTCAGTGTCACACTCGTCTTTATCTCCCATATCACAGCCAGCAGTTACCTCATGCCACAGCTATCTCCTGACAGGGACCGTTGTGGGGCATTTTTGCAATAATTTCTTCCCTGCATTTTGGAAAACCTCGAATCACATGCCGTGGGTGCTACAGCACGTTTGCATCCCCGTCCTGCTTCCCTGCAATGGTGTGACTGAGGTCCCTGATCAGGGAGCAGCCTTGACCCGAAATTCCTGCACTTCCACAGCTCTTGGGAAGGATATTGGGGTTGTCCGGAATGAATTTTAAGAATTTCTCAGCAAGCTGCTGTCAAGCCAGGCTGAATGTTGAGATGTGTTCCAAGAGCTGTGACAGGGGTGTGTCTCACACCTCCCTGCCCTGTGCAGTGGGGAAGTATGTGGGTTTTTCAGACTGGTCCCAATGTTTTTGTCTATTTAAAGTCACCAGGGTCACTCCTGTTCTCCCATTAAACACACCTCATTCTTCATTAATGTTCTGTTACTGATGGGCAAAAGCCCTCCTGGGGCCGAGTGTGGTGACCTGATTTTCCTGGGTTTCTCAGAGGTTTTAACACAAGAACAAAGTTCCCTTGTGCTGTAATGCAGATTCCTTGTGGGGGCAGGGTGGGACAGGGGAGTTCCTGTGCAGGAATGGGATTCTGAGTTCTGGACACTGAGACACAACTGCTGGCTCTGCTGTCCGTGCCCTCTGCTCCCCTGGAGCCCAAAAGCCCCAAAAGTGGATGGGAGTCCTTCCCTTGTGCAATCTGAAAAGAAATTTTTACCACAGTCCAGCCACAGTTTTACCTGTGATCTTTATATTTGTATACAGGCAGGACAGGCAAACTTCTAATATCCTCTCCCTCTCCAATAGATTATTTATTGAATTGATTTTTTTTCATCAAATATTAAAAAAAAAAACCCAAATAAACAAACAAAAACAGAAGGAGAATTCTAAGGGATATTTTCTTGTCAGTAATTCATCTGCAGTTAATCCAAGAAAAATTCTGTTTCCCTCTACTGAAACCTTAGTTTCTTTGGGTTTGCTTGGTGGTGTTTTCTGAGAGATTTTTTCAGTAGAATCCATTAAAACAAATAAAGAAAAAAGGGGGGAAAGGACCAGAGAAACACTTTTTTCACATTTAAAAAAAAGCCTACTATGTAGGAGCAATCGAATTTAAAAGTCATAATGGAAGTTTTAAGGTGTGGATTGCTGAATGAAAACCCACCTGTGTTTACAGGTGGGGAAATCAGATGTGACATCGTGTAACTGGCAAACTTTGTTCCCTGGGGAACTATTCACGCCCAGAAAGCCCAGGGCACTGGAGCAAACACTGATCACCTTCTCCTGGGCAAGGTTCCCCCTCCGAGGCTGCTCCGAGCCGCTGGGTGAGGCCAGGTGCTCCTCCATGCCGAAAAACAGGCCAAGGAAGGGTGAGGATGCTTCAAAACCACTTCACATTCCTTCTCCCCATTTCCTCTTGCCCAGAGGAGCATCACACCCTCTGCATCCCGTGTATCCCGACCTTGAC
>NW_008240054.1:404638-420247 GCF_000691975.1 Corvus brachyrhynchos | reverse complement strand
AAGTGAGGAGCCCCCAGGAGCGGCTGCAGAGCCTCGGCTGCTCCTGCCTTCTCTGCTGAGGCCTCTCTGCTTCCTGGGCTGATTTTCTCCTCCAGTTCTTACCATGGCATAGGAAGGGATCCTGTCCAGCCTCTCCATCACAGCAGATCCAGCAGGAAGGTGGAGAGGGATCGCCGGGTGCTCTGTGAGTGCCAGGGGCTGGTCCCCAGGGCTGCCAGGGTCAGTGCAGAGCCCTGGGCTCGCAGTAGCCACGTGTCCCCACAACAGCTGCAAATGAACTGGAGATGAACAGCAGCTCCCTCAGAGTGGGGGCCAAGAGACCTTTCCATGATCTTTGTGTAACCCAGCCTGCCCAATGACCCCCCTACTGCTGATGGGATGGGCTCACTGCTCATGCTACAGACTGAATCACGGTTAACTGTGCTGTTTACTGATGCTCCCTCTCCAGCTACCTTAGGTCATCTAATTAGCATTGATTTTTTGAAAGCAATTCCTTTCTAGGATACTTATTGTGTGTGTAAATTGCAGTGCGTGTGGGGGGAAAAAGGACAAACCATTTCAGTGACACGAAATAAAACCTTTCTGTTACACAATTCAACTCAGAAAAAATAATTATCAGTGTGGTAAAATCATCAGCCTGCAGCCTAAGGAAACAGGAAGCTGCTTTTATGTCAGATGTGCTCTCTGGGTATTCCTCATCTGGCAAATCCCCAGCAGGGTCTACATGGAATAAGTCAGGAAACTCAGCACAAGCTGGTTTGTGTACAACCCCTGCACTCTGCCATTGTTCAAGGACTTATCAAAACCAGAGCGGAAATGCAGGAATTGTGTTCCTAATGAGCCACTGAGGCAAGATGACACTTGTGGGCTAGGAAATGGATGTCAGACCCCTGTGTTCACAACTGCTTTCTGCTTTACGTAGTAAAATCTGCAGCCTGGGAGATGACAGATTCAACAAACCTGTCTGGACTGAGCAGGGCTCAGGGAGGTCCCAGCCCAGCCTCGGTGCTGCTCCCACCACCCCCAGAGCAGCTGAAATGATGCTGTTCAGTGTTGGCACCCAGAGATCCAGAGCTGCACAACAGGCTGACCTTTAGTTCATAGGAAAGGGGAGCAAACCTAGAAAAGCTCCTCTGGCTCTGGAACTACTCATCTGCATCAACAGAGTAACAGAGAATTTCACTCAGTGTCTGATCAAGGGCCAGCTGCAGACCCCGAAATACTCGGTGTGTTCGGAGTGAGAGAGGAGACTCAACTACAAAACTCAAGAATGACACAAATGCTGAAGAAATCCTTTTAAATTCAAAACCATCAGCTCTGAACCTCACAGAAAACCCCAATCCCTTTGAAAGGAGTTCCACAGATCCCAGTGCAGCAAGCAGCAGCTCCTACAATGTGCTTATCTCTTTAATTGAATAATATCTGCATATATATATATATAAATGAAATCAGTGCATTTTTGAAATGAATATTGAAGCATTAAACAAGCAAACCCTCTGCAGGCATTATCACCCTCGTGATGAATGTCCTGCATCAGTGGCTGTGACAAGCAACCCCAAAGACTTTCCTTTATAGGAGTCGCTGATGTGCTGCATCGAAGAGTTAAGGCTAAGCCAGTTCCCGGGATTTTTAATGTTGATCTCACTTCCTATGGAAGTAAAGACCTTAATGTGGTGATGAATCATCAACAAAAAGAAGATTGCATTTTTCTCTTAATTAACAGAAGTGGCCTGAACTGCTCCAAGATTTCTGTGCTCAGCTCTGGAAAGCCACAATATCCAGAGATCAGCCTTTGATAAGGCTCTAGAGGATTTACAGATAGCCATGAACTCCACAGTGAGGTCTAAATCAATCTTGCTAAGCTCAAATATCTACTTCTAATGTGGTGTAGCAATAACAGGGACCTCAATAACACACTTCTCCTCTAGCATCAGGTTTCCCACGTTCAGAAGAAGGAAAGTTGAATGAAACGGGGTTAAAATGCCATGTCAGTGTCTGGCTCCATGGCAGCCACACTGCACGTGATTTTCACAAAAATACTGATTTTTGGCTAAAAACCTGGAGGATGAATTTAAAACAGGCATGACTTGAGCATGGTTCTAATTGCTGTGGCCGTTTGTGGCAGTGACAGATTTGGGCAAATGACGAAGGAAGAAAATTGCAGAGATGGGGCAGCAAATCAATGGATGTGCTTAGACAAAAAGCAGAGTCCAGGAAACCCAGCAGGTCCGTGGTTTAGTCCTTGGGTAAGGTTCTTAGTGCTTGCAAGGAAAAGCTCTGCAGCATGAGCAGAAATGCCTCTTTATCTTGAGTGCTGAACCCCTCGGGGACAGGCGCTGAGCTCTGGCCAGGCTGTCAAAACAAGAGCACTTGGGAAAGTCTGTGGAGAACAGGGAGGTTGAAGTGGACAATGTTATCTATGAACCAGACTGATTTTTGCCTGCACACTGCTCACAGTTTGTTGAAATTTGCACACTTACGCAAAAAGCGCCATTAATTTTAGCACAGGGTTTTGCAAAGTCATTTCTATATTCTCCACACTGTGTCCCTGAGCTGTTTGAATTGATGTTAACCTGAAATCAGAGTCACCTGCTGGCCTTTGTGCATTTTTAATAATTTTTTATTCAGCAGTGCTGTGACTAAACCAAGTATAACTGTGATTTACGAGTCACATATGAAAGATGAAGGAAATAAAGATTTTCTGAACCACTTGCAAATACTCCAGTCATGGAATCATGGAATACCTCAATCTGGAAGTGACCCAGGAGGGTCACAAAGTCCAACTCCCTGCTCCTTGGAGGTGTCACTCTCTTTGCTCATCCTGAGCTCTTCTGCATCCAGGGCCTGGTGACTCTGTGCTGTGGTAGCACCAAGAGCTCTTCTCTGGACAAGTACAGAAGAATGGAATTTTTCCCAAAGAAATTCCTTTTAAATTTTAACGTAAAGACCTGACTCTGAAATAGTTCTGCAAAGGGCAGAGGGAGCTGTTGCTTGCCCTTAGTGTGAAATGGGTGTATTTGGAGAGGGGCTCTACGGAATTTACGCGTTCGCCTGAAATCCGCGCGGATGGAAACAGTTCACGCACGGCAGGCAAAGTCAGCTACCGGGAGGGAGAAAGGAAGGGCAGCTCCTCTCTGAGGAGAAACTCGTCCTATCTCTGAGAGTCCCGCGCAGAATGTTTACAAAACGCTCATTAAGGGAGAGGGGATGGCGAGATAGCAACAAATCTGGTGAGCAGCTTCCACTGCCCGAGATAAGGGAGGCAAGGCGGCCATAGAGGAGAGCGAGTCAGATCCAATTACCGAGACCTGGTTTTGGGGAGGGGGAAGGGGCAGACAGACAGGACGGATCACAAGTTTCAAGACAAGAGCTTCCAAACTTGTCATCCCTCTGTGACACAAGCCGCGCACAACCCAGCGGATAAAACCACCACCGAGCCCACACGAGAGCCAGAGCTCATTGAGCACGGTTGGAGGCGCGGGCAAAGCCATGGATTCTGTTGTCCTCCAGCTCTGGGCTGTTCTCTCCCTCCTGGTTCACCTTGCAGCCTGCAGTCCCATCCTGAGCTTGGAGCACTCTTCCCTGGAGGAAGATGTGCCTCTTTTTGATGAGATCCTCTCTGAGCAAGATGGGGTTGATTTCAACACGCTGCTCCAGAACATGAAAAATGAGTTTTTGAAGACGTTGAACCTCTCTGACATCCCCCTGCATGAGTCAGCCAAGGTGGACCCGCCAGAGTACATGCTAGAGCTGTACAACAGGTTTGCCACGGACAGGACATCGATGCCTTCTGCAAATATCATCAGGAGCTTCAAAAATGAAGGTAAGAGCTGTGCATCCCTGGGAGAAGTGGGCAGGAAGGAGCATCTGTAGAGCCAGTGATAAATGTCTTGGCCAGGTACAGAGCATGAACTGCGCTGGGGAAAAGGCCTTCTGGTGAGGATGGCCTTGGAAACCAGCAGCTGCAGCAGGGCTGCCCAGACCCCACCTCTGGTGAGACAGAGTCCTTGTCCTTTGCTCTGGAGACTGTAGGGTTTTGGGGAAAGATGTGTCTTTAACGTTGGGGCAGCACCAAGCATAACTTCGGTGCATCAATTTCTTTATCCCCATAGTGACACATACCATGTGTAATCAGCTGATTGATTTTTTTTAATGGATACCTTAAGTAATATTTTAAATTAAGACAAGGCTTATCTTTACAGGCTGTTCTAAGTGTATTTTCAAATACAATATTCAAGTGCAATATTTTTAAATTATGAGCTTAACCAAGTGCAGCATTCTATTAATGCCTTCTCACTATTGATCCCGTGGCATTTGTGACGTTTTCTACCTTTGACATCGGAGCACAGTCCAGAAAATACACAGAAATAAGTGAAGAGGAATTTTGGATAACCCTTAGGTTTTACTTTGGAGGACTAGACTATATCCTAATAAAACAAACAAACAAAACCTGAAGAAGCCCAATTAGCACAGAATCAAGAGTGTTCTGAGTTGAAAGGGACCCACAAGGATCATCAAATCACACTCCCAAGTGAATGGCTCACACAGGGATCAAACCCACAGCCTTGGCATTATTAACACCCTGCTCCAACCAACTGAGCAAATGCTCTTGTGCCATTTCTCTCTCGGCTTTTCCTTCCACACTCCCCTCAGTTCAACGAGGACAAGACAATGCTTCAGCACTCATACTCAGTCATTTGCCAATACCTTTTTACACCAACAGATGTTTTATGCTAAAAACGTTTTTCAACTAAACAATTCCAAGTATCCATTGCTCCATGAGGCAAATGCAAGTGCTTTGATTCATGTTTAATTACCCAGGGGCACACGTGGCTGTTCAAGCTGCCATGGGACCTTGCTCATCCTCTGTTCATTTAATTAATGAAGTTAAAGACATTCTTGTTTTTTCTTTCACATTTACAGTCTCAAACTGATGAGCTGTGAGGAGAGGCTGAGTGGAAGTCATTTGAGTTTTGCAGGGCAGAGAGATGCCAGGAGAGAATCCCAAAGCTCTGTTCTGCTCCCATCTCCTGCCAGGCCCAGGCACCCTTTACCATCAGTGGGTTTCTGGTATGAGGAGACTCTGCTTTGTGGCTTAAAGCTTCTTTACACAACCTTTTCTCCTGTGTAGAGAAATTTACTGGAGGGTTGGTGGCGAACCAGTTGCAGGCAGTGGTGACCAGCTGCTCACCCTGCCGTGCCTGTCTCTGCTCAGCAGCAGGAGTGAAGGCACTCACGGGGGAGGTGTTGTTCTCATTTTGAGCTATTTGAAAAAGAAATAATGGGATAAAGATTGCCAAGTACAGTATGGTAAAGAATAAAATATCCTGTGGTGTAGTGATGCAAATCTGAAATCATTCTGCCTGCAAAAATTCAGGTTTGAAGCACCAAAGTGGCACAGACTGACCTTTGCCAGGTGGTGTTGGCAGCTCTGTGCTGTCCTCCTGTGCCCGTTGCAGAAGTTCTGTGTCAAATGGGGAAAACTCGCCTTAAATTTCTGCCATTTCAGATTTTCTCTCACCTCTTCCAATCCAAACCAGCAAGAGGCAAAGCGGGACTGCTGAGGGGAACACAGCTTCACAAACATGTGCAGTTAAAGGACCGTGTAATTCATGTTTTTCGTGTGTCATCAAAGTCTGGAAAATTAAGAATCATCCATTTCATGCTAAAGAGCTCTTTTGATCGAGAAATTAATTCCTTGCAATGATCAGGACAGGAGAAACAGACCATGGAACTGTTTTGTCCACCTGCCTGCTGAAAACTGGCAGTAATCCCGGTTTCATTATTATCCATTAAATCCTTTATTATAGAAATGTAACAGGTGGCATGGCTGGAATTAGCTCTTTGTTTTAACCCATGGACCAGAACAGTTTGGTTGTAAATGGGGCTGTAATCAGTGCTTAATACTTGAAATAAAGTCTTAAGGGAAATTTTTCTTTTCCTACGGACTCCAAATCTCCCTTCCCAACGCTCCCAGGGGCGTACTGGGAGCAGCAGGAGATCTGGCACCCTATGGACTGTGTAGCTGAAGAGCAGAGTCACATCCTGGCTGTCTGAGAGGTGCAAAGGCACATCCTTCGTGCCCTTCTAACACTCACCCGGCTTCTCACACACGGAGTGGCCTTCCCCTGCCTGCTGGTGAATCCCTTGTGCTCATCTGCCATATGGTCGGGGGGCATTTCTCCACCCTGGCATGGTGTGCAAGCACTGGAGCCTTGTTTTAGCATGGTAAGGTCTAGGAAACCCCGGAGATTCCTCCCAGTGTGGAGATTATAGCTCAGCTTGGATCACATTTAGCTCACAGTCTGCTCCTACCCTGGCTCTGTGCAGAGCAGGTTCCGCTCCCACCTTTAACAGGCAGGGAAATGGAAGTGGAACCACCCCTCATTTTTTTCATTTGTGAAGAGATGAAAATGCAAAATGGAAAAAAAAAAAAGAAAAGAAAAAGGCAGGTGCCTCAAAGCCTCCAAACTGCAGCTGAACAGGACAAGTCACGAGCTGAAGTTCATGGCTTGCCTAAGTGCTCTGGTGGAGCGTGGCCAGTCCCTGCGGCTTTAGCAGTGTCATTTTTCTACAAACATGGAAAACTCGGGGAAGTCAGAGATGAAGGGAGTAATAGGTCACAAAGAGTTTGCCTTTGCATTAATTATAGTTACAGCCTCTGTGTCCTAATCTGCCTTCTGGGTTGCAAGGAGGCAGCAAATGCACCCTTGTGAGCAGATCCTGCGCTGTGGGAGGAAATGAATGTTGCTGTGCAGAAACCAAGAGTGCAGCCAGGACAGCTGACACCAAACATTGTCCTCCTCACCTGTTCTATTGACAAAAGGTGCCCAGGGTGCCTGGCTGAGTGCAGCTGGTGGCTCACCCAAAGCCCACAGGGCCTGTGGCTGCCAGGTCACCCTGGTGCCACCTGCTCTTCCTCACCGGGAGCCTTTCATCTTCCAAAGCAGCTTTTCCTCCCTTAGTGCTTGGCCCTTTCCATGTCTGAGGGAAGTTTGAGCAGCAGGGAATTCCTGCTAGCACAGGAACACGAAAGCACCCACATTTCTTGTATTTGCCCATTTCATGTTCGCTCCAGCTCCACATCCTTCTGCCCTTCCTCTCCTGCACCAATGAATGTTTTCCCTTGTTTATTAAACAGTTGCTGTGCAGCGACCTAGAAGGGATTTTTATGTCAATATTAAGCAACACATTTTTAATACGTAAACCTTCCAGTTGTCAGGAAGTCCCTGGAAAGCCCGGGGACAGAAGGAGGATCACTAAATCCAGGTCTGTAGCATGTCTGGGATCTTGTTGTCCTTACACATCTAAAATAACCTCGGCCCTTTTTCCAAGTACAGTTTTCGGAAGTGCTGAAAAAACGCTTTCCTGGAGCTGTCCAGGTGAAACCCAGCAATGCAGAGCAGGCTGGACGACCTTCAGTGCATGTGTTCCTGGATGTCCTGACTCTTCTAAAACATTTGATTTTTGTCCTTTCCAGACGTGGATTCCCACCCTGTTGGCGTTACAGGGACTCGGAAATACCCGCTCCTGTTCAACGTTTCCATCCCTCACCACGAGGAAATCACCATGGCGGAGCTGAGGCTCTACACCTTGGTGGAGCGCGACCAGAGGCTCTACGAAGGGCTTGACCGGAAGGTCACCATTTTTGAAGTGCTGGAAAACGTCCACGTGGAGGCCGGGGAAGAGAGGAAGACGGTGGCCCTGGCCTCCAGGCACATCTACGGCACGAGCAGCGAGTGGGAAAGCTTCGAGGTGACCGAAGCCATCCGGCGCTGGCGCAGGGCAGGGCTGACCACGCACCGGCTGGAAGTTCACATCGAGAGCAGGGAAGGGGAGGAGCAGAACGGGGAAGGGAAACTCGATATCGACATCAACTCCGAGGCCAAGCACGTGCCGCTGTTGGTTGTGTACTCTGACGACCAAAGCAATGACAAAAAGGAGGAGAAGGAAGAGCTGAACGAAATGATAGACCACGAGCAGCTGCTGGACCTGGAGAACCTGGAGGTTGGCAATTTCCACGACCAGCCTGGGGAGGAGGCGCTGCTCCAGATGCGCTCCAACATCATCTACGACTCCACCGCCCGGATCCGGAGGAACGCAAAGGGCAACTACTGCAAAAAGACTCCGCTCTACATCGACTTCAAGGAGATTGGCTGGGACTCCTGGATCATCGCCCCGGCGGGCTACGAAGCTTACGAGTGCCACGGGGTGTGCGCCTACCCCTTGACAGAGCACGTCACACCAACCAAACACGCCATAGTCAAGACTTTGGTTCACCTGAAGAACCCCCAGAAAGCCTCCAAGGCCTGCTGCGTGCCCACCAAACTCGACCCCATCTCTATCCTCTACTTGGATGCAGGGGTGGTCACCTACAAGTTCAAGTACGAGGGCATGGTGGTGTCAGAGTGTGGCTGCAGATAGTAGGAGGGAACGCACGCACGGGGAGGGCACAGGGGGAGTATTTAATGATTCAGTCTGTAAATTTGTACATTTGGGATTTGCTATTTAATGAGGTTATTTAATGAGGCCTGTACAGATAATTGTATGTTTCCTGTCACGGGGAATGGGCACGTCGTGTTTTTTTTTTGTTCCATTGCTTCCTTCTCGCTGCTCTTCGCTGTCCAGATTGCGACCGAGTCTCTCCTCCTGTCAGGGCATGGAGCTGATCACTGGATTGTTTGGGAGGGCTCTTGGTGCCAAAAGGGCACATCCAAAGTCCCAGAAATAAAGGCATATTTTTGTACTTTATCAATGTTGATTGGCATCTCCGGGGCTTTCCAGAGCTGTTAAAGATATGTGAGTGATGGGCAACCATACCTAGACTATTCAGTTCTGTACAATCTGTATAAAGGTCTTTACATGCTCATTTTTTTTCTTCATTTATCTCTGTAGATCTTAAATCCTGATAATTCTCAAGCTCCTGAATCACTAAGGCACAAATAAGATGTTTTTTCCTTTTTTTTTAATACTTTCTTCACTCTTGCCCTGTTTCAGTTAAAGGTAACTGGCAGGGATGATTTGGCATCTGGAGCAGAAGGGCACCATTCCTTTTCCCATCTTTCTTAGGAAAGCAAATGGTCCAGGAGCAGTGCCAGGCATGGGCCAAGGCAAGAAATTCCCCCTGTGCAGGTTTATTACCAAATCACTCTGAGGCAGCGCTGCCTTTGCTGCAGCAGCCGTGGGTTGGCTCTCGAGGGCCAGAGCTTTAGGTGGCAGAAGGAAGTGCAATAAATTTCCTGAACCCTTGGAATTGTACCAGCTGAAATTGTCCTTGAAATTTATACCAGCTAAGAACCAGTCCCCCTTCCCAGTCAGTAAATTCCACGAGATGCAGCTGCACAGTCCGACTCAAAGGCCCCAGCAGTGCCAGGCAGAGCAGCAGAGCCCTTGGTGCCAGTAGGACACGAGGCTCTTCCCTTTCTGTAAGTGCTGAATTGTCGATTCATAGGGATATTCCTCCCCCCAGACTCTAGAGATGGGGTCACATGCCATGTTTCCACCACTCTTCTGCAACAAATCGTGGTGATAAGGAGGTGTCGGAGCTGAGAAACAATAGACCCGTCACTTTATTTATACTAAGCTGCAAATTTGTCAGATTCTTGGGAAAGTGTAAGTGATGTTGACTCTTTTAGCCTGTACCAGAGCCTACTGTACTGTCCCTGCATCTGTTTTACACTTTTAAGGGAAAGTTATCTTCCCTGGAAGTGATAAGGGTCTTTGAAAGAATCACTCCAACACTTCACGGGAATGAACACTAAAGACTTTATCACGCACCAACTAAGCCCAATTTCACCTATTTTCACACACTCTTCTGTGCTTCCCATAATTTATTGATCTATTTATTGACTGCCTGCCTTTGTAATATAATGTAGAATACAGAATGTTTTATTTTTTGTGCTTGTGTGTAATCCCACTCGGATAAAACCTTGTACTGATCCTACTTGGCATCTCTCTGTTGAGTTGTGTGGCACAGAGAATGAGGTTGCTGATTTTTTTTTTCATCCCATGGATACTTGTAAATTCCACATGGCACAGTTACCCCCTCGCTTGCAGAGCTGCTCCCTCACTGCGGTGATTTCAGTGGAGTCCTGGAGTATGGTCTAGTCCAATTTACAGCTCCTCTTTCAGGGGTATCGTGGCTCTAAGTGCTCAGCTGTGTAGTTTATTGTAGAGTTATGCAGTCTCCAGATAGCAGCCTGCACCGTGGGCTGTGATATTGCTTTATTCCTCACCCTGTGAGTGACTGACACCCCTGACAGACCTTTCCCCCGAGCCACTCTGCAATCAGAGCCTGTGGCTCATGGCACGTCGGAGGAATTCGGGAGAGGTGTCACATTTGCTCTGCTGACATCAACTGCAGCAGCCAACGGTTGAAGTGTGACCACACAGACCCTTTCAAAACTATTCACAATTCTTATGAAGCCATTTGCCAAGACAAGCCATTCACCTTGTTAGGAGTGATAATCCAGCATTAGGGAGATAATCCGACATTTGCTTTTATCGTCTCATTTCTGCGGGTGGCCCCGTGGCAGAGATCTGCCCTCCTCACCTTTCCCCCCATCCTTCCCTAACAGCACCAAGGCCTCTGAACAGGCTGCAGGGAAAGCTGTGCCTTAAACCCAATAAATAACCCACTGCAATCACTCATAAATAGGTGAAGTCTCCCTATAAATTCTCAGGTGCCACACTGCAGTGCAGAGCAGTGCCTGCACTCTCTGTCTGTCAGAGATCTGCGGGAGCAGGGCAGAGTCCTGGCACAAAGCAAACACGGGCAACGTGTCCTTCTATCACCTGCATGTGTGAACTTCTACAAGATCAGTAGAATTGTCAATAAATATCGCTGAGAGTCTTTTAGAATTAGGGGGCAGCCAGTCTGTTGAAATGAGTATCTTTTCTTTAAAAAGAAATGGGGATTTCAGCCAGAGTTTGTGGTGAAAGAAGTAAAGCTGTGTCTCATTGTGCTATTTTGGGAGAAAACTGAGCATCTCTTGAATCCTTCAGCTGTACCTGTGCTGTTCATACCCTGAGAGCAGAACTCCTGAGAATGGTGTTTCATTTATGATGGGTCTCTGTCAGGACTGCACGGCTGCTTTGTGAGCAAACCCCCCACCTTTGTCCTCACCTTTCAACATAACCATGCAAAGGCATTTCTTGGATGTTCGTGCAGTTCAATGACAGAGATCAGACTAAAAAAAAAGGGGAGAGGGCAGTTATTTCCTAAATATATTCCCCCAAGTAGCAAATCGAGGCTGTTTCTGCAAGTTCAGAAGCACTTGGCTTTAAAGCCTCTGTCTGAATAGACACAACACTCACAAATAACAGAGTGAGGGTGTGACAAGAGCCAGGGCTGCCAAGCTGGGAGTCCCAGGAGTCCCTGACAAAATGTTCCAAGTCCCTGAAAAAATATTCCACTGCATGTTTTCATTTTCTTTATTTCTACACTCCTTTCTTCCTTCCATCCGCCCACATTAGTCCTGTGATTTCTGTTCCTAAAAGACTTTATTTGTCACATTAAATACTGGTGTGCATCGATTCTCCTTTCATTTCTCATCTATTTTATACCAACATATTAGCAGATGTTTAAATCTTCAATTAATTTTAGAAAGGTTGGGAAAATGTGGCTTCCTTATGGAAGTATCTATCTTTCCATCCATCCATCCATCCATCCATCCATCCATCCATCCACCCATCCATCCATCTCTGAATTATTGTAAGCAGCTAAAGCAACCCTGTCTCACCAAAATCATCAGTATCAGTAGGATTTTTGCTTTCATCTGTTTCTAGTCGAACATATGTAAGAAAGTGTGAGCAGCTATGGAGCCCCTTTTGTGCTGGATGCTGGATAAAATTCCAGGCTAAACAGGCAGGAACAGGCAAAGGGGTGGGAGAAAAACAGATGATCCCAGAGAGGAAGAGCCTGGAGAGCAGGGCAGTGAGGGAGCTGAGGGGACAGCTTTGGTCTGGGATTGCTTCTCTTAAATCAACACACACAGAGCCTCCAGAAGAGCAGGAACTTCAAGACATCCTGCTCCTCCTGGGCCTGTGCAGCAGCAGTGACAGCTCTGTCTCCTGAGCAAACACTCAGCACCGAGGCCAGATCTCACCGAGCACTTGGAAGCCTGAGGTTCCTTAAAGGATCCCTATCTCTGAGCTCTCTGCTCGTGGGCTACAATTCCTCAAACCGAGTTCTCCCCAAGCCTCCTTGCACTGTCCCTCCCTCGGGTGTGCCCCTGGAGCCTGGGCTCACCCTGCAGAGCCCTGTGTAGCTGGCTGAGGATACAGATTCCCAACTGAGTGTCAAACCTGACTCTCAGCGTGGTTTTCCTGGCCCTGCTGCCCCAGCCCTGCCCTTGCTCTGGGCTCTTTGGGGTGGTCTGTGAGCCTGGGGACAAGGAACTGTTCTGCCAGCAGAGCAGGGCACCCTTCTGGCCTGTGCCCATCCTATTTGAAGGTGCCCAAATGCCAATCCTTGGGGGAAAAAATGTGGTTCTCAATATTGTGGACACATCTCTTTCCAAGGCCTCTGTGCCCTGCCAGGTGAGCAGCACCTCTGGAGCTAAAGGCATGAGGTGAACCTCCCCAAAACTGAGGTCACTTAGGAACCATCATCCAAAGCAGCAGCCAGAACCCATTCCAAATTTCTCCTCCCCAAAACTTCTGCACTGCCCTCCTGAGCCTGCTCAGAGAGCAAAGCGAACCAGAACCTGCAGCAGTGCAGAAATACCAAAGGAACGTGTGATTTTTGACAGCCCCAGGCAGTCTGGTGCCTGGGTTACCCACAGCACGATGGGAGAGGTGCAGTTCAGGATTTTCTGTGAAACACACTGAACCAAAGCCCTGCAAAATCCACCAGGATTTTAGGGAGGGAAAAAAAAACCAAAACAAAACAGGAAGATTTCGTGGCACTTGAACATCTGCTTCAAACATTTGAAAAACTACAGCCCAGTGTTAATTTAAACTTCCTTATAACCCAGTTCAACATTTGGAGTGCAAACACTGTTAATAGGATGGGAACCGGGGTGGTGGTGGTTTGCTTACTATATTGGGAAACAAAACCAGAACAAAACCAGCTTGAGATAGAGCTTTTGTTTATGTTGCTGACCCATCTGTCTTCATTAATGCATTATTTACAGGAAAAGTTAAAAAATTAGCTTCTGCTCCCTCTTCAAGTGCAGCAGCAACAAATAAAGGCTGAATGGTTCATTTGCCCTCGACTAAAAATGGAAATTCTTATCAGCACCCCCTGGAAGCAGAGGTTTATGATGGGGAGTGTATTATTGTTGGGTATCAGTGCTGGGACCAGACCTTTTGGCCACAGCTGTGTGTTTCTAGCCCAGGCACTGTCAGGGGTGCAGGGCAGCAGGGAGGTGCTGTGTCGCAGAAAGCAGAAACCAGCCACAAAATATGACCCTCATCTTACTCTAACTCCTGCTTTGAAGTTACAAGGAGAAGTGATGTGGTTTTTCCCTGTATTGACCCATGCAGGGTAATGGGACAGGCTTGGGGCTGAGCCTTGGCGTGGCCCTGGAATCACCCAGGTGTCTCTGGCACTCGGGACAGGCAGAGTGGGGTGACACAAACCCCTTCCCTGCAAGTAAAGGGCCAGGCATTATGGACTTCTGGAGTTTAAATGTCTAAATGGGGACAGATGAAAGCCCCCCAGGATGTGTCTGGCCAGAACCTCCTCCAGACAAACGAGGCAGGTTTGGGAGTCTGTTCCGGAGCTGCTTTAGCTGGACAGGTCTGAGTTGGGAGAGCTGGAACCCAAAGAGGACCTGAAGTTATGGCCCAGCACCCCTGGACACTTTCTAAGGAAAACATTGTCAAACCAACTGCTGTGCAAATGGACTGGGAACCACAGAATCCTGGAATGGTTTGGGTTGGAAGGGACCTTAAAGCCCACCCAGTGCCACCCCTGCCATGGGTACGGACACCTCCTGCTGTCCCAGGCTGATCCAAGCCCCATCCAGCCTGGCCTTGGGCACTTCCAGGGATCCAGGGGCAGCCCCAGCTGCTCTGGAAATTCCATCCCAGCCCCTCCCCACCCTCCCAGGGACAAATTTCTTCCTTACGTCTAAGGAGATACTAGGAATATGAGGAAGATATCCCAGCTTCTTTAAAAGCATCTTAGCAAGAAGAAAAAGCAAAGTCTGCCCCCTCACGTGTCTGTCCCTCTCCCCCAGGAGCAGCCAGGTGGGGAACTGCAGGGGATGGAGCAGCCATTGGAATTACTGCTTCTTTCCCCAGATAAAAGCAGAGAGAGACACCCATCCACCTTTTGATACCCTTGTCAGGAAGATGAGCAGTGGAAGGAGGTCCAGGCTCTCCCTGCTCCTCCCTGGACCCCTCCTGCAGCAGCTGAGGGTATTTGCCTTCAGAGGCAGCTCAGTAAATCCCAATTCACCCTCCAGCCTCTTGAGGAGTCCCTTCAGTTGTCAGTAAGAGCAGAATTTAAACTAATGATTAGCTGGGAAAATTTCTGCTTCCAAGCCCATCCCACCACACAGCATTGCTGGCAAAACTCCTCGGGACACGGCTGCATTCTTCCAGAAAACTGAGTTACTTCTTAGAGCAGATAATGCCAGAAAATATAGAAGAGTTTTGTTAACATCTGTACTGCGAAATAAACTGCAAAATGTGCTGCAACACCTCCAGCTCAGGGCACAGGGACTCGTGTTGGGAATGGGAGCTCTGCTTGGTTTATGCTCAGTGTGATGCTGTTCCCAGCACAAACTGATCCACCTCCTGCTCAGCATTTCAAGGGCTTAGCAAGACTCTTGATTGTATTTTTTAAGTAAAGACAGGAAATAGGAGGGATAAAAGCAATCAATGTGGCTGCAATAAAGGAAATTATACAAGAGCAATGGATTTCCGTGACACAGAGCTATGCTTCCTGAAAAGGAAGGTGCTGGCTCGTTCCCTATCTCCAAATATTTCGTTTTCCATGATGACCAACAAAGACAACACGCTGTGTTTGAGTTTAGCTGGGCAGCTGCAGTAGCATTAATTCAATATTCACACAACTATTCTGCAGGAGCTGCTGCCCGCGGTGCCTTTAGGCTGAGGGATGCTCGCTGCAGCTTTGCAGCTCCCCAAACAATGTCCTTCAGCTCTGTGTGACTGAGCCTGTCCAGGCTGGGAGCTTCACGTGGTGTTGAAAATGTACGTGTCGAGTTAAGTGAGAAGGTTTAAAGGCAGGGTGGTCTCTGCAATCAGGTACAGTAGCTGGCTAGCAACAGCAGCTAAACAACAGCCCAGCCAGCCAGGGCGCTCAGGTTTATGTTGGCTTTGCTGTAGCAACTCCTTATCTGCCAGAGATAGGAGCAGTTCACATCAGTTGTTGTGAGATTTGGTGGAATCCGTTTCCTGAGCTGTCACCGCGGGCTAATCGGGCAGAGTGGAGCTGCAAAGCTTTGGGAGAGTGGGAGAGCAAAACTGCACCTCTGATGGAGCTCTGTTTGCTTTTGTCACTGCCGGGTTTTAGGGTATTTGTAAAATTTAGGTTAAAATTAGTCTAGGTTAAATAAAATTAGGTTAGATATGTGGAAGGATCTGTTCCCTGGGAGGGTGGGCAGGCCCTGGCACAGGGTGCCCAGAGCAGCTGTG
>NW_008240054.1:390431-404605 GCF_000691975.1 Corvus brachyrhynchos | reverse complement strand
GCCCCGGGGAGGGTGTGCGTGCCCCTGGATCCCTGGCAGTGTCCAGGGCCAGGCTGGACATTGGGGCTTGGAGCACCCTGGGACAGTGGAAGGTGTCCCTGCCCATGGCAGGGGTGGCACTGGGTGGGCTTTAAGGTCCCTTCCAACCCAAACCATTCCATGGTTCCCTGATTTTAGATGCCCAGCACAGCCCAGAGAAGCCTCCAGACTGACGCCTGACCCAGCTGGACTGGAAGAAGAGCAAATGAACTGTAGGAAAATGAGCCCTGGTACCATTTCTGCAGTCTGGGACTGGGTTCACCAGGTTTCCCTGACTGTGCTCCTCACCTGGTCTGCACTGAATCCCCATGGGTTAAAGCAGGGCTCCACAGCAATGTGAGCCCACACTCACTGGAGACCCCTGGGCTGATGAGGATGCTGAAAAGGGTTGAAGTGATTCAATTTTGACTCACAGCAGTTGGTTGCTGCTGAGAGAGACACAAAATAGCAACATCATGCAAATGCAACCTGCAATCCTAAATATTCCTTGGAGCTTTGTACCAATTTTGCCGTTATTCTGGCAGGGAAAGCAAGCTGCTTTCATCCACAGTTGCTTTCCCCGCTGAGCTCCCTCCTCTTCCCTCAGGATTTCTCCACCTCCCATCACTTCTTGTTCTTTCCCACTCCTCTGCCCATCGACAATTTACGCCAGCTGCAAATTTGGCCCACTAATATTGATTGTGTGTCTTGTGCTTCCTCTGTGGGCCCTAATTAGTGTGTTGGAGCTGAGCCCAGTGCCCCAAGCGGGGAGTTAATGGCAGGGGAGCAGAGCAGGCCACGCTTGGCGGGGCTGCCACTCGCCAGCCCTGACACTGCTCAGGGCACTGCCTGCAGCTCTAATGAGCTCCAGGGCAGGCAGAGGATTTAGGGGAGGGCTCAGCGAGCTCCCCAGAGCTGCATTAACCCCTGCTCTGGCTGCAGGGGAGAGGAGTCACCCTTTGGACAGGGCTGGGTCAGCTGCGCCCTGCCGCACGCTGCACCCATGGGAACACAGCAGCCTCGGAGGGACTGGGAGCCACTGGGAGCCACTGAGCCACCCTGAGAATGAAGAATTGCACCTTTCTACCCACTCCCAGCTGCTCTCCTGTCAATAACCCTCCGCTTCTGCGTCATTCTTCCCAGGGAGTGAAACCGCTCTCTTCACCACGGGCACCAACGTTGTCGATGCTTCTGGCCTCAAACCTCCAGCCCATAGTTACTGAAAGGAAGGGTCAAGCCTGGTGATCAGGTTATTATCACAAGTATTTTTATTGTAGGTTGGGATTCAGGACCCCCACGTCTCGGTCTGCCTCTGCTTCATCTGTGCCCTGCAGACATTTTCAAAGGCTCCATCACTTCTGTACTTTTTGGAAAAGCAAAAACCCTCAGTGGTCTAACCTTTGCTGGGACAGACAAATGAAGCAGTTTGGTTTGAACTGAGCACTCAGGTGCAGGCTCTGGCCCAGGCACTGCAGGGTGCAGGATCCTGGTGCAGGACCACGGGCCGAGGGCTCCTTGCTCTGGTGCTGAACTCAGCGAGGTTGGGGAGCTCAAGCAGGGGAAGCAAAGCCTGAGCACCTGAGCCCTGCTGGGCACCACTGCGGGGGCAAACCACGCCAAAGCTCCAACGCTGGGATGGGTTGGAGGGAGCTTTGCCCCGGCTGCTCTCCCTGCCTCTGATTTCTCAGCAGCTGACAAATGGAACAAAGGCTCAGCTGCAATTTTATTTTTAAAAGCCATCCTGCTTGCCATCATCAGTGGGGCTCGAGGTCTGAGCGAGCAGGAGCGGGTCAGGGTGGCTGACAGCAATTTAATCTGCTGCTGCCTTTCCATACCTCCCTGTGCCATCCCTGACCCCACGCCAACGCCCTTCCACTGCCAGCGAGGGGACAGATCCAGCTTTGTGCAGATAATGAGTTTCTAAACGTGTACCATGTCTCCTGCAAACTGTAAATGTGATTTATCCCCATTTCACACTTTACATAGCTTTCTTTACCCTGGGTAGGAGGGATATAGCACGGGAGCTCCATGTTCCCACTCCCCCAGTGGAAACATCCCTTCCCAGGGTGTGACAACACTCCAGCTTCCAGTGGACATTTTTGACCTTTCACTCCTCAGCGCTGTCTGTAGCTGTTGTGTTGGGAACAACTGTCCTTGGGGTGCTTGGCTGACCTCCTGACTCCTTTTGGAAAGGCATTTCCATAGAGCTCTCAGCACTTCAAATGAGCACCAGACTTTTAGCGGCATCAGAAATGCGGATGCATGTGAAGGGAACACTTGACAGCGCTCAAAAATCCATCCCTGGTGCTCCAGGAAGGGTAAAGGTGTCACTGAAACCACTCAAAACCCGCACTGGCCTTAGGGGTTGAGTATGGATCTCACCCAGAGCACGTGGAGCTCAAGGGGAGCCTCTCGGCTGGAGAGCAGCCTGAGCCAGCCTTTGTCAGGGAGACGAGGAAGGAAACACGGCAACGCTGCCGGGGAAAGGAAAGATTTACCTCTCACATGCTCAGAACGCAGGTGCCAGGCCAAGACTTATCCTCATTTCGTTAGCCAGAGGTCACAGCCTGGCCCCTGCCCCCCTGGCTGGGGGGAAATCTCTCCGTGCATGCAGCGAGCCCTGGGGCCAGCTGAGATTACAGGAACGCTGCCCTGTTCCCAGCTCCTGTTATCGGGACATTGTGTGAAGAGGGCTGAAATATCACATCGTGTTTTTACGCGTGATAAAGCAAATTTTCACAGGCCACACCAGCGGCCGCTGACGGCGCCGGGAGCGTCGGTGCCCTCACCACACCGGGGGTACAGGGAGACCTTAGGGACAGGGTTCTGTGTGAAAAGGGCTTTTTGTGAAACTTCCTCAGGAGAAAACAGTATTTCCTTGTCTGCTGGGTGTGCTTTTCACCTCGGTGAACTCTCTGATGTTTCCTAAAGGCTGAGCACACCCTGGAGTCCTGCAGTGGCAGCACCACTGAGGCCTCTGCTCTGCCCCACAGCCGGGAAAATCACACCCAAATTCCTGCCTCTGTATTTGGAGTTATAAACCTTATTTCTTAAGAGACCCAATTCCCAGTTAACCACTGGGCACTCCTGTTTGTGGGAATCCCCTACTGAGGAAACTCTTGCAGAGGAAAGGGTGAACTCCTGCTCGAAGGGAGCTTTTGGCAGCGTGGATTCTCCAAGGAAGGAGCTGTCCCAGCTGGAGCCTCTGTGCCACGTTCACCACAGAGTATTTACCTGCTTGAACAGCTCACAGTTCCTAAGCTTGCAGGGTTTGGGGCTGGAATAGATGAGGATTTTCTCCAAGGAAGAGCCAATTTGGACAGCTCTTGCCCCTGCTGCCCCAGCTGCTTCCTCCTGCCCGCAGGTTCCCTGGCATCAGCAGGATGCTTCTGTTTCCCAGGTTATTTTTCCTGCAGGCCAGTTTGACACTGGGGCTTCGCAGATCCCACTGCCGCAGCAAGGTGGCAGGAAAACACAGGGAAAGTGGGACAGTGGGACTGCTCCCAGAGCTTGGGACACTTTTTCCTGCCCACCTTGCTGAACAGTTGTTCGTACACCCAGTTTGGCAGTGTTTTCTCCTCAAAAGCAGCCTGGTTTGGGGGTATCTTTCATCTCCCACGTAAAGGAAGGATGGACTGCATCACTCTGGAGCTGCTGGGGAGAACAACATGTTCCCACTGCTCCTGGGGTCTGGACAAGGCCTCCTCAGCCACAGCTGGACACTTCCCGCACGTCCACCTCGCCTCCCACAGCAACGTGCTCCTCTGTGCAGTGGCCAGGCTAAAAAAGGAAAGTTCCTATCATGCCAAAAACGCAACTTTGATAAATATGAGGGGATAAGTCACAATAAGCGTGACTGGCTTGGGATCCAAACACAATAACGAGGGAAGGATAATTTTATTTTCTGCCTCTCACGCCTACCAAACCCCTGGATACAATGGAGTGAACTCCGAAATGCATTTATTTAGTAAAGACCTGAGACGAGCAAAAGAGATTTTCTGCTCTAGCACGAAGAATGCAGTGAGGGGACTGAAAGGATGGCCTAAAAGGGATCTTACTTTCAATCCCACACTGCGTGATTTAGCACTTTTGGATGCACTGGGATCTGTGGTTTAACAGCTCTAACTTGGAAAGCCATATCACATTTAAAGGGAGAGGAAAATCCTCAGTCTGATCTCAGGGTTATCACCTTGGTAAAGCTCTTGTGTTCTCACGGTGCCGTGGGAGGGCTAAGGGGGTGACAAGCCTTTTTGGAGGTTTCCAAGCCTACAGGACAGGGCTGGAAAGGACCTTTCTTTATTCTCTGTGGTAGACAGTCTGTTGTGCTTTTACAGAACAGGAGCAGCGTCACCCTCTCCAGGGGATCCAGAGTCAGTGTCCAAAACCCACTGAGCTGAAAAGCCACCAAAGCCCCCCTGTGAGTTTATAATGTCCCTCGCAGCCCAGAGGAGCAGCAGCCCCTGCCCCAGGAGCAGGAGAGATTCTCTGCTGCTCCCACCCCAAAAATCTTCATGGCCTGGCTGCAGAAATAGAGGGAGGAAGAAAATGTAGGCTGGGCACCAGTCAGTTTTCGGGGATCTCACGTTGTGCGGTCTCCAGCGGATGTGAAAGTGCAGAAAATCCAGAGCAGGCTCTGGACAGAGCCTGACAGAGCAGAGAGGGCACCCACCCCCTCAGGGATGGAAAGGGTGCAGTTTCACAGGTCTGGCATGGGCAGTTCATGGTTCTCTGTCTCTGGAGAAACCTCACTTAAAAAAAAAATTCCTTGTTCTCTTAGAGCACCCAATGGCAACACCAGCTCACAAGGTGCCCGTGTCTCTCTCCCCTCCAGGCTCTCAGGAATTTCCAGCCCACCTGACCTCTATTGGAAAGTCTCACAGATGACCTCTATAAACCCTGCAAATGTTAATGGGTGGAATATCTTCAAAGGAGTCCCTCTGATGCTCGGCAGCCACGGGGTTGTTTTGCCTATCTGAGCGGAAGCGGAGGAATGCGCAGTTTATTTTAAATAACGTGCACTTGTCCTAATCGTGGAGATTTCTGAGCCTCAGCCAAGCCTTTGCACGTCATTACAGTCTGCTGTGAAGGAATTATTGGCCTCTTCACACTTTTGATCTTTGCAGAAAGGAGCGTGTGGCATTTCCAGCCCAGATGTTCACGATGCTGCTCCTAAACGCAACGGAGAAGTTTCTCCCTAATGACTCCTGAGCCTCACGCTCAGATTGGTGATGAGCTTCTTGCAGAGGTAAAAAAATAAATAACCACTGAAGCAGCTCTGTCAAGGTCATCTGAAATCACAGAAAAGACTCGTGAATGGCAGCAGCTGCTGTGAAATGGTGGCAGACATTGGGAACCTCTCGGTCCGAGTGCCGGCAAGTCACGGCTCCCACGGTGGGGACTTGGACTTGCAGCCAAAAAAAACTGAAAGAGACTTCAGGAGACAGCTCTTGTGGTGTGTGGGACCTGCAGGTGTGGGAAGGGGAGCTTTGGGTGATCATGGAGGGTGGCTGAGCCTGGTGGAGGCCACCCTGCCCTCCTTGGGGCTCCTCTCCATGACTTCCATCCCTCCGCAAAGCCGTGGAGCTGCACCAGCAGGTCCAGGCCCAGTGCAGATCCTCACCGTGGTCCTCACTGATATTTCCCATCACCAAGGCTGAGATCTGAAACATTTTAGTCAGATTTGCTACCCTGTGCTCAGGTTCAATCCCTGGGAGAGCAGAGGGCGTCGGCCGTGGGTCCTTGGGAAGGCACTGGGATTTTGCAGGAGACCCACCCGGGCCTCTGGAACAGTCAATTCCCTCGTGTGAAGGTTTGTGGGCAGGTGGGCACGACAGGGAGGAGCTGTGTGGTCTCTGGGGATTCTGTGGAAAGGAAACCCCTGGAGTCAGGGTCTACAGGTCAAACGAGCCCTTTATGTGTTGGACTTTCGAATGCAGCTCAGCTTTCACAAACTCTGCACCTTCCCCAGACTTTATATCCATAGCTGAGCAAAGGTGGGCTCAACGCACGAAAGTGAATCTGAGACTGAGTCTGGGCTCAGTTTTTAGGGCTAAACCAGTCCCCCCTAGCCCAGCAAGGCTGAGAGCAGCAAGTGCTTTATACTCAACACTGACTTTTATTCTCCAATAACCTTTTCCCACTCCCATCTCCCCTTGTTTCCCACATTTTCCTCTGTGTCCCCTTCTCTCCCCAGTTCATTTTCCCTGGCAGAGCTCTGCAGCCTGTGTGGAGCTGAACTTCTGCCTTGCCAAAGCCAAGTCCTCAGTAGCCAGAGCCCAGTGTTGTGATTCCCCTCACGGTGCCTGGCACAGAGCCATGTGCTTGGTCCTGCCTGAAAACTCCTGCAGATCTCTGTGGTTTTCCTTTCCCCATGAAGGCTCTGGGCTGGGCTGTTCCCCCTTCCCAAATAAATGAGTGAAAGGTTTTCTCTAGAAGAAAAAAACTGTCCAGAGTCCTGGTATTTTTCTTCCCTCCACCAAAAGCTTCGGCAGCACCGTGGTACTGCTGGAAGGACGGCTCTGGCAGGGGTGGGGGACAAGCAGAAAGGTCACAAACAGCCACAGGGACACCTTTGGGTCCAGGTGGGCTTTGCACTGATGGCAGCAAGTGATGGGGAGAGACCCGGCATCACTGCTGGGTGCAAACCCAGGGTTCCACAGGCCGGCTGAGGAAATCCTGTTCTGCACTTCAGAAATGACAAAACACCGGAGCGGGGGCCGTAAATAAGTCCAGATTTGTCCTCCTTTGAAGTCTGTCCCTCAGGGAAAACAGAATTTTTTGTGCTGGGAGCTGCTGATGGACTCCCCCAGCACCAAGAGCTCCGAGCACAGGTGTGTGAAAGTGCTCTCCAAGCTCTGCCAGCTGTGCTGGATTAGGAGCACCCGGCTGTGGGGAGCAGTGACCTAAAACACCTGAACAGCCCCTGAACTGAAGAGCTTTGTGTGACACTGGGGTTTTCTGCCTGGAGCCGTGGTGTGGATGGCTGGCACAGCATCTCCTGGTGCTGCAGGAGATCTCAGAGCCTCGTCCTGCCCCACAAGAGCACAAACCAGCTGGGTGATTGATGTGAGCACCTCCACCACCCAGGGCTGTGCCTCCCCGGGCCCTGGGGCTCCGCTGCCTGCCCAGATCCAGGATCCATGGATGTTCTGCATGTGGGTGTCTCCAGCAAGGAGACAGGCAGCTGGAGGAGGGACGCTGCTGGTTTCTTTATAAAGGCACAACATGTCCATAACCCAACCTTCTGAGTGCAAGACATTCTGACTGAGCAGGAGGAAGTGCTGGCCTGTTCTCCAGGTAACCTGAGCAGCTGAAAGAGGAGTTGAAATAAACACACCAAAAAAGCTAAAGGATGTTTTTGAAATTTCCTGGTCCAGAGCATGAACTGGCCTCTAAGCTCTGGTCTCCTTCGTCCCACTCGGCCTGCAGGCAGTAGCAGGACACTGGGCAATACAAGCCCCTGGCTCTGAACCTGCAATTCCTGTGCAGTCCTGCAGCTGCATTTTGTGTCTGTGCAAAGCTGGGTGTCTCCTCCTAGTTGGTTTTGGCACCAGTTTTACTCGTGGATTTAGTTAAGTTTTTAATCTCCTCCTCAAGCACCTTGGTTTTCTTCTCCAAGTCCTCCCGCGAGCGCTCCGCGTTCCTCAGCTTCAGCTCCAGCTCCCCAGACTTCTTCTTCTCCTGCTCAATGTCCTGGTTCAGCCTCACCACTTTGGCCCAGACTTCATAGTTTTCATTCTGGAGGCTGCAAAGGGAGACAGAGCATGAAAGGATTGGATTGGAAAAGGGCTGGAAAATTCTTTGGCTCTTAGGGAGTCCGACCTCAGCATCATTAAGCAGCAAAACAAGACAGAGGTGCTGTCCTGAGCCCCTCAGTGGCCACAAAACTTGATGCAATAAATCAATAACCATGATACATGTGCATTGATAATGGGATAAGAATAATATAATATAATATAATATAATATAATATAATATAATATAATATAATATAATATAATATAATATAATATGTGGAGCTGATGGCTACAACCAATGGTGCAATAACGCTACTGGTGATTTCTGGAGAGTCTAATGGTCCAATATCGTGGTAATAACAGGAATTATGGCAGTGCAATTACTGCAGGAACACTGCAGTGCCATGCAATGATGTGGTAAGAGCTGTGGAGTATTAACGTTGTCATGACACAACATTACCCACTGTGGTGAGAGCACAGCTCGTACAGCACAGCACATTGATTTTAGACAGCCTGTAAATGCTGTATTTATCACTAATCACCACTGTTGTATACTGCATAACACTACTGGTGAATAAATCTGTGCAGTGTTTGCTGTCACATGAGCTGCACATTTCCCACTCTGCAGAAAGCAGCTCCCTGCAGTTACCTTTTGATTTGCCCCTCATACTCATTTCTCTGTGCCTCCAGGTCTTTTTCCAGCTTGAGGATCATGCTTTGCAGGAACTCCCTGCTCTCCTGCTCAGGTTTGGAGTCCTCAGCACGGAGATGCTGCGGGCGGGGCGGGGGCTGGAGCCGCTGCCTTCCCCACTCTCTGCCTGGGAGGGGGGAACATTGTCGTAGGTTGAAGCCCTGTGGAGGTCGAGCAGCTTAAAGAGATCATGAGACAACGTTCTCTTGTGTCCATCAGAGCCCACGGGGCGCGTGCTGCTTTTCCAAAAGTCACTGGCAAAGACATCGTTCTTCTCCTTGCAGCCCTTCTCCCCTGGGGGAGCCGCTGCCAGGAAAGATTTCCTCGTAGGTAAAGTCTGAGTTCTTTTCCTTGGCTGTGTTTTCCACATTCCCTGTGTGTCTTTGGACTCTGTGTCCTCCCCGGGGACACTGGAGCTCGCAGCTGGGCCAGGGGTGCTGCTGGAATTGGGGTGATCCCTCTGTAAAACAGAGCACGGCTTTGGGAGAGCCCGTCCTGCTCTGGGAGCAGACAGGTGACAGCTGCTGCTGTGACTGCAGGGTTTACAAAGGCCACACTCGAGCCTGCTGGAGGAATGGCCTCGCTTTTCCATAGAAAACTATTTTGAATTGCACCATGATTACCATTAAAAAGAACTTTTTGCAGAGATTCCTTCGGAGAAAAGCCTTTAATACCCAATGCTTTCCCTTCACCAGCCTGAGCTGGAAAGGTTTCACGTGTTCAGCTGTTTAGCCAGAAAGCTTTGGGAGTTTTCATATTTCCCAGAACAGCAGATTTTCCACAGGAAAGTGGAAAGTTTATCTACATCATTTTCCTGATGTAAATATTCCAGGGATGACAGATACAGCTTTTGAACCTATAAATAGCACTTTATATAAAAGTGGTTTTAGGGCTCGCTGACCTGTCAGAGCCTGTCCCAATTAATCACACGTTTAATAAATTGGTTATTCCCCTGGGGATCCCTCCTTACCATTTGCCTTTGGATGGAGCCTCTGGGAGCTGTGGGGCCCTCTGCAGCTCCCCAGCCCACAGAGCTGCGAGGGACAGGAGCTTTCTTCTCGGTTTTTTGGGCAGGTGGGGAGGGAGGCACATCCTTGGATGGGGGAAAGAGCTTTTCGTGGTCACTGATCATCACAGTCATCACCTTCTGGACCTGGGGTGTGCCTGGAGGAATTAGAGATTGTCAGGGGCAAACCCAGTGCCACAGGATCCCCTCCACCACTTGGATTTCCTGCCTGGTCTTTCTGGTGTCTAAAATGGAGATGGAGCAGAAAACAAGGAGAAGGATCACAAAGCCAAATAAAGTAAATGCAGTGAGTAAAAGTAGGTGAGTACCCTCATTTCTTTGAGTTTCCTCTGTTCCCTGGAGAAGGATTTTACACCTCCCTGCTCCAAGCAGCACAGAGATGATCTCACCAAATTCCTGAATGGGCTGAACTCCATGAAGGGAGCATGCAGTGTAATTCCTGAGGGGGTTTTGTCACCACAAACACCTTTAGAGCCTAACAAACACAGGGCTTGACTCTGCCCTGCTGTACTCGCTGTGCCCAGGCACGCTTCTGGCTTATATCCACAGCTCCACCACAGAAAATCATTCATTTCAAGGCTGTGGATGCAACTCAGTATTTCAGCATGCCAGGAGTTCCTGTGCCAATGATTCCAGCAGTCCCTTTTACCTCTCATGATAATTGCAGGGTCCTCTATCTTGGGTCTGATGAGGTTCACTCCAATCACTGTTGCCAGGTTATCCACACTCATCTTATTGACACTGGAGTTGAGTTGGATTTCATAGAGAAACCTGCCAGAATTGGAGAGCAAATATTTCCCATCAGAGGTGGAAGAGTGCAAAAAGCCTCACTGGTATAAAATCCTGGTTCATCCTCCCAGCTCTTCCTCTCAGTCACAAGAACAGAAACACTTGGCCTTAGAACTGGAGCTGGGTCTTACTGGTACCAGAATAAAAACCATCATGTGAGGAGCTGCTCCCCTCAAAAACAAATCAGAAAGGAAGGGAATCCCCCCATCAAATCTCCAGCCGGAGAAAAACCACCCAGGCTGGGTGAAACCTGGAAGTTTTGGTGCACAATGTTTTTGTCCAGGAAAACTACACCTGGTTTTAACTCTCAGGGATTTATCAGTGAGTCTGAGGGTGGTGATTTATGCTCAGACATTGTCAGGGGGTTTATCCCCGGGGCTGAAATTCTCCTCTACAAAAATCGGGATCTGGTGACTCAAAGGCAACCAAAGCACAGCTTAAGCAGGCTCTGTCTAGAGGAGTCATCCTTTGGGATGACATTTCTGCTCCCCAACACCAAACCTGAGCTGTCCATGCCTTGTGCAGAGCACTGACCTGCAGATGTAGCTGAGGAGGTTGTAGTTGTCTCTGGGGAGGAGGGACAGCTGCTTCACGAGCTCCTGGTGGCCCTAAATGCGAGGTAAGAAACAGCTCCAGGAGGATTCACAGGCACATCTGGGCCAAGAACAGCTTTGGTCACTCCATCCGTGCCTTTGGGGGTCTCCTCCTGGGGACTCCACCAGTCCCAGGGTGGCAGTGGAGTCCCCATCCCTGGGAGCGTTCCAAACACACGTGGATGTGGCACTGGGGACAGGGGTTAGTGGTGCCCATGGGGGTGCTGCTGGGTCATGGCTGATGGTCTTGGGGATCTTTTCCAACCTCGTGGATTCCATGACTCTGATTCTCTTGGCATTTTCCATCACTGTTTTGTGTATTTCCCCATCCCTGGAAGTGTCCAAGGCCAGGTTGGATGGAGCTCTGGGTAACCTGGGCTGTGGAAGGTGGGATGGTGGAACTGGATGGGCTTTGAGGTCCCTTCCAACCCCAACCACTCTGGGATTCCTTGGTCCCGTGTATAGGAACGGTGCCATTCCTCTTCCTATAGTGGCTTGTTTTGCAAAGGGAGGCTTCTTTTCCACCAAATTACATATTAGGAAAAGACAATTCCCATCTGTTCCGCACTTCTCCCTCTCCCAAACCCCCACTCCCCTCCTTGGTGTCCCCCAGGGCCCTCTGCCAACCCCATGCTCAGCTCAGGAGTGTTGGGCTTCCTTCCATCCTGGTTCTCACACTGGCTGTTTGCTGCCAAGGGCTCCACAAAAAGAGGTGCTGATCAGAAATTTAAGCTTTAACATTCACAAACCCATGTGGTCAAGCTGGGAAACCCCACTGGCTTCGGGAGAGTTTTTTCTTTTTCATTTTTTTCCTTCTTTTTTCCCTCCCCAGACTCCAAAGCTCAGTGGCTGGCACTGCTGTGCGCCCTGGCACGGAAACTGAAAACAAAAGCATCTCTACCTTTGTCTCATCAGCTTCCAGAGCCTTCCCACAGAGCAGGAAATCCTCGTACTGCAGCCAGGGCACCACGGGCTCCGGGAGCTCCCGCAGGTAGAGCTTGAACAGGGAGGCCACGGTGTGGACATCGGTGTCCCTGCAAAGTGCAAAGAAGCCACTCAGGGAAAGTCAGGCCCAGCAGGTCAGCAAACCCCCACAAGGCTCTGTTTGAGCTCTGTGGGCAGGTGTGGAGACAGAGAGATGTCAACAGGAGGCAAGAGCAACCTGGGGGAACCCACAGCCAGGGAATGGCCCCAGCTGGCAGCAGAATAAAGGCTTGGTGGAGATTTTCCCCACCTTGAGGGTGGCAGGTCCCAGTGTCCACCCCTGGGCTGAGCTGGGATAGCAGGGAATTCACTTCGAGGGCTCCTGCCTCCTCCCGAAGCCGAGTTTTGAGCAAGCACAAAGCCACGGTCTCAGCTCTACCCAGCTGCCCTGACCTCGGAAATGCTGGGCCCTGGCAGGCAGTCCCTGCTCTGGGCTGCCCCATCACCCAGGCCCAGGTCTGGGCACAGCAGGAGCCAAACCCAACAGCAGCTGTCCCTGGCACGACACAGGCTCTTGTGTTGCCTCAATCTCCCTCCTTTGCTTTGTGAACCTAAAGTCACTTTTCCTCACCCACTGGACGACTGCAGAGCCACGTTACTGAATGAGCGGGAGCTGCATTTCTGGAGCACCACCCTGGTCCTTGTCACTGCATTCGAAGGGGTGGAAACCAAGGAGAAGGGAGCAAAATCCTTCTCCCATCTCCCGTTCCAAGCAAAACCCTTCTCCCGTCTCCCATTCCAAGCAAAGCCGTCCCAGCCCATGCTGGGCTCCCGAGGGTCCGCGTGCAGATCCTCCCCTGCCCGGCCACACTCCCCAGCGTGGAGCTGGCGGAGCCTCCCTGGGATCTCAGAGCAGCAGCAGTTACTGGGGCTGCTCTGCCGGGACAGGTGTTTGCAGCTTTGCAGCCCTTGTATTTACATTCTGTCAAAGGAACACTGTCAAGATCATGAGCCTCTATTCTGACCTACCTTGAAGTCGCTAAACTCTTATAAACTTCAAGCAAAACCCCCTCAGGTCAGTTATTTTTAGAATTGGTTGGGGTTGTAAAATACTATTATTTTTACGAGCACACATAAACACAGAGGGACGTTTTCAGAGCTGCGTTTTTGTAGGACCTACCAGTACACCCCACTGGGCATGCTGGGTGCCTGGACTGCACCAGCAGCTTTCTAACACTCCCCACTCCACCCTGCCGTGGCTGAGTGTGTGTAAGTGCTCCCCTGAAAACCCAGACAGGCAGCAAGGATGGCACTGAAGGTCGAGCCAGCACCTCGCTGCTCTCAGGTCACTGCAAACCCCATTATCTGCCTTCCTCCTCACTGAGAAAATGTTTTGCTTGGGGCGCCAGGGGGTTGCAGTCACCCTGAGACCACCCTGGCCATGCTCATCCTAAGCCCTGCAGCACAGGGGGAACATCCCGGGGAAGGCTGAGCTCCCCGGCCGTGCCCCATTGCAAAACAGGGCTGCAAACATTAAAGAAGGTTTCACCTTCCCATGGCCCTGCACAGGTTCCAACAGGAAAGCTCTGAGCAGGGCTCAGTGCCCAGGAAATACTCAGCTGCTTTGCTCCATCCGGCTCTGCCCGGCCGGGGGATTTAGGGGAAAGTGATGGGGTTTTCCTAACAAAGCTCAGCAAAAACGGGGGAAGTTTTGTGGTTAGGGACAGGCCTGTGAGCAGAGAGACGGGGCTCCTGCACAATGCTTAGGCAAGATGGGCTTTGCACAAAAATCCAGGGGAGCTCCTGGGTTTGGGGGCTCCCTTTCCTCGAGCATCCCAGGCCTTGGTGGCTCTCAGGGCAGCTCCCAAATTCCATGGCCAGTGTCACCTTCACACACAGCAGCACCCTGGGCACTCCTTGTCTCGGGCCTGGTGCACAGGGCAGGGCAGGAATTGAGCTGAAATCCTCACCTGAAGTGCCGTGCAAAGGCAGGACCCACTTTTCCTCTGTCCCAGCTCCGGGGCTGTGGCTCTCACCAGCACAAACTGGGGGGAAAAACCCTGGAGCAGCACAGCTGAGCAGGGCAGGGTGGGCCATGCCTTGTGCCACTGGGGCCAAAATCAAGGGATCAGGGGGGACAGGACAGAAAACCCCTGGAGAAAGGGAGGCACCAGAAAGAGGGGGAGTTCCCCTCCTGCTCTCATTTTTCACAGGGCATGGCAGAGGCAGCAGCTGCAAAGGTCTCTCTCCAAAGCCTCTCTGAGACCTACGAGCAGGGACAGGCAGCTCGCCCAGATTTAGGGAATTCTCCGTTTCCTCCTGGCCCTGCAGAGAAGGGGGGGCAGGGGGGCACAGCTTTGCAGCAGCAAAAATCTCCCAAAATCTCTCCCATCTCT
>NW_008240054.1:384720-390368 GCF_000691975.1 Corvus brachyrhynchos | reverse complement strand
ATCAGGAGGAGAATACCACGGCAGGGAAAGGAACAACTTCTGCTGGGTGTATGAGAGCATCCTCTGGGCTTGTCTGGGACCCTGCCCTTGCTCTCCTTTCTCAAAGCCCTCAGCTGATGGGCCAAGCTCTTCCCTTTGCTCCTTCCTTGGCTGCTCCAAACCATAATTGCTGTGTGTGGCCGGGATTTTCCCAAACGCTTTCCTTTCTTTCCAGGAATCTTATCTCAGCACCCTCTGGTTGTGTGTTTGTGGTTACTGCTGACCCCTCTCTCCCCCTCAAGCCCCTCTGGAGGGTTCTGGAGGGCACTGCTGGGCTCTGGGGGTTGGACTGGCTGCTTTTCCCTGGAATTTGGCAGTGGGAGAGGGGGAATCAGCGTTACCTGTCGAACGAGGGCCTCTCCCCGGCGTCGAAGGCGTCCCGGAGCTGTCTGACCAGGTTGTCCTGGCCGGGCAGGCGGAAGATTCCCTCCTCACTCACTCCATGCTCCCGGATGAACTCGGCGCTTTTCTGCACCAGGATGGGCACCTGGTGCTGCCCGAATTTCTGCTCGTAGGCCATGGTCTCTGCCAGGTGCTGCCCGAACACCGCTGGGGACAGGGCACGAGGTCAGAGCAGGAACCCCAAAGCTCCGCTGGGGACACCTCACCTGCCCCAGCAGGAGCTGCTGCTCTGCCAGGCACCAGAACCCTGCAAACTCCTCGGCAGAAACAAAGTTCTGCAGAAACCAGAGCCTTCCCCGAGGAAATAACAGCAAAATAAAACCTTGTTCCTCCTCCAGTAATTGACAGTTCTCCAAATGACTGAAAGCAAGCCTTGGGGTTTGCTGCCTGTGAGCAGGATGCTGATCCAGAGCAAGACAGGGACAGGGCACAGGGAGGGAAGGAAGCTCATCCCACAAAGCTGAGAAAGCACAGGAGACAACCAAGAAACCAGAAAAGATCCTTGCAGGGATTTGGAGCTGGAATTCTTCCTGATCCCATCGCTTTTCTTCCCCCTCCCCTCTCCTGACCTTCCCCTGTGCTGGGGCCAGCTGTGCTCCAAGGGGATGGTACCTTTCCTTCGGAGCAAAACTGCCTTTTTCCTCCTGAAGCCGCGGCAGAAGCAGCACCTGACGGGGGGCAGGCAGCAGCTCCTCCTCGGAGCCTGGGGCATGGCAAGAGCAGGCAACTCCCAGCTCCAGCAGGCTCTGGAATATCAATGGCAAAGGGTCCCCTGGTCCTCTGCCATACTCCTGCCCTAGCAGTGCCGTGGTGTGTTCCCCTTGTGCTCTGAAGGCTGAAATCATTCCCCTGCATCCTCCAGAGCAGGGAAATGCAGGTAAACACCCTCAGCTGGAACCACAGGGCTTGTCAGCACCTGCCTGGGCATGGGGCTGTTTCATTTGTCACTCACACTTTTAAATAATGAACATAAACCTGTCACCGTGCACACGAGGAGCAAATGTCTCTCTTTTTTTGGCCTCTGTGCTGTGGTAGCTGATACTGAACTGGTGATTTCACTGCAGATTTGTTGGTCTGGAGACACCTCCCCAGGGTGCTGTGATGCCATGGGAGTGACAACCAACCCTGCAAAACCACACCGAGATTTTGGAGATGCTTTTGCTGTTTCTTCACTCTCTGCAGCTTTTCTGCTTCTTGGTGTGCAACAAGCTCACAGGACCTGGGCCACAGGGCTGCTCCCAGGTGGGCTCTGCCAAAACCTCCCCCATGCAGGGGTTGCTCTAAAAGCTCCTGTTGCCTCAGTTTACACTGAAGACAAAAAACCTCAAGTTTTGGGAGTTTTGGGATCTGCTAACCTGTGTATTGACATAAAATGCAGCTCCACAGTCCCTGACTTCTCTGCTGTCCTCAGGGCCCTCTGTGCTGCTATAAATTTACATTTTCTTTCCTATAAAGTCACTTAATTTACCTGGAAGAGACCAACAGCCTCCTAAGTTTAAAAAGGATCAGAGGCAGAGCCGTTATTAAATATTAGAGCCAGTTGGGACAGTGCCCTGGAAATTCCTGGCTCAATCCTCCGTTCAGCTGGGTGATGCTGCCTCCCCCAGGGCACAGCCTGCTCCCGTTCGGAGGCAGAAAAGCTCAGGGATGCAGAGGAAAACCAGCTGGGACAGGCTGGGAGAGCTGGGGGTGCTCACCTGGAGAAGGGAAGGATCCAGGGAGAGCTCAGAGCCCCTTGCAGGGCCTGAAGGGGCTCCAGAAGAGCTGCAGAGGGACTGGGGACAAGGGCTGGAGGGACAGGACACAGGGAACGGCTTCCCACTGGGAATGGAATGGATGGAATACTGGGAAGCAATTGTTCCCTGGGAGGGTGCTGAGGCCCTGGCACAGGTTCATGCCTGGGTGTGAGGAGGGTGAGGGTGTGACCCAGGCAGGCTGAGAGCAAACGGGGGCAGAAAGGATGGGCTGAGCAAGAAAAGCCAGGGGAAAAGCAGAGCGAGGAAACTGGCAGGTGGAGAACCACATTTTCCAAGGCTTTGTCCCTGAATGGGAGTTGTTTTCAAGAACACTTCCAGGGTCAAAAAGCCCAGGAGGAAGTTGATAAAAGAAGATGAAGCCAGGCCAGAAATGTTTGCTCAGGCCTGGCTTTCCTCACCACTGCCCGTGTTTGCAGCAGCCCCAGCGCCGGGGCTGCTCCCGGAGCAGCTCCCAAGGGAGTCATAAGGGACACGTCCCAGCCTCTTTTTCCAGGGATTTCTGAGCCCAGCTTTGAACCCCTCACCCCGAAGTGCTGCAGGCCCCAGGGCAGTGGGAGATCCTCCCTCCAGGAGCTGTCCCTGCTCCCTTTTACCTCCCGACGCCGACCCCAGCGCCCTCCGGATGGATTTCACCCACTCCTCCATCTCCGCATGGGAGCTGGCCATGAGCACACAGCTGTCCTGCCCTGCCCGGCTCTGCTCTCCAGCCACCCCTGCAAAAACAACACATTTAAGGAGAGGATTGGAGGAGAAAAGGCACATTTCTGTTGTTTTCTTCGTCAAACGCTTTTGGCTCCGAATTTCCCCATTAAAGCCCCGCTGGCTGCAGGGGAAGCGGAGCTCGGACATTTTGCACTTGGAGATCTGCAAGAAAGGAACAGAAACTGCTGCAGCTGCAGCCTGGCAGAGCTTCTCCTCACCATGGGACATGGGCACTGACACAGGGCCTTGCTCCAGCCCTGGGTGAAAGCAAGAAATTCATTTTCCCATGAAACAGAGCTCTGGGAACCTCGGAAAGAAGTGGGAGCGGGAGCACAAGGACTGGGAAAGGACTTGCCTGAGTGATTTTGGGTAGTCAACCCCCCCAAAAGCGTGCAAGGAGGAGGAGTGAGGCATCCTCACCTGGGATGATTTCAAAGATGAATTTCCCTCCTTCCTCTGGGTTAGTGGCCACCACCTTGATGGTGCTCCCCTGGAGAGACAGGCAGCCCTAGGACAGAGCAGAGCAAACCCCTGTGTGCCACCTGTGCAAGGTCACAGTGCCACTGAGGGTGGGGGTCCTGCCCTCAAACACCCTGCAGGAGATATATTTCATAGAGGTGTATTTGTGTAGATAAACTACAGTGACTTTTCAAACAAGAGCCACTTCTTAAATGCCAATTTTTCCAATGAAGTGATTCTCAGAATGAGAAAATGGTTCTTTTGCTCTTTCCTATCTTTTTCTCACTTCTCATGTTCTTTCGGCCCTTGTTGGGAGTGGAAGAAGAGAAAACGAAGGAGAATGGACTTGGGAAAACCCCAGAACATCCTGTTTCTGCTGGGCAGGGGTAGGAAAACTGTTCCTTGAACACAGCATCACTTAAACCCAAAAGGCAGCCCTAAGCCGGCAGGAGAGGAGGAGAGAAAAAGAAGAAAAGGGATGGAAAATTAACAAATAAAGTGGAAAACAGCCATTTCTGGGGACCTTCCTTTCCCTGGCTGTGGGGGCTGGCAGAGGGATTGGGGTGACTCAGCCCTGGAGGCCTCCCCGGGCAGGAAATGAGCCTGCGCCTCTAAAATGAAATTTCTCAGCCATTTCAGCCTCCTGGAAGCCACTGAGCTCCTGGAGCCCAGCTGCTTCCATCGGGATCCCTGCTGGGACCCACGGGGCTGGATGCTGGGGTGGTGCAGCAGGGGCAGGGCAGAGCTGCCATGGGAAGGTTTTCACAGCACTTTCTGTTCCCACATCCCATTTCCAGCTCCTCCCCAGCACCCTGGAACAGGGCAGAGCCAGAAAAGGGACCTGGATCCCACCGGGCTCAGCCTGCTGCTCCCACCCCGAGGATCCACGGATCACCTTCCCCCGGGGGTGTTTTCTATCCCCAGAGGAGTTTTGCTGCTGGTAACGCTTTGTAGAGGGAACAGCCTTTCTGGCAGTGGGGACTTTTCCCTGGAATTTCTCCAAAGGAGGAAAAGGTGGTAGATACTCTAGAAGTGAGTTACAGTATGGAGAAAATGGTGGGGAAATAAAATAAAATAATTGAAAAACCACCTGATTTCTTCCAGGCAAGTGCACTGGCCAGAGAGAGAGGAATTTCCTTCCCTTCCAGCTGCCTCTCCTGTGGCAGGAGCTCTGAGGAAGCAGCTGCCCTTCCCTGCCATCTGCCCAGCCCTCAGCCCTGCCAAGGCCTGGCTTGGGCTGACCCTCACCCTCAGGCTGTGCTGAAAATCCCGCTGATTTTCCCTAAAAGTGTCCTGCCAGGTGCATTTCCCACCAGAGCAAGGACAGAACCTCTCTCAGAGCTCCCACCCCTTGTGCCCTCACTGCTGTCCTGGAAGGAGAGCCGAGCTCTCCTCCCCAGCCTGTTTCTCCTGGGAAATGGTGACAGCTCCCAGCTGGGGACTGGACTGGGCTTTCCCAGCTCCCCAGTGCTGGGGCTCAGGGGGTCCCAGCCCCCAGCAGGGCTTGCAGGCACCTGAGGAACTGAAATGCATCCATGAAGTTCCCGATCAGGACTGCTCATCTCTGATACTGCCCAGAGGCAGAAAACTCCTTTAATACCCGACTCCAGACCCACCCCAAACCATTTCATGGAATCATGGAATTCTGGAATGGTTTGGGTGGGAAGGGAACTTAAATCCCACTTAGTGCCAGCCCTGCCAGAGCAGGGACACCTCCCACTGTCCCAGGCTGCTCCAAGCCCCGTCCAACCTGGCCTTGGGCACTGCCAGGGATCCAGGGGCAGCCCCAGCTGCTCTGGGCACCCTGTGCCAGGGCCTGCCCACCCTCCCAGGGAGGAATTCCTTCCCAATATCCCATCCATCCCTGCCCCCTGGCAGTGGGAAGCCATTGCCCCTTGCCCTTGTAAAAGTCTCTCTCCATCTTTCTTTTGGGCTCCCTTCAGGCCACAATTAAATCACCCCGAAGTTTCTCCTCTCCAGGCTGGACAACCCCAACTCCCTGAGCCCCAATTTCCAGCACGGGGGAGATCGAGGACCAGCACAGCCCAGTAGCCTCGCCCTACCTGCGGCTTGGCATCGTCCTCGTCCTTGTAGTAGTAAAGCTGCTGTCCCTTGAGCACGAAGTAGCGGTGCTGCCAGTTCTTGACGATGGAGCGCTGCTTCTTCAGCCAGCCCAGCTTCAGGGACTGCTCCAGGGCGCTGGGGGAGCCCGGCCGGGCGCCCGCGGGGTCCCCGCTCATCACGCTCCGGGAGCGGGCTGTGGGGACAGAGGGACACGGGGAGGGGGGG
>NW_008240054.1:367650-383706 GCF_000691975.1 Corvus brachyrhynchos | reverse complement strand
GTAGCTGCCACTGTGAGCTTCCTTTTTCCTGCGTGGGAGGAATTGTCTTGCAAGTGAGAACAAAATCATTAGCGCTTTTTGGGGGTGTTTTTTTAATGGGAGTGTGTGGTTTTTGCGCCCTCCCTGAAGCTGCAGCGACAGCAGAGTGACCCAAACAGTTTGGATGTCACAGTTTTGCTCTGGGAGAGCCTGGTGTTCCCAGTGGGGCAGAACCCACATTTACGGGGATGGAAAATCTCCAAGGATGGAAAAATGCCAGCATGGATATAGCACTGGGCAGAGCAGTGTCCCTGTCACCTGTTTGCGTGGCCCCACTGGTGCCAGGGACTGGTGGCATCTCCAAATGCCTCTGTGACAGCAAAAGTCTTGGAGGGATCGCTTCCAGATGGGATTTTTTGCCTCTGGACCAGGCACTGCAGCCCCCCAGAGCCAACCCAGCTGGGCAGAGTTTGCATTTAAGACTGCAAGGCACAAATAAGGCCAGGACTCTGGGGGACTTCAGCCTCACTGGTGATTTCCTGAGGTAGAAAATGCTTGGCACCCAGGGCTTCAGTGGTTCAGTTCAAGGGTGTCCCCACTTCCCCTTCCAAAATCCCCCAGAGAAAGAAACTCCACTGGGTGTTCCCTTTGTCCTGTAGAGCACTCCAGGCTCACCTCCCACTACAAACCTGCCACAGGCTGCAAATCATCTCCCAAAAGCCAAAAAGGATTGTGAATGTGGAACCCCAAAAAGGATTGTGAATCCCCAATCCAGCCTTCGAAGCACCCTGGGGTGCTGCACATTTGGTGTGTGCTGCCACGGGATGGCCCTGAAGAGGATGGGGTTGGAAGCAGGGACATTGCACAGGGATTTCCCAGCCAGCTTCCCCAACAAATGCTGCTGCTGGGGATTACCCTGATGGAAAACCCACATGGGGTTTCCAAATTGCTCCTCCAGCCCTGGCAGCTTCTTTGCTCAGCAAAGTGCTCAGGACCCCATAAATCACATTCCTCCATGTCCCATGGCTGTCCCTGACCCCTCAGGGTGAGGATTTTTGGGGAGTGACCTGCGGGGCTGGAGCAGCCACTGGGAGTGAGGAGCCTGCTGGGCACAGAGCTGAGCCCAGCCGTGCTGATGTTGCAGCAGCACAAGGTTTGGAAGGAGAAACTGTGGGGTTTTAGGAAAAATCCAACGGTTTGCTATCTTTTCTGGGGGGATATCAACCTCCCCCAAAGCCCAGCACTGCATCAGGGCTCTGCTGAGGGAAAAGGCGCTGCTGCCTGGGGCTCCTCCTGCTCTCAGCCTTGAGCTTGACTTGTCCGTCCTTGCTGGAAATGAGGTTTATTCTCTCCCTCCTTGCAGCCCTTTCCAGCCCCGCCAGGACTCTGGGCACAGAGGGATCCCCTGGAGTCCCCTTCCCTGAGCATCAGCCCCAGGCTCGAGGTGCAGCCTGGGCTTAGTCCTGGCTTAGCCATGTTCCTGCACACCCATGAGCACCCTTGTGAGCCCACAGCTCCATTTCACTCTGCACAGGGCAGCTCTCCCCGGACTTTGGGCCCATTGAAGGCCAAAAGAGCCATTTGTTGTTTTTATTTCTTGTGAGGGGAGGGAGCTGCCCCGGGGCCCTTGGCTTTGTTTTCCGTAAGGTTTTCAGCATCCACAAAACCAGAACCACCGAGGCCGCAGCTCCTCCCTCACTTGTCCAGCTCTGTTCATTCTGTGCCTCGTGCAGCAGAGCTGGACAAGTACAGCACACCCAGCTCAGGTGTGGTGATGGAATTTGGGATGCGGACAAAGCTTTTCCCCGGCTCCAGCACTTGGAACCATCTCCTCCTCCAACACGTCCCTGCACACCCAGCCCTGCCCCTCTCTGCGCTCCCCCAGGGCAGGAAGGAGCCACCAGAGCTTTGGTGGTGCCCCAAAAGTATTTCCTGTGGCAACGGCCTCTGGGGTTGGGCATTTCCTCCAAAACATCCTCGCTGCTCCTGCAGCCCCGGGACCTCCAGCACGGGGAGGTGCCCGTGTGCTGCTGCCCTCTCCCCAAAAACAGGAGCCACAGTGTGGGTGCAGGACAAGGGCAGAGGGGGCCCCATTTGGGGCTTTGTGTGCAGAGAGTGGTTTGGCCACTCTGATCAGAGTGGCTTCGGACAGAAATCCAAGCTGCCTTTGCAGGAAAACCCAGCCAGGCCAACCCTGGAGGCTGCTGCAGTGCACGGGGAGGGAGAGCCTGGCAGAGACCAGCGGGGTCCAACCTCTGCTCCAGGGGAAATCCAGCCCCAGCGCGGGCCCTGGCCAAGTTCTGGCACCAGTGCCAGGATCACGGAGGGCCTGGGCCTCAGAGCATGCACAAGGCTGGGCTCCTGCAGCCCTAAATCCCCGCCCCGGCTGCCTGACCCTACCCCAGGCTCTGGTATTTTGCCCTCAGAGTCCACACAGGGATCCCACACTCCTTCCCAAAGGTGTTCTCCGGTGGTTTCCGTGCTGGAGATGGATCCCAGGGTGGGTGAGAGCCCTGCAAAGCCTGGGCAGGGGTGGGAGGTGGGTCAGGAAATCACAGGGTGAGGCTATCCCACGGCCCTGGGAGTCCGAGGGCTCCTCGCCACCCCGAGAGGAAACCACTGATGTCAGAGGCGCCGAGACACCTGAGCCAGGGCGAGATTGTTTCCTCCAGCCTGGGCCATGCCAACGTGGCTCAGCCTGAGCCTCACCTCCTGCAGGGTTTGTGCTACCAGAACGGGCCCTGTGTGGTTTCAAGCCTCCCAAAGCTGGATTTTGGGGGGCAGCAGCCCTGTCCCCCTGTCCCCCTGCTCCCACAGCATCCCTCGGTGACAACTCTGTAAATCACTTCTTGCAAATCATTTGCAAATCATCTGCTCTCTCTCAAAAGTGGCACTTGAGGGCCAGGTCCCCCCACTGAGGCCGGAGCCAAAATCTCAACCGGGCTTGGCCACAGACACCACCAGCCCCTGCCCCGCCCCGGGCACCGAAGCGGACACAGAAGGGCACAAAGGAACAGTCACCGTACCTATTTTTGCAGCATCCATTTTCAGGTTGAAATCCCAGTTCCGTGGCAGCTTGAGTGACATTCTGGATCAGGAAGGGCTTTTTTTTTTTTCCCCCAAGGTGAGCTTGCTTAGGAGATGGGCTGGAACCAAACCCTGGTGGTCCCGTGGGGATCCCGCGCCCGGGGTCGATCCCCCCGCAAAGAGCAGCAGCTCGGCGAGGGTTGATTTGCCAGCGAACTTCCTGCCTCCGAGAGCAGCTGTGAGCAACCCCATAAAAGTACTTTCCTGCCCTGCTTTCCTGCAAAGCTCTGGCCCGGCTTCCCCGGCAATGCTCGCAGGTGATGCCGGATTTGCTCCCCTCCTTGTCCCTGTCCTGGCTGATGGGGACACCCAGCCCAGCCCGGGGCTGCTCCCCACACGGCACTCGGTGCCTTTGAGGAAGTGGTATCAGAAACACCCGGTGTCCTCCTGGTGCTCTGAACACTGCTCCGAGGAGGAGCAGCCCCGCTCGGAGCTGCGGGGAATGTTCTGCTCAGGGGCAGAGCGGAGCTCAGGTGTGAGCTCAGGGTGACGTCTGTGCATCCCCTGATGGCACCGGGGTCTTTGATTTCTCCTGTTAATTGCTGAGAGGTGCCCACGGCTGATTGAAGGCTTTTGCAGCGGTGAAAGCCAAATGGGGATGAAATGAGGCAGCTCCTGGAGGAAAGGCCATAGTAATCGGAGCAGTGAGGACCAAGGGATCTTAGAACCATGGAATGGTTTGGGTTGGAAGGGACCTTAAAGCCCATCCAGTGCCACCCCTGCCATGGCAGGGACACCTTCCACTGTCCCAGGCTGCTCCAAGCCACATCCAACCTGGCCTTGGACACCCCCAGGGATGGGGCAGCCACAGCTTCCCTGGGCAAAGGTGGGATGTGGACACAGAACCCACCAGGAGCAGTGGATCGAGCAAAATCCCTGCTCACAACAGCGAGTGTATCCTGGTTCGTGCTGGTTTTCCACCCCAGAACAGGCTGTGCATGCCCAGAGCAGCCTGGGCTGGGGCTGGGCCGAGCTGTGGCTCTCGAGGCGCAGGAGGATCAGGCAGGGCTGTTACAAACACCCCCAGGAGCGGGGGGGGGGCTCCCAAGGGCTGCTGGAGGCTCCAGCCCCTGTCTCCCCCCACACTGGGAAAGCCCAGGCCTCGTGAAGAGGGAAGTTGCCCCGAGCAGAAGCAGGAACAGCGGCAGGGGAAGCGCAAGGGGATGAACAAGGACGTGGCCACTGGTTCCTGTTGTGATTCCCAGCCCAGCATTGTGCCCAGGAGCCCCTGAGCCACCTGCAAAGGGGATTTGTTTTTAGTGTTGTAACACAAACTGAGGAAAGGAAGGAGCTGGAGGCTGCGCTGGGTGCTCGGTCACAGCACGGCCAGGGTGGAGCTCGCTGGGCTGATCTGGGTTAATCACAGCTGAAAAACGACTCTGCTGCTTTGGGCAGTGACTGGAACCAGCTCAGAGATCCCCAGCTCACAGATTCCACTGCCCAAAGTCCAGAGAATGTGACAGTGTGGAATTTCACAGCAGAGCAGCCCAGGATGTTCCCCCAGCCTGAGGAGATTAACCCAAAACCCTGCTCTGGCCCCAGACTCCTCGATGGGCTCCATTTCTGCTGTAGCCCGAGCAGAGGGCCCCGAGCGAGCCCTGGATTAAGCACCAGGTTTAGCTCTCAGAAATATCTGCAGGCAGCTAAAGGAGCTCCACGGGCTCACACGGTGTGATCCTTTTTCTCTTCAGCCTGGTTCTCTCTGGCAGCCCGGAGCAGCCCTTTCCCACCCGCAGTGTCACGGGCAGGATGTCACGCGGCCCTGTCCCCTCCTCCAGAACGGAAACTCTGCTTGAGCCCAAAGCCCTGCAGTGCAGCTCAACGCTGTGGTCACACCACAGAGCTCAGCCCTCCCTGGCACCCCAAAACCGCCCCTCTGAGCACCCCAGAGCTGCTTCAGCCACCTCCTGCTCCTTTCTTAGCCACCCCTCAGAGCAGCCTGTTCCTGAGCTGAACCATGGAATTCTGGAATGGTTTGGGTTGGAAGGGACCTTAAAGCCCATCCAGTGCCACCCCTGCCACGGGCAGGGACACCTCCCACTGTCCCAGGCTGCTCCAGCCCCAATGTCCAGCCTGGCCTTGGGCACTGCCAGGGATCCAGGGGCAGCCACAGCTGCTCTGGGCACCCTGTGCCAGGGCCTCCCCACCTTCACAGCCAGGAATTCCCTCTCAATATCCAATCTAAACCTACCATGCCTCAGCAGGACCTAAAAAAGGCAAATCTCAGCCCCTAAAGTTGTTTTTACATCCCTCTTCAGGTCACAGGGAGGCAGCCCTGGCTTGAGGCTCACTGTCTGTCTGGGGCTGGAGCACAGCGGGCACCAGGATTCCCAGTGGGAATTTGCAGTTTTCCATGTTTGACTGGCACAGGATGGGGGGGAGGCAGGGGGGAGCTGCGGCTGAAGGGCTGGCACTGGGCTGGGCTGGGCCATCAGCTCTGCCTGGCACTGTCACCCACGGCCCTGGTGCCGCAGCTCCACGGCTGCCTGAGGACTCCAGAGTCCCCTTTCTGACAGATTTAACACCAAACGATTGCTCAGCCCTCGAGTTGCTTCACAAATTGCTGGATATTGCCCGGTGCTGCCCAGCAATGCCCTGCTGGACTGGGAGCAGCAGTTGGAATGTGGGAGTTGGGCTTTGGAGCCACCTCGCAGGGATCCCATCGAGAGTCGAGCTCTGCTGCTGCTGCTGGAGGCTGAGGTTGTCTGCAAGTGCCCACAGTGACAGGAAGCCCTGAGAGGCTGCTGAGGGGCTGCTTTGGCTTAGCTGATAAAGTCAAAAACAGACAAAATAACACCAGAGCTAAAAGTAGCATTTTCCTGGGTAAACAGAGGATTCTGCCCTCCTGACCCCAGGCAAGGCTGGAGAAAGGGCTGAAATGAAAGAATAACTTATGGTAAGTGGAACTCCCAACGATTTTTCACATTCCCAGTGAAGTCTTCAGGTAAAATGAGCTGATTTTGCAGGGGGAGCAGTGGCAACACTTCCCCCATCGTTGATCAAGATGAGCCTGGATGATCCAACCCCGGGGTCACCAAAAATCCCACTGGGAATGGGGCTGTTCATGCAGGACGTGGATGGTCCAGTCCTGCCCACCCCTGTCCTTGCTGCAGCCCGGTCTGCTCTGGGGAAAACCCCTGAGGAAGGGGAGCTACAGGGCAAGGAATGAGGGAATGTGAGTTTGTAACACCCAGAGCTGCCCTGTGGAGCACGGAAAGGTTTGAGCGTCCCAGAGCGCTGACTCAAACTCCCCTAGAGGTAATGGAATTTATATTTATTTAACAGTAACATACAGTATATAAATAGGGTAAATACTTTAAAATATACAATATTTCACATTCGAACATTCGGTCAAAGAAAGGCAACTCTACGTGTGTAGCTAAAACCGGAATCAAAGGAGCAATGCACAGAGAAAGAAGCCAGTGGTGGGAGCAGGCCAGGGCTGGAGATCTGGGATTACACAGGGACTACAGGAGTACAGAGCTGCCAGCCCGGGGCTGGGCACCGAGGGAGAGGCCACGGGAGCTTCCATGCGATGCTTTAGGGACTGGGCTGTCCCCAGGAGGGGCTGGATGTGCCCACCCAGCCCTGCCCTGCTCCCACCACGCACAGGGGGAAGGGAGAGAGGGCAGGACCCCACTGCAGCCAGGCTGGGGGGGCTCACTGCACACACGGGACACAGGAGACATTCCCTGGGAGGCGGCACTGGGATCCCACAGCCTGGGGCCAAGCTGTGGGTGATGCTGCAGGATCCCCAGCTCTGTGAGCCACGCAGGAGCTGCCCCTTCAGCTCAGGGGCACTGCTGAGCCCCTCATGCAGGGAATGTCTGATGAACCCCGGCTGATCCCACAGAACCCAGGCCTGGTGCTTCCCTGAGCAGGGCTGGCCCTGCCTCGGCCCTGCAAACCCAGCTGGGCTACACCCGGGCAGGGAAAAGCCAATTCCCACCGAGGTGTCCACAGGCCCAGCCCAGCTGTGCATCAAACCTGTGTCCAAACCCAACAAACACTGGGGGTGCCCAGAGCCCTGCCCAGCACTGCCAGCCCCTCACACCACACCACAGCAGCTTCCAGTGCCCTCCCTGTGGACACTCCCTGGCTGCCTGTGCTGTGACCCTGGTGCAGAGGTGGCTCCCACACCACACCACACTGACCAAATCCTTCCTGTCCCTTCCTCCCAGCCCACACACACAAATCCCAGCTGACACCACCTCCCCCTGCTGCTCTGCTCTTCCCTTTGGAGCTTCCTGCTGCTGGAGCCCACTGTGAACCAGAACGATTGTGCCACGCTGAGCTCCAGCCCTGCAGCTGGAGCGCTTCCCCATCTCTCTCCTCACCCACCGGCCCTGGGGCCATTCCGGCCCCTCCACACCGAAATTCCTGAGAGCTGCAGCACCACCAAGGTCCTGCAGGGCCATTCGTGCTGCTGCACATCCCTCGGCATCGGTTCCTCCCTCAGAGACTCCCTCAGGAACAGCAGCTTTTCACCTTTGCTCAGGGAGTTGCCGACTCCCCATCCCTGGCAGTGCCCAGGATCAGGCTGGATGGGGCTTGAAGCAGCCTGGCCTCGTGAGAGATTCCCTGCCCGTGGCAAGGGAGGTGGGACAAGAGTCCAGGCCCCCTCCAACCCAAACCCAGGGTCCAGCTCCCACTCCCGTGAGTTCATCTGCACAACTTGCAAATAATCCCAACAATCCCCACCTCCCCGTGGATCCACCGTTCCCACTCCCTTTAATGAACTTCCAGGCAGGAAACCCTTCCCAGGCAGCTTTCCCCGTGGGGAGCAGCCCAGGTTTGGAATCCCACCCTTCCAAGAGGAAGCAGGAATAAAGCTGATCGGGAATTTCTGACCGGGGAAGCCACCCACAGGCAGAGCTGCAGCTGCTGCCGCTGCTCCTCTCGCAGCCACTCCGTGGAACTGCTTTGCCCTCCAGTGCCCACATCCAGCACTTACACCCTCGGGAAAAGCCCAGATCTGCCCCAAAGCTGGGCCTGCAGCAAAGCTTTGCCCCGCTAATTACACCAGAGGAGGAAGGAAAGCTTTAAAGCAGACGAGCAGGAAACTAAAGACCCACCAGAGAAATTTCTCACTATGAACAGAGCACACCTTTGTAATATTTATCAACACTGTCACTTCTGCCTGTGACCCAACAGCCACGACAAGGGATTTTGGCAATGGGCAGGGAGAATCCAGCTGGTCCCAGGGCAAACCAAACCCTGGCACTCCCACCCTGCTCCCACGGCTGCTCCTGACAGGGGCCTCACTTTGCCCCGCTGAACTCAGGCAAACCCTCATGAAACACAGCCCAAACACTGCCCCTGGGCAAGGCCAGATGGAAGCACCTCCTTTCTCCTCTGCAGTTTCTGTATCAGGGGCTTGGACCAATATTGGTTCTGTCGACAGAAAATAAACCCCTGCCTAATTCAAGCTGGAAGGGAACAGTCTCCACAACCAGGAAAATCTGTGTGAACCCCAAACCCAATCCTGACCTGGCTCAGTGCAGAACTTTGCCAGCACCAACTGAGAATACTTCATAAAACCAGAGCCTTCTCTGCAGCCTGTGCTTTCCATCAAACACCTGCACTTGGAGTACGACCTTCTGCCCTGTGCCTCCTGCTCAGGGAGACAAAGCAGAGCCCACCACAGTCCCACAGAAATGCAGGGGAGAGGCTGGGACCTGCTCCATGTATTTACACACACATGAGCTCTCTGGTACACTCAGGGTAAACGAAAGCAGTGGCAGAAGCAGAATATGGAGTAAAAACTCTGAATTTGGGGTATTTTCAGGTGGTTTATTTTCTGTCGATGCCAAGCCAGCTCGCAGCAGGTGCAGGTCTCATGTGGGGGGTCTGTGGCTAAAGGTTTATGGCAGCAACTGCTTGAAAACACCAAGGTACTTCTGTGTGAACTCTCCCTGTCACTCCTTCCCCAGGTTAAAATCAGGTAAAGTTTCTCTCTCCCATGCACAAACTATGGAAAGAAAGAAAATCAGAGTCACCTTGTGTTTGGGAACACTGCATGAGGTGTAAATGGGGATATTTTCACTATCTGATCACAAAAAAAAAAAAAAGGAAAGTTTTACAATCTTTAGGGCTATCATTTTTAAATAATAAAAAAGTATGACAAAATAAAGGAAAGTACTTCGGTAAAACTTGCAGCTATAAAGTACAAACTATTTCTGACAAGATTCAGTAAGCAAAGCAGGACAGAAGCCTGCAGAGAAATGAACCCAGACTGAAATGCAACACAGACCATGGTAAACTCAGCAGCACGACTTCTACAACTCAAGTAATGAACAGACATGATCCCTGAAAGAAAACAAAACCCCCAGCTGCAGCTGGAGCCCACGCGGCAACGAACCCGGCTGGAAACTGCTCCCCAGGTTACTTCACATAGCCCAGTGTGGGGTTTCCAACCTTGGAGAAATGAAGAAGTGTGGTTCTTAAAGGTTATTTAACGGGGCAAAACAAACCAAGTTATGTAAAAGTTGTTCTCACTTGGCAGGAATTGCTCAGTGAAACTTCAACGTTCTTTAAAACTTATTTCCTTCCATCAGTTTTGAAGGAATCTGAACCTCCCACACTCCCACACACAACTGCCACTTTCTTGACTCCTCGTCCCCATTCTGTTCCTGGCTTAATTGGTTACAAAAATCTGATTTGCCAAAATATCAGCCCTGAAGGGAGGGGATGTGAGAGGCAGGTGAGAGCAGCTGCAGGTGCAGGGCTGGGCAGAGGAAACAGGGCTGGGTTAGTACAAGATCCTCTTGCAGATACCTTGTGCAAGGAGATTGCCACAGGCTGGGACAATTCCCACTGCACTCCCAGTTGTCCCTGGGGAGGAGGATGGTCCCCAGGGCTGCCACCCTGAGCACAAGGGCCAGGGCAGGGCACAGCCTCCCCTTCCCTGCCAGGCTCTGCATTCCCTGCCAAACCCACTCACAGGGAAAGCTCAGCTCTGCCCACACACCCCAAAGGTTCAGAAGAGTCCACCAGGGGAATCCCACCCTCCTGCTCCACCCAACACTCCTTCCAAGCCTTAACTCCTTCTCAGCTACAAACCCAAGATTTGCTCATTTGAACCAAAGCTCTATAAATATATTATTAAAAAAAAATAAACCACAAATGCAAACATTTACCAAGAAAGGAAGAAAAGTTACAGTGAAATGAGGCCTTGTTATTGTCTTAAATCAGGCAAGCCAGGAATTCCCTGGAGGAGGCCTGTCTGTTTTCAGTCCTGTTCCAACCACCTCCTGTCTATGCGTCCTCCAGGCTCCCCAAAATTCCCCTGTCCACCAGGTGTGCTTTGAGCGTGTTGAAGATGTGGAGCTGCTGGTCTGGCCTCAGGGTCAGGAACTGCTGGATCAGTTTGCTTGGGTTGGGGCCTCTGCAACACAAAAGCATCGTCAGCAATGGGGGCTCAAGGGCAATTCCATCAGAATAATGGGCTGACATTCACTGCTGTGCTGTCCATTCCTTCCCCAGGTCTCCCCTGGGAGCCCAACTCCATCTGGGATGTGGAAATGGACTCAAAAGGCACAGGAGGCTGCAACACCCCAAACCCAACCTATCTGAAGAGGATTGTGCATCTTATCAGCAGGTGCTGCCCCTCGGAATTCAAAGCAGCCACATACAGGCACTTCCACAGCTCCCCCAGCACATCCTTTATGCACCCACAGGCTTTTTCCTCTGTGCTTGGCTACAGAATGCTTGTCAGTGCTGCAAAATTAGATTTTCCTGCTCGTTTGACTCTAGAAACCTGTCCAAGATTCACAGAAGGAGCATGAAGGAGTTTCAGTGGGACTGGAATAACAGCAGCCCATGGGAAGTGAGGGTTGTGTTTCCAGCTCTGCTAAAGGTCCTTCCCCTCCTCAAGCTCCGTTTCCTCTGTGTTGTATTTCCAGCCGTTTAATCTATCCAGGAGCATAACTGCCTGTGATTCCCAGCCCTGGCTGTGACAGGAAGCCCCCAGCCCAGCAGGGCCCACGCACCTGATGAAGCTGGCGATGTACACGTTGACAAAGGTGGCCATCAGGTACTGGCAGTCAAAGCGATCCATGATCCCCCCGTGCCCCGGGATGGTGTTGGCAAAGTCCTGTGGGAGCAGAGGGATTGCACTGAGCCCTCCCCAGGATCTGTGCTTGCTTTTGTGCCCCCCCACACTGCACTCACCCCCTGCTCCAGTTCTTCCCAGAAGGCAAAGTCAGACCAAGGAAACATTTTGTTTCACGTCTCCCTGCTTTTGGATGTTGCCCTGTTACTCAAAGGTCAGGAAAGGCAAATGTTTTCCTGCTGCCACCCTGCCTTGCCTTTCAAGGCATCTTAACTGAGCACAGGCTGTTTATATGTAAAACCAGCCTGCAAGACATCAAGGGAAACCTCAGATTGCAAAATTTCCTGGCTGGATCTTCCTTCCTCTACCTGCACCACAGCAGGGTCTAGAATATCACAATTAAAATCTTAAGGTCTCTTTCCTTTTGGTCAAAAAAACCCCAGATCCTGCTCCAGCATCTTATCTGTGACTGAACAAACCTCCCTTCCCTCGGAGCTCTGGGACTGCACCGAGTGGCAGCACCCACTGCATGTTTCCTCCCCAAAACCTCCATGACTTTCTCCATCCTCACCTTGATTTTGAAGGCCCTCTTGAAGCCACTGGCAAAGAAGCCTCCGAAGGGCCCGATGAGGGAGGCGAAGGTGGAGAGGGCGATGCTGTGGATTTGGAAGGGGTACATCCGCACTGTCTTCTGCAGGACAAACAGCACACGGGGGTTCCAGTGAGAACAGCACTGCCTGCCCCTCCTTCTCTGCCCCCCAGGCTTTAGCTCAGTTGGTTTTCACGTGGGTTCATGTCCCATCAGACTTGGGATAATTCCTTTGGTGTCTCAGTCAACAACAGGCACCACTACATTCCCCTTATTTCTGGATGCATCTCTGTCACGTTCCTTCACATCGAAACACAGCCCTGCTCTTTCCTTAGGGGTCCTACCCCACTAAATGAGACCCAGGGAGCAGAGAGGGTCGTACCCAGCCCACCACAGACTGCAGCACCACGGGGATGTTGTACTCCTGCAGCTGGAACAGCTCGGAGGGCTCGCAGTCCACGGTGAAGCTGTTGGTGTCGTTGTTGAACTCCACGGGGCAGGTGAAGCAGCGGTACCCAGACATCACATAGGACAGCTCCAGGAAAAAGAGACAAAGGAAACACGATCAGTGCTTTCCTCAGGGATTTCTCAGAGGGAGAGGCCATGCAAGGAGATGAGGGAGGAGGGAACCATGCTCCCAGCTTCATTAAGGAGATCACTGCCCTGAGCAGCAGTAATTGGCTGAAGGCAGAGGAAAGGCAGTGAGCAGGCTGCACCCTGAGGTGGAGGGACAGCAACAGCAGCCACAGAGAGGGACATAAAAACGGGGCAAAACACTCCAGGAGCGTGGAATTCCCCACACAGCCCCTGAAATGATGCACAGCACCATCCAACAGCAGCAGAGGGAAAATGGTTAATTATTGTAACGAGCACATCACAGGTTTAACAGGGACTGAAAACTTCCTCCAGCACTTGGCTCCATCAGCAGTGTCTGCACACAGCCAGGGACCACTTCAAACCCTGAGCAGCAAGGAAAGCTGGAATATCTGACAGAGATTCAAGCCTGACTGCATTTTTTAAACAGAATACTGTGACCCTATGAAGGGAAAACTCCAGTGGAGGAAGCACCATGATGGCCACTTACCAGCAATCCAAACAGAACGGTGGAAAAAAATCCTCCAATAAAACCCTCCCAGGTCTTCTTTGGGGAGAGCTGCCAGAGAGAGAGTGAGGGGGATGATTATTGATACACCTCTGCAGTCCTTCCCCACTTGTGAACTGCTGAGGCCAACACAGAGTGCCACCAACCCACAAGTAAGAGTTTGGCCAGAAGCTGACCCCAGAACCTCGGTCTGAAATGGTTCATTCATGGTTGGACTCGATCTTTCCAACCTAAATGGTTCAGTGATTTAGTTTTATAGCCTCAAAGACTGGGATGCACACCAGGTTTAATCTGGAGGCTTGCTTCAGACCCGTAAGAGGCCACAAAGCAGGAGCTAGGGGAGCTGGGGGACCCAAAGGAACCAAAATTGGCATTTTGTCCCCCAAAGTGTCCCAAACCTTGATGAGCGGCGTGCGGCCGAAGAAGAACCCGAACATGTAGGCCATGATGTCATTGCAGATCACACAGGAGATGGGGACAATGAACCTGCAGGGGACAAGGGTAAAACCATCATCACACAACTCCAGGGCTCAGTGAGCAGCTGCCACCACAAGGCACTTTGCAGTGCCACCACACCAACGTCCCCTCCTCCAGTGCAGTGCAAGGAACAACCACGGGAAGCTCTGAGGGGAATCTGAGGGTTTTTCCAGTGCTCTGGACTAAAAAGCAGCTTGTGTGCCCGCAGTGGCCTGTTTGCAGCACATTTTCCTTAGCCACCCTCAGCAGGGTGTTGGACTCTCCCCTCCTGACCTCCTGTGGAAGTATTTCCTGCATTTTGGCAGTCAGCAGGAGGGTCCCAGCACACTCCGGGCTGGTTGGAACACACTGAGGAACGTGAGCTTCAAAGTGGCCAGAATTCATTCCTGGCCCTGCTGGTTTTGGCAGAACCACCAAAGGGGCCTCCCCTGTGCACAGCAGCTGCACTGAGGTGGCAGCAGCCCCCTCCTGCCTTTCAGTGCTGAAGCCCCACAGGAGCAGCACCTCCCTGGCCATTCGGGCTGTGGGTATCAGCAGAAAGCACCCACCCAGCCCCAATGCCACCTGAAAGGTCCCTGCACCCCACAGCAAGTTTACAAAATTCTCCTTTGCAACATCTCTCTACATGCTGAAGTGGCACAAAGCAAGTCCCAAGTCTCTGAGGACTCACTCAATGTTTTGCTGCTCTGAACAGGCTGGTCCCTCACAGGAAGCACCTTCTCCTTGGCTATTTGTTTTTGTGAGAGAAGTTTTAACTCAAAACTGAATTTTGAGATTAAAAAAATGAGGTATTAGGAATTTAATCCTACTGTAATGGTGGTGAGGCCCTGGCACAGGTTGCCCAGAGAGGTTCTGGACTCCCCCATCCCTGGAAGTGTCTGAGGTCAGGCTGGAGGGGGCTTGGAGCAAGCTGGGATAGTGGAAGGTGTCCCATGGCAGGGGTGGCACTGGATGATCACTAAAGCCCCTTCCATCCCAAACCAGTCTGGGATGCTGTGAAAACACAGCTTTTTCAGGCTGCAGAAACCAAAGCAGCTCAGGAGGCAGAGAAAACTCACCAGATCATTCCTTCAAACAGGTTGTGGATGATGAGGTGTGACTGCGTAACAACAATCAGCAACGTCACGTGGGTCCAGCCAAACTGGAAGAGAGGAGAGCACATTGTCCAGCCTGCCCAGAGCCACTGCCAGCACTGCCCAGCTCAGGTGCTCAGAGCTCCTCAGAACAGCTCAAGCACGAGGGTACCAGGGCACTTCACCCGCAGAAAACTCATTTATTATCTACTGTTTGTTAACCAGTCAAATAAACAGGATGAGCTGTCTTGTACTGAGTTATTTTGGCACCATGGGGTTAACACTGGCCTGGCATCTCCACAGGCCCCGAGTTTAACCTCACCAAGACCTGAATTTAACCTCACCAGGCCCCAGACTTTAACCTCACCAGGCCCCAGATTTTAACCTCACCAGGCCCCAGACTTTAACCTCACCAAGACCTGAATTTAACCTCACCAGGCCCCAGACTTTAACCTCACCAGGCCCCAGACTTTAACCTCACCAGGCCCCAGACTTTAACCTCACCAAGACCTGAATTTAACCTCACCAGGCCCCAGATTTTAACCTCACCAGGACCTGAATTTTAACCTCACCATGTAGAACTGGAGGCGATAGTGTTTCTTCACCAGACTCAAGACAAACATGCAGAAACCTGAGGAGAGACAGAAGGAAAGTCAGTGGTGGGAATGTGCCTTCAACAGTCAGAAATACTTTTGGGCCACGATATTGCACAGCTGCTGGGGGTTCTACTTGAATAAAGCAGCACTGTGGAGTGGGAAAAGCACTGCTGTGGAAGTCACACCAAGCAGCACTTGGACAGATGAACAACCTGGCTGTCCCAGGAAGATTATGGAGTTTTCTCTTCCAGAACCTCATGGAAAAGATTTGCCAGCACAACTCTCCCCATGCAGCCCAGTTACAGCATCCCTGGGGAGCAGAGACGATCCTGCACTGGACACAGCACTCCAAGCAGGAGATTTCTTCCCTCCATCCCCGACATTAATCAAGGTGGTGCCCACCTGTCAGGTAGAGGGCGAAGGAAATGAAGCGATGGTATTTGCTGAGGATCCTCAGGGGCTCCTCCCTCTGCACCAAGGTGAAGAAATAATCTGTCACCGTCTCGCCGTAGAAGAAATAATTCACACACAGCAGGAAGTACCTGGGGAGGGTGGGAATCTCGTCAGCAGGAGTCCCAAAAGGCTCCTGAAGTGGCTGATCCCTGAGGTCCTGGCACTGCTCTAGGATGCTGCCAACAGGTTTTGCTTCTGCCAGCCAGAGCTGCTTCCCCCAGTTCGGAAATGTCACCTTCCTTCCAAGGAGTGGCTGCACCTCTGAGCCCCGCTCTGGGATGGGTCACAGCTGGCATTTGGGGTTGGCCGTGATGCACAAAGACTCTGTCTTTAGGTGGCACTGCTCAACTGGCCTCTGCCTCCCAAAATCCCACACCCTGTGCATCCCAAAACCACTCACCTGCTCCATACCTCACAGAGCCACCTTTCTGGAGCCCACTTTTGGGGCTTCTGTGCCCCAAAAGCCCCACTCCTGCCCTCTCCACAGCCCTTATGTAGTGACACGACAAGGGGGAATGGCCTTGAGCTGAAGGAGGGCAGGGTTAGCTGGGATATTGGGAAGGAATTCCTCCCTGGGAGGGTGGGCAGGCCCTGGCGCAGGGTGCCCAGAGCAGCTGGGGCTGCCCCTGGGCTCCTGGCAGTGTCCA
>NW_008240054.1:366050-367414 GCF_000691975.1 Corvus brachyrhynchos | reverse complement strand
AGCGCGGGGGGGGCTGCCCCTGGATCCCTGGCAGTGTCCAGGGCCAGGTTGGATGGGGCTGGGAGCAGCCTGGGACAGTGGGAGGTGTCCCTGCCCATGGCAGGGGTGGCACTGGGTGGGCTTAAAGGTCCCTTCTAAGCCAGTCCATCCTGGGATTCTGTGATTTTCCTTTACAAGTGCTGCCAGCACAGGTCACTGTCAGCACACAGCAGCCCAGGGCCTGTGGCTGTGTCCCCTGGGTGCCGCAGGGGAGGTGTCAGTGCTGCACACAGGGATGGGGAGCAGCCCCTCACTCACCAGCTGAGCGTCCTGAACCAGGGCAGGTCGTAGGAGTGGTACACGTTGTAGCCAATGGTGATGATCTCGTGGAAACATTTGATCTGGACACACATCACCTGCACAGAAAACACATCCAGGCACTGTAATTCCTGTTGGTTAAACACCTCTTCCCTTGAGGAGACAAAAACCAAGCACGTGCAGAGCAAAAGGTCCTTCAGCAACTGCAGGAGCCTCCCAACCCCACGTGGGAAGCTCAGGATGTCGTTTTTCCCTCCTCTTTCCTCTGCCAAGGAGGTTTCTAAAAACTCCTCTTGTTAGTTCCAACTGCAGCCAAATACTGACCAGCAGATTCCTCCCGGGTTTCCTCCATGGAGAGAGGAATCCAGGACCTCTAGGACACGAGGTCCTGAGCTCCCCACGCCAGCAGTGTCCCAGCAACTTCCCCCTGCTGCAGTGAAGGTCAGGACACCTCTCTGGAGCACTTACTATTGTCATTAAGACCATGGGGCCCAGGTAGATGATGATGAAGAAGAAGGTGATCATCGCCAGCGTGAGGATGCCTCTCACCCACCAATTCTTCCATCTGGGCCATGGAGAAGGAAAACATCAGAGAAGGACAAGACAGAGCAAAGCAGACAAACAGTACTGTGCTCTCTGTGTGTCACAGGAAGGAAATTGAGCCCTGGAAACCCCAAGCTTCCTCTCAGCGGTGCAGAGAGACCTTGATGTGCTGATAAAGGCCTCGCTGCAGCAGCTGCACTTCAGCCCCACTAAATGCAGAAAGCTTTACCCAGGTGCTGAGCACCTCCCAGGGCACTGGAACGGGACAGGGCAGCCTCTGCTCCTGTTCTGCTGCAGCTTTCCCACACCTTGGACAAGCTGCAGGATAAATTCAAATAAAGTGGGGACCACTCCCCCTCTCTGCACTGCTTCCTGTGAGGAGAGATGGCCCCTGTCATGTTGTACCCTCACTGCTTTCCTTCTGTGAGCCTCTCCCACCCTCACAGCACACTAGGAAAGACACTTTCCTTCTGCTGTGACATAAACAAGACACTTTCCTCCCAAGCAGTTTGTGGAGAATATCC
>NW_008240054.1:361364-364663 GCF_000691975.1 Corvus brachyrhynchos | reverse complement strand
CACCTTTGCTGTGAGCGCTGCCAAAGCCAGCCACGAGCTCTGTGGGCCTGCCCCACCGAGGCCCAGACCTGCCAGGACCCAGCAGGCAGCGAGAGCCCCCCAGCACTGCTCTGCCCCCTCCTTTCCCACCCAAAGCCCTGACCCTGCTGCTTCCCACGGCCCCAGGGGCTGGGAGAGGCTGGGGAGCTGCTCCTTCAGCTTCCAGCAGCCCCCACTGGGAGAGCACAGGGGAGGATGCTCAGGGAGGGTTACCTCGAGGACAGGTTGGAGAGAGCCCTGTTCAGCACCTCTGGAGTGTCATCCGACGTCGGCACTGCGGACGAGCCCCCGAAGTCGGATTTGCTCTCGCTGTCTGACGCTGTCTCTCCATCCAGCTTGTTCTCAGACTCTGACTCCTGCAGGTCAAAGAGAGCCAAGGAGCTTCAGCAGCCACTCGGAAGGACCCTGGGCCAGCGCGCTGGCTCCAACACTTACCACCCTTCTGCTTCGGCACAAGAGAGGGAGGAGAAGAAAATATTCTGGGTGTTACACAGGGTTAAACCCATGAGAAACATCCTCAGGTGTTTTAGGTGGCGTCCAGGAGGGGTTGGATGGTCCCTCAAACTCAGCAGCAGGCACAGAGAAGGGCCTGTTCCCCCTGCACAGCTACAGATACCCCGCAGTTGATTAATGAGGATTTCCGAGAGAGCAGCAAGTGCTCCGGGGCTTGTTAGCAGGAAGTTTTACAAGGTCCCAATCCCCAGGCACATCTCAAAGAATGTAACACTGCCCAAATTAACCAGGAAGAAAGGCCTCCAAGTGGACAGGCTCAAGGCTCCCGGACAGACTTCTGAAATGCTGACTACTTGAGGACACTAAAAATAACACCGAGCCCATCCTCAGGCCGCTAAAGAGGAAGAGCCTGGCTTATCACCCTGGCCCAACCATCCCCTCTGGCCACAGAGGAAACCCGAGGTGCTGGAGAGGGACACACGTGCTCTGTGTTTTCCCTGCCCCTTGGACTGCTCCAGCACCCAGCCCCGAGCAAAGTCCTGTGTTTAGGGGTAAATAAACACAGGAGAGGCCGCTTACTGAAGGCTCTGCACCAGCCCAGGGGTGGGAAGGGGATTTCAGGTGAGTCCTGGCTCTTCCCAGTGGCAGTTTTCACTCTGACCCAGCTCCTGAACAGAGGACAAACCCACAGCTCCACGTTTTGCCCCTCGCTTCAGCTGCACGGCTTCACCCTGCTCCTCGCTCCTGGAAGCAAGGAAGGAAAGGGCCACACCCTGGGGAGCATCCAGGCAAGGCAGAGTCCACACACTTGGCCTCAGCCCACAGGCGATCTGAAAACTCCAGGAGAAGTGAGTGTGCCTCCAGGAAAAGCACAGCGGGAGCTGAGGTGACAAATGCTGGGAGCTCTGCAAACAAAGAGACTTCATCCCTTGGGGCTGCCAGGCAGCGCTGCCCAGCTCCAGAACAACCAGATCTGCTGGGGCTGGCTGGGTGCAGTTCATGGCTGGGGGTATTTGGAGTTCAGTAGAGCAGGAAGGCTGGAGCTGCTCCCTTATTTAAAGCAGAAAAAGGTAATTACTCCCCCAGCTGGAACGTGTCAATGGCTGCAGGCCAGGATCTTAAATCAGACAAGGACAGTGAGGCACTGGCAGGTGGAGGCAGCTAAAAATACATTGGTGATGTCAGAGATTATTCCCAGGGATGAGCAGAGCTCCAGCCACAGCAGCACCCAGTGTCACCTCCTCCCTATCTTCCTCCACGCTCCTTCTTCCCATTCATCCACTGGGAAGGAAGAGTTTGGGTTTGCTTTCAACCCAACACCTCTGCCAGCACTCACACAGGTTCAGGAAGCTAGCAGTGAAATGCAACCTGGCTTTTTTTTTCAGCTGTTTTTTAACTGACCCATAAAATCCACTTGGACCTCAGATTTTGGAGAGATTTAGTGCCATTTAGACACTCAAATCCATAAGGCAGCTGCAAATGGCAGCAGGCAAAGAGACTGGAAATGATAAAACTCCCTGGAAACCACAGATCTGGCATCTTTGAGCACAGCACAGGTCAGGTTTTGGGCAATCTCTGCTCTGTATTTAGCTACAGCCTCTGTTCCCATTGCAATGCTTTCTCCAATAAAAGGATTCTCTGCAGAATTCCCCTGGGAGCAATTGAAATAGCTGCAACCAGAGGAAAATCAGCTTCTCCTCTGTACAGGCTAAACTGAAAATCCCCAAGCACATTTCTCATGCAGTCCCGGTGTCCCTCACCCCACACAAGCCGCCAAAGGCTGGTAAAAGGAGCAGCATCCCTGTGTTTCACTCCCCAAAGTGCAGAGCACGCAAATCATTCCTGCCTGGGGCCAACAGGAGCAGAAGCTTCACAAAGTGCTGAGAGACCAAAAGGAAGGGAAGGAGCACCTGTGCCTTCCTCACTTCCAGTCCTGGCCAAGAATGGGAAAGAAAAGCTCAAGGACTGAGGAATCTGATGGTGCAACCGAGCTGATGTCCTGATCCCTGCAGTGCCCGATCCCTGCCACATCCTGATCCCTCTCACAGCATGATCCCTGCTGTGCCTGATCCTTGCCATATCCTGTTCCCTGCCACAGCCTGATCCCTGCTGTGCCCGATCCCTGCCATATCCTGATCCCTCTCACATCCTGATCCCTGCCACAGCCTGATCCCTGCCACATCCTGATCCCTCTCACAGCATGATCCCTGCTGTGCCTGATCCTTGCCATATCCTGTTCCCTGCCACAGCCTGATCCCTGCTGTGCCCGATCCCTGCCATATCCTGATCCCTCTCACATCCTGATCCCTGCCACAGCCTGATCCCTGCCACATCCTGATCCCTCTCACAGCATGATCCCTGCTGTGCCTGATCCTTGCCATATCCTGTTCCCTGCCACAGCCTGATCCCTGCTGTGCCCGATCCCTGCCATATCCTGATCCCTCTCACATCCTGATCCCTGCCACAGCCTGATCCCTGCCACATCCTGATCCCTCTCACAGCATGATCCCTGCTGTGCCTGATCCTTGCCATATCCTGTTCCCTGCCACAGCCTGATCCCTGCTGTGCCCGATCCCTGCCATATCCTGATCCCTCTCACATCCTGATCCCTGCCACAGCCTGATCCCTGCCACATCCTGATCCCTCTCACAGCATGATCCCTGCTGTGCCTGATCCCTCTCACAGCCTGATCCTTGCCATATCCTGTTCCCTGCCACAGCCTGATCCCTGCTGTGCCCGATCCCTGCCATATCCTGATCCCTCTCACATCCTGATCCCTACCACAGCCTGATCCCTGCCAGATCCCA
>NW_008240054.1:359533-361307 GCF_000691975.1 Corvus brachyrhynchos | reverse complement strand
ACCACCTGCAGCACACAGATGTTGCAGGTAAATCCATGCAAAACCACATCACCAGGTACCTGAGCCACCAACTTCAGGGCAAGGCCAACCCAAACCTCGTCTGCAAAGGGCTCCAAGAGCAGGAGCAGAGCCTCGCTGGGTCAGTCCAGCTGTTCCCCACTTCACCCTCAGCACTGGGAACAGCAGAGGTGGAGCCACAAACACAATCCCCACAGCTCCCACAAACACTGCCAGGTTATTCCCAGAGAGCACAAAGGAGCTGATCAAGAGGTTTGTCACCATAAAGGGAAGTTGTGAGGGCTCAACATGAAATGCAGGACTCATTCCTGCCATGTCTTCCTCGCTCAATTTAAGCCTGATGGAAGAAATTGCCAGCCAAAGCGAGGGATAACTGACATTTTAACATCTTCACTTTGAAAACAACTGAGCAGCACCAGGAGTGAGCTCTTCTCCCTCCTCAGATCCCCCTGAATCGGAGCGTTGAGATTTTATAGAACATTGTGCCAGATACAGGCTACGGAGAAGACTCAGTAAGTGACACTATTTTTATACCTTTTATGCAAATTGCCCCCATCAGCCTACAAATCATCAGTTTAAGCAGCTGAGTGGGTGTTAAATAACGTGTTTAAGCCTGAACGTGATGCACCCTGAATCCAGCTGTGGCACTGCCTGGGGACACCCTGTGGCACTGCCTTGGGGACACCTCCCACACATCTCCTCGGCTCTCCTGTCCTCCAGCCCCGTGTTCCCGAGGATCACCATCCCAGGGCGCTGCTGTCACAGGCAGGGATGCTCCCAGGTCTGTGCCAGGGGGATTTCAGCTCCTGACAGGACAGGCAGTGCTTCTGCAAAAGCTTGGGGCTGCGCAGGGCAGGGCTGGGCTGAGCTCGGGCTGTGACCAAACCCCCCCTGCAACACCACCACCACCAGGGGAGCAGCCTCTGAGAGATCCCAGTCAGTGCCCAGACACCTCCCAGCAATCCCGGTCAGTGCCCAGACACCTCCCAGCAATCCCAGTCAGTGCCCAGACACCTCCCAGCAATCCCGGTCAGTGCCCAGACACCTCCCAGCAATCCCAGTCAGTGCCCAGACACCTCTCAGCAATCCCGGTCAGTGCCCAGACACCTCCCAGCAATCCCAGTCGCTGCCCAGACACCTCCCAGCAATCCCAGTCAGTGCCCAGACACCTCTCAGCAATCCCACCTCTTCCCACTGCTGCTCCTGCACGGGCACAGAGCTGTCTCCAGCTGTATTTAATCCATATTCTCCTACCACAGCTCTCCCTCACCCATTTTTCCTGGAAGTTCCTGATATTCCCCGTGTCCCCTCCTCCCAGGCAGGACACTCAGGACGTCAGACATCCACGTGCAGGATGCAGAGCTGGGAAACCACTAAAACTCCTCAGTAAGAGCAAAGCCGACCTTCCCTCTGGTTACCTTGGCATCTGGCTTCATCCTTCCATTTCTTTTACATGGTGAGCATTACATCTCTTAAAACACAATCAGAGGCAAAAGCTTTTACTGTTTTCGGGGGTTTTAACCAATATGGAGTTATTAAACTAAAGAGCTTTTTTGTCCAGCTCTGTAGGTGAGCCCAGGGCTCCTTCTTCCACTTATCGTCTCACTATTGAACACTTCTTACAGAAGGAAAAAGGAATGCAGGAATAAAACCGAGGCAGCAATGTCCATTTTATCCTAATTCCTTGATTTCTACACAAGTCGTGATGAGGAGAAAGAGCAAAACCCCAAATCTCTGCGAGGGCTGTTTCTCCTGA
>NW_008240054.1:352660-359504 GCF_000691975.1 Corvus brachyrhynchos | reverse complement strand
CTCACTTCTTCTACTCATGGCATCAACAGCTCTGAGCAACCTTTGTCAACAGGGATTTCATGACCCTGAGGAAAAGATACCCAGAGAAATTAGTTTGTCTGAGCTTTCTTTAAACAACTCAACTACTTCAAGCAGGTGGTAAGAAATTTGTGCTCACACTGAAATGGTTTTCTCAGAGGAAGCCGTGAGCGCTGGGTTTTTTACACAAATATCCACAACAGGATCTCAGTTGCCATAGAAACGAGCCTGCTCTCTCCCTGCCAAAAATCTTCTGCCCAATACAGATATACAGTTAAGTATTCAACGCTGGCAGATTAAATTAGTTCAAGAAATGCCGTTATTTAGGTACTTTCCTTGGAGGCAGGCACTGTTTTAGACTTCCTGCCAGATTTTAACAAAAAGCTGTGACAGAAAATGTTATTATAAAATAAATGCTGAAGAGGGAAATAGAGTTGCTTTTTCAGGCAACAGAGCTGGCAGCTGGAACAAAAGGGACCAACTGTACCTCTGTTCTCACCTCTGAGAACATCTGCAGGATCAAAGCAAATATAATTAATTTAATGAATACAAACCCAGCGGCCTCAGTAATGGAAACCTCAATGTCTTCCAGAAGGGGCTTTAATTCCTACATTCAGGGAAACTGCTCCATTCCTCTCTTTCCCCTGCTTTAACCTCCACAGCACATCCCAGAGCTGCTGTGCCCCCCAAACCCACCTCAGAGGGACCCACCAGGGTCCAGAATTCATCCCATTACTCCCAAATTACAGGATATTCTCTTCCAGGGGTTTACAGCTCGGGAGGGTGAAACAAGAGAAGTCTGGAGACCATTAACACCAGAAGGAAGAATCAAACTTCCAGGCTTGATTTGTAGGAAGGTTCCAAAAAGCACTGGGGTCTTTTTGCAAATGTTTTTTACCCTGGTCTTGTGCTGTGACATTACCTGCAGGGCAATTAAATTCAAGTTTCTCATGTCCCCCCCACCCAGACATCCACCAAGCTGGCACCTAGTGCTGGCTGCCTGATTTGTTGTCTAAAAAACAGGAATGTTTGCACAGTGGCTGAAAGAGCGGAGAAAACTCATCCCTGATCCCAAAGCACCGGCTTTGTTCGGCTCAGCCACGGGATGTGCTGGGAGCCAGGCTCAGTCTGCAGCCAGCACAAGCCTCTGGTACAGGAGCCTGATCTCCCTGAGAGCAAACAGGATTCATGGAAGTCACACAGGATTCATGGAAGTCACACATCCCCGGGACTCAGCAGGAGCTCCTCCTCTGCTGGGACCCCCAGCACCCACTCCAGGGGCTGCTGCTTCCAGGAAATCCTGGAGGAAAAGGCAGCAGGCACCAGCTGCTGTGTACAAAAGGAGCACAAAAATCGGTGGGTGGTTCTGGCATTCCCCCAGAATTTCCTGCTGCTCAGAAAGGAACCTGCCTCCCCCTCTGAACACGTGATGGAGACGTTTTGGAGAGCGGCTTCTGGGTTCTCCTGGGTCTAAGTGGCATCCTGGTGCTCCTGGGGCATTTCTGAGCTGGCACTTCACTGCAGAGACACAGGAACAGGAGAGCCGAGCTCCAAGAGCCTCTGGGAGTTGGTGCCTGAGGGAGGCTGGGGCTGTGTCTGCTGCTGCCTGCACAGACATTTCAATCTGCTGTTGTTTGGGAGAGCTGGGAGCAGCGAGAGGGAGAACAAACAGCTCTGCAGCAACTGTTCACACTGGGAGGTTACTGCAGGAAAAGGCTATTTTTGTCCTCTGCAATGAGAGCCTGCATCACGCCAAGGCCAGTGGCTTCTGACCCTCAATTCCTCAGGAGTTCGTACAGATTTTTCCAAAACATGATGAGAGAAAAAAGAAAACCCTACCAAGCCATTTAATTTGCTGACTCTGAGGGGGTATCTCGCACTGTCCTGCTCACATTTCTCTCCCAGTCCATCCCACTGGCTTTACCTGGACTGCTCAAGGAGTGCACTTGGACCAGTGTGTTCAGGTATGATCCTGACCAACCCAAAGCTGTGGTTTGCTGAAGTCACAGGGGTCACCAAGGCCAGGCTGGATGGGGTTTGGAGGGCCCATGGCAGGCATTAAGGTCCCTCTCAACACAAACCAGTCTGGGATTCTGTGATTTTAAGGGTTTTACCTCCCTGGGGTCCTGGGGATTTTTCCTGCTTGGAAGATACACACAAACATCCCAACTTCCCTCTTCTCAGCACCAAACATCCCCCCCAGGAGTCACCCCCAGACAGCACTGCAAGCACATCTGGAAGCAGGAGCAGAGACACTGTCCATGGACAGAACAGTCTGAGGGCCTCAGCCTGCACCAGGGACACCCCCCATCACCTCTGCCATCCTGATCTCACTATCAATAATAACAACAAACGACCAGGAACGAGGACAGACTGCTGGAGCAGCAAGAGAGAGCCCGGGAAGAAGCTCCCAGATCCACTAAGATCCAGCAGGAACACAGAAAACAGGACAGCCTGGAGCTGATGGAACACTGCAAAGGGGGACATTCACCTGTGCAGCCCTCCAGAGCAGACAGAAATAAATCTCCCACTCACTGAACAAGGATAGGAAAGGGAAGCCAGCTCGGAACTATGCAAAGGTCTGAGTAACAGGAAAAACAGCTTGGGGGTTTGACGTGAGCACTGGGAGTCTCCCTGCTTTCTCTGTCACACACAAGTGCTGCACACAGAAGGAAACAGAGCTATCCAGCCTTTAAAATGACAAAATCTTCCTGGGATCAAACTTCCCTGGCATCACAACTGAGCAAGGACACAGGTCAGTGAAAGGAGCAGTGGCCAAGTCAAACACCTACCAAAGGAAGTGCTGGCAAAGGTGTTAAATTTGAGAGTCACTTTTCCACTAGGAACACACCCAGCCCAGTCCCTGTGGCCACAATTAACGATGCCCAGGAGTTGTCAGGCACATACAGAGCCGAGCATCAAACTGCAGGGAAGGCTGGAGTGTCCTCTCCCAGCAGAGCTGAGATTGTGAACATCTATCAGCAATACATGAGGCTCGTGCTCCAGCAAACTGGTGCTTGGAATTGAGCCCAAGATCATATTAAGAGCTATTAAAAAAACAATCTTATGGAGTGGACCTGGAAGCAGACTTGGACTTCAGCCTCCCTTTATGGTGGGTGAGATGAAGAGAGGCATCACTGCAGTGGTTGATTGGGTTTGGTCCTGCAAGAGCCTCATCTTGTTATCACAAACTCCCAACTAGCAGGAGCTCTCCTGGAATCTGGGAAGTAACAGGATTTGAGATTGCCTGAACCTCCAGAGTGCCTGCCCTGTTATTTCTCTGTGTCCTGCACCTCTCCCAAGCTAAAAGCCACAACTGGAGCTGCTGCTCCCATTCCAGCTCACCCCAGGCCACTGTCCCCAGCCACCCTCCCTCCACCCCCCTGAGCAGACCCAAGGGACAGCAGAGCCCTCGTTTAGCTCAGCATCTTCAGAGCACGTCAGACCACCAGGGAATTCTTGCAAAATGCCTGGAAGCACAAGGAATAAATGCCTGGAAGCACAAGAAATCACGAGGCTTGGATGCCAGAGTCTTTCACTTTTTGTACCACACAGACCAGATGTAGCCAGATAAAAGTCACATTGTCAGGCCCCTGCAAAACCAGGCTGGAAGGAACCAAAAGTTTCCTCATGAAACCCTTGGTGACACAGAAGGAACCAGAATTTTCCTTATCAAACCCTTGGTGACACAGAAGGAACCAGAATTTTCCTTATCAAACCCTTGGTGACACAGAGTTATCCCACCCTGGCACAGACAGCTGCTCGTGCAATGTCTCAGCAAGCAGATGGAAAAGGAAAAACCCCCCAGTCCTCACTGTGGAGTCACACAAAGTACAAACAGCTACTGAGAAATGATCATAAAATCCCCCCAAACCAGCAGGAGCCTTCAGGAGCTCGGCAGGCACCAAGAAACAATTTTCTTTTGCGCTTTTCCTGTTCTCTTTGGGGGCTGCAGAGAAAATGTGATTTCATGGGATGTACACAACACTAGAGGGAAGGCACTGACCTCTGGGTTTAGATTATGAATGAGACCATAAAGCAGAAGAACGAGTCTCTAAAGACCGGGATATCCTTGGGAGAGGGTGGGACCTGTAAGAAACTGGAACTTGTTTCATGGTTAAGCCCAGGCACAAAAGCTGTGGTGCTCCATCCCTGGAAGTGTCCAAGGCCAGGCTGGACAGGGCTGGGATAGTGGGAGGTGCCCCTGCCCGTGGCAGGGGGTGGCACTGGATCCGTTTAAAGGTCTCTCCCAACCCAAACCATTCCATGATTCCAGGATCCACTCTCAAATACCAACAGACGCCATCAGGTAGCAGCATCCTTTGGGCTCAGCCAATGGGTACAGGCAACACCAGGGCAAGGTTCCCTGGCTTTTCACCACGGAGAGGAGAGGGAGCTCACTGACCAGAACAAACAGATGTTGCCTTGTTCCCTCTGAGATGAAGACTTTGTGCTGCACAGCGGTTTTAACAAAAATCGATTTTAAAACGTTCTGGCACGAGGATCTCCTGAGGCAGCCCAGCCTCAGCTGTGCCAGCAGGGGGGACACATCAAAGCTGGGCCAGAGTGCAAGGGTCAGAGCAGCAGAAAGTGAATCCAGTCTCTCACTTCCCAGTGCCAAAACAGGAGAGTGGCAACAAGCACAAAACACCGCGATCTAAAACCCAGCCTCGATGTTTGCATCCCACTGAAGCGCGTTTCTGTCAACACAGAGCTGGGAGCTCTTTCCAGAAGCCTCCAGGGTTTCTGTCGAATAAAATATGCACTGCTGAATTATTCCCCTTGGCAAGGCTCCCCAGCAGGCACGGGAATGCCCCCTCTCGGAGCAGCACCTGCACAGAGCCCTAGGCAGCCCCAGAGCACCGGGAGCGGCACACACACGAGCAATTCCGCTGCTCCCAGGCTTTTCCAGGCATTTCCCCCGCACTGAAAACACAACTGCTGGATCTCAGGGCAGGAAATCAAACCCTGCCACCGAGCATGGAAAGCACAACGCCGAGGAGGGTGTCACTGAGGGCAGGGGTAGTAACCAGGTAACCTCCCAGCAGCTGCATTTGGCAATTTGGGGAAATTCTCTGCTCCCATCGCTGCCTTCTATTAGGAAACATCACATTCAGCACCTCAGAGGAGCTGTTCCTCACTGCTTTTTTCCCTCTTGCAATTCATTTTGAGCTGTTTTACGAGGAGCATCAACATTCCTTCTCTCTAGTAAGGAACCTCCAGGTCGCTGACTCAAAGGAAATAGCAGAGGGGTCCTTCCGAAGGCTCATTATATGTGAAAGCACTGGCGTGGAGATAACAGGATTGCCCTGGGAATAGCAGCCCTCTGACCTTCTTTAGGAGCACAGCACGAGGAGCTAAAGCGAATCCCAGCTGGCCCAGGGAGTTTGTTGTGCGCCAGTTAAGCAGCACGAGCCCTGCCAGCCTCTCGAGGGAGGTCTTCCAACTCCCACTAAAGTTCTGGAATAGAAAACTCCCTGAAGGTTTTCTGCTGCAGAGTAAATTCCAGCTGAGATAAATGCACTTATCTCGAGGCCTCACCCTTTGCACAACCACCACAAAACTGGAGCCATCTTAGAGCTCCCTTGCCTCAGGTAAGGAAATGTGGTGGCAGAGAGCTCCAGGTTACTGTGAGAGAGGCCCAACCTCCAGATCCACACCAGGGTGACCCATTCCCACCACTGCTGGCTCCTTCTGCCCCAGATCCCTCCCTGATCACATCAGCACAACGAAGTTTCCTCAAACCTGCCCACACAGCCTCTAGCAGGTGTTTAATTGGCATTAAAAACCACATTAAAATCGCATTAAAATTGCATTAAAATCGCATTAAAATTGCATTTAAATTGCAAAAGAGTTTTGTGTGATGACTTCATGCTGCTCTCAACTGCACCCTTCGTGCACTAGGAGAAAACATCAATATGATGCTGCTGAGGGCTGATGGACCAGTCCAGGGTCGTTCCCAAGGTAAGTGCATTAAACACCAGCACAGCATGAACCGCTTTTCCCTCCAGCCTTTGGTCCCTGTGACCCTGCAAATGTTATTTACAAAGTTTTCCCTGACTGTTTATTCCTCTTGGTCCCTTCCTCTTCAGGGAGACACAGAAGCAGAGATGACAAAGGTGACAAATGACTCACAGAGCAACCTCAAGCATCCAGACGGGCTCAGGCTTGGAACAGAAGAGACGTTACAGGAAAACAGAGCCAGGTTTGCTTCCCATGGCTCTTCTGCCGTGAAAAAGCAAACTCTTTCCTCTGGAGAAAGGCAACGTTAACCCTCATTAAACTCCCACAGAGCCCTCGCTGGGAGGGCATTCCCTGGGCATGACTTCGGAGGCACCAGAGCCTTCCCTAAGGGAACCCGAGGGATTCGGAACCCCCACCCGATTCCCTAAGGACGGCTTAGGAGGTACCCAACTCCTCGCTAAGGGGAGGTTTGGAACCCCCACCCGATTCCCTAGGGGTGATTTCGGAGGCGCCAAAGCCTTCCCTAAAGGCAGGTTTGTAACTCCCACCTCGGTCCCTGGGGCTGGCCTGGGAGGCACCGAACTCTGCGCTGAGGGCAGGGCTGTGACCCCCCCACCTGAGCCATCCCACAAACGCAGCTCACGCCCAGATCTCCGCTCCCACACGGCGGATCCACTTCTCGGAACACCCCCGGGGCCGGGCTCCGCTCCTCCGCGGGTGTCGCGAGGGGCGAATAAACCAAGTGCGGGGCAAATTCCCCGAGCGCGGGGCAGCCCGGGGGCCGCAGAGCGGCCTCACCGCGGGGCGCCGGGACCCGGCGGCGAACAGGCCCCGCGACCCCCGGCGCTCCCCGGCTCTCCCC
>NW_008240054.1:351641-352043 GCF_000691975.1 Corvus brachyrhynchos | reverse complement strand
TGGGCGATTGGCTGCTGCGCGCCGGAGGGCGGGGCAACGAAGTATATAAAAGGGCTTGGCGGGCCGGCGCGGTTAGTTTTCAGTCTTTCCGTCGCTCGATTTCGCCGGTGCTGCTCCCCCTGGTGTTGCCAAGATGTTCGAGGCGCGCCTGGTGCAGGGCTCGGTGCTCAAGCGAGTGCTGGAAGCCCTCAAGGACCTCATCACCGAGGCCTGCTGGGACCTGGGTTCGGGCGGCATCAGCCTGCAGAGCATGGATTCTTCACACGTCTCGCTGGTGCAGCTCACGCTGCGCTCGGAGGGCTTCGACACGTACCGCTGCGACCGCAACATCGCCATGGGCGTCAACCTGTCCAGGTCAGGCGGCGGCGGGGTCTCATCGGGCGCTGGGATGGGGCCAAGCAG
>NW_008240054.1:349874-351413 GCF_000691975.1 Corvus brachyrhynchos | reverse complement strand
GGTGTGTGGGGGCCCCCCTCCATGGCCGCTCCTGTGGGGAACGAATGGCAGCTTTAGAGTCCTGTCGCTAGGAAAGTCCCTACAGAATTATGCGGAGCGTCAGGAAGAGTAATGCCAGTAGGTCGGGGAGGTGATCGTTCCTGCTCCGCTGCTCAGCCCTGTGAGACGCTTCTGGAGTGCTGTGCCCAGGTCTGGGCTCCTCACGAGAGGAGCGACACGGAGCTCATGGAGCGGGTCCAGCGGAGGGTGACAAAGATGAGGAAGGGCCTAGAGCCTCTCCGTTATGAGGAAAAGCGGAGGGAGCTGAGGCTCTTCAGCCTCAGGAAGAGACGGCTGAGAAGGAACCTCATCCCTGTGTACAAATACCCAAGGGAGGGGTCAGAGGATGGATCCAGGCTCTGCTCCGTGGGGCCCAGGCATGGGACAAGAGGAATAGGGAGGAGCTGCTGCACGGGAAGTTCCACCCGGATATGTGGAAGAACGTTGCTGTGTGGGTGTCCAAGCACTGAAACAGATTGGCCAGGGAGGCCGGGGGTCTCCCCGTACACCCACTTCTCCAACAGTGTTAAAACTGTGTATATCACATCCCCTCCTGCCCGGTCAGCTCTCAGTCCCATGAGTCACCTGCCTTTCTCCCCTCCAGCATGTCCAAAATCCTGAAATGTGCAGGGAACGAAGACATCATCACCCTGCGAGCCGAGGACAACGCAGACACCTTGGCCCTGGTGTTCGAGGCACCGAGTGAGTGTTGGGTTTGGGAGCTCATTTGTTACTGGGATGTGTTCAGGCAGATTCATAAACCACATGGATGCAGGGGGGAAAGAAATGGCAATGGATCCTGCAGGAATGGGAGAGGACACCTGATTCTTAAACTCTTGGAGCAGCCTGGAGATTGAAACTTCATCAGCTTGGCCAGTAGTTTCTTTGTAAGAGGAAGGCTCTTTGAGGCTGCACACAGATGCTCTTGGCTGTACCTTTGCAGCCTGTAAAAGGCTGTTTGGGGCATTTCCAGATTCCCAGCTCTAGGGAAATGAGGTGGATCTTACTGCCATTGTGGAGGTGGTTATACTTGGAGGGAGTGGGGAGGAGCAGCAGGCAAACTGATGGTTGGAAACACTTGGTGTAACTGTGCTTAACTTTGCAGATCAGGAAAAGGTTTCTGATTACGAGATGAAGCTGATGGATCTCGATGTGGAGCAGCTGGGAATCCCAGTAAGTGACAACTCAGGTGGCTGGTGGCACTGGTGTGGAACTGGGTGTTTGCCACGTTCCCATCAGATTCTGTAACACAATGACCTTTGGACTGCTGGACAAGCCTGGCACTGGCCAGGTGTCAGTGCCCAGCTCTGCCCGGGTGTCACTGTCGGTGCCAGCGCTGCCCGGGTGTCAGTGTCAGTGCCCAGCTCTGCCCGGGTGTCACTGTCAGTGCCAGCCCTGCCCGGGTGTCACTGTCAGTGCCCAGTGCTTCCCGGGTGTCACTGTCAGTGCCCAGCACTGCCCGGGTGTCACTGTCAGTGCCCAGCTCTGCCCGGGGGTCAC
>NW_008240054.1:349346-349731 GCF_000691975.1 Corvus brachyrhynchos | reverse complement strand
TGCCCAGCTCGGCCCGGGTGTCGCTGTCAGTGCCAGCCCTGCCCGGGTGTCACTGTCGGTGCCAGCTCTGCCCGGGTGTCACTGTTAGTGCCAGCGCTGCCCAGGTGTCAGTGTCAGTGCCCAGCCCTGCCCGGGTGTCACTGTCAGTGCCCAGCTCTGCCCGGGTGTCACTGTCAGTGCCAGCCCTGCCCGGGTGTCACTGTCGGTGCCAGCGCTGCCCGGGTGTCAGTGTCAGTGCCCAGCTCTGCCCGGGTGTCACTGTCAGTGCCAGCCCTGCCCGGGTGTCACTGTCGGTGCCAGCGCTGCCCGGGTGTCACTGTCAGTGCCCAGCTCTGCCCGGGTGTCACTGTCAGTGCCCAGCTCTGCCCGGGTGTCACTGCCCAGG
>NW_008240054.1:346828-349179 GCF_000691975.1 Corvus brachyrhynchos | reverse complement strand
GACCCGGCCCAGGTGCCCCGGCCGGTGCCAGCCCTGCCCGGGGGTCAATGTCAGTGCCCAGCGCTGCCCGGGTGTCACTGTCAGTGCCCAGCTCTGCCCCGGGTGTCACTGTTAGTGCCAGCGCTGCCCGGGTGTCACTGTCAGTGCCAGCCCTGCCCGGGTGTCACTGTCAGTGCCCAGCTCTGCCCCGGGTGTCAGTGCCCAGCTCTGCCCGGGTGTCACTGTCGGTGCCAGCTCTGCCCGGGTGTCAGTGCCAGCCCTGGCAGGGTGTCAGAGGTGTGTCCCCCCCAGGAGCAGGAGTACAGCTGCGTGGTGAAGATGCCCTCGGCGGAGTTCGCCCGCATCTGCCGGGACCTGAGCCACATCGGCGACGCCGTCGTCATCTCCTGTGCCAAGGACGGCGTCAAGTTCTCGGCCAACGGCGAGCTGGGCAATGGCAACATCAAACTGTCCCAGACCAGCAACGTGGACAAGGAGGAGGAGGCTGTGAGTGGGGCGTCTGCGGGGCTCACAACCAGCTCTGCCCTGGGGGGCAGCACGGGACAGGGGAAGGGTTTGGCTCAGAAGGGACCTTCAGAGGTCACGGAGCACAGGCCCCACGGGGAGCAGGGACAGCGGCCGGGGCTCCGTTGGTTCGTGGAGTGCAGGCCCTGAACCACTCGGGGTTAGGGCCTTACCCCGGGAGCTCCGGCAGGGCAGGGCAGTGCTGGGCAGGGCAGGGTGGGAGCAGCACTGGTGGCCTTGGCCTGAGCTGTCCAAGGGGTCTGGAATTCCTGCAGCTGCCTCTCCTGAGCCTGACCTATTCTCCCAGGTTACAATAGAGATGAACGAGCCCGTCCAGCTGACCTTTGCCCTGAGGTACCTGAACTTCTTCACCAAAGCCACCCCCCTGTCCCCCACGGTCACACTCAGCATGTCTGCAGACGTTCCTCTGGGTGAGTACCAGTGGCTCTGCCTGACAAGTCTTGGAGAATTAGAACTTGAGACTGGATTTTGTGTAGAACCTTCTGAACGCCCTTTTTTTCTTCTCTTCCGCAGTTGTGGAGTACAAGATTGCTGACATGGGACACTTGAAGTATTACCTGGCCCCAAAGATCGAGGACCAGCAGGAAGGCTCTTAACTGGAGTGGCACTGAGGGGGATCTGCTCCTGGCTGGAGAAGGGAAGGGTGGAGGCAGCAATTCCAGTGCCCTGGGGCATCCTGGGAGCGCTGTAGCCCTGTCTTGTAGATATCTCTGTAAATATTTCTCAATTTACTATTTTGCTATACCGGTATCATTGGAAATAGGAAACCCAAGTTTTTCTAGTCTGTTCCTGAACTCCCAATAATCTCTTGGATGCTGTCTGAAGGTGAAATTTCTTACTCCTTTCAGCTTGTGTTGGAGAAGAGGGGCAATATTTAATGGGTCAAGACGTTTCCTGGAGTTTCCCCTGCGGAGCTGTAGTTTAGGGTTGCTGTTTTATTACACCACAAGTTTATGTGACCTTACTTCGTTTATTTTTGAAGCTGATACTCTGACTGAAACTTGGAAAGTGGAAATAAAAGAATATAATTTCCTGGAGTTTTTCCTGTTGAAATGGGGGTGGGTGAATCAATGCTTTTGCAGCTGTGCTGATGTGCCCTGATTCCTTCCTCAGGGCTCAGAGTTGCAGCGTTGATCGCTCAAAGGTGGGAGAGGGGTGCCAGAGTCTGTTCCTGGGCCTCCCCACAGGGCACTGGTGTCACTGGGAGCCACTGGGCTGTGACCCCTCCTGGGTTTGGCTGTGCCGAGCTGCAGCTGCAGCTCCCTGGGTGCTTCTCGCCCACCCTGGGGCTGTCAGGGCCGGGGCTCTGGGCTCTGACAGGAGGGGGCAGCCGGGGGGGTCGGGCTCTGCTCCCAGGGAACAGGGACAGGAGGAGAGGGAACGGCCTCAGGCTGGGCCAGGGAAGCTCGGAGTTGGATATTGGGGAAAATTCCTTCCTGGAAAGGGCTGACAGCTGGACTTGGTGATCTTGTAAAGGCTTCTTCCAACCTCAACGATTCCACGATTTCAAGTACATTATTTGGGAGGCTATGCACTTCCCACGGCTCAGTAAGACACGAGAATCCTGGACATGAACTGCCTGAAAAGCTGTCCCTGGGCAGCCCCGGCGGGCGGGAGGCAGTTGGGCACCAGTAGGATGGCACCAGTAGGATGGCACCAGCAGAACACCACCAGCAGACCGTCACCAGCAGAACGTCACCAGCAGGACGTCACCAGCAGAACGGCGCCAGCAGGATGGTACCAGCAGGACGGCACCAGTAGGATGGCACCAGTAGGATGTCACCAGCAGGACGGCACCAGTAGGGTGGCACCCGTAGAGGGCGCCC
>NW_008240054.1:328165-346797 GCF_000691975.1 Corvus brachyrhynchos | reverse complement strand
CCCCCGCCAGGACGACAACAGCAGGATGACACCAGCGGGATGGCACCAGCAGGATGGCACCAGCAGAACGGCACCAGCAGAACGGCACCAGCAGGATGGCAGCAGCAGGATGGCAGCAGTAGGATGGCACCAGCGGGATGGCACCAGCGGGATGGCACCAGTAGGATGTCACCAGGTGGCAGCGCCGGCGAGGGAACGAACTCTGCTGGGTCAGTGACGCTGCTGCCGTGGGAGGGACAATCCCTGCTCGGAGCTGGGGACGGGACAGCCCCGGCTCTGGACGCCCGTTGGGACCAGCACTCCTGGGGATGGCCTGGAAGTGTCCAAGGCCAGGTTGGACGGGGCTTGGATCAGCCTGGGACAGTGGGAGGTGTCCCTGCCCAGGGCAGGGGTGGCACTGGATGGGCTTTAAGGTCCTTCCAGCCCAAACCATTCCAGGATTCTGATTTTTAGACACATTTTCTGCTCCTGTGATGCAGGTGCCTCCCTTGCTGAGCTGGCTCGTGTCTCCAGATCCTTTCCCATTCATCCTCCAGCTTCCTTGGCTTGCTGGTTAATTCAGCACCCTAATGAAAACATCTGGAAAAGATCTTTTGCCCTCAAGGTTTTTAGCTCTTGCCCAGAACAGGGGGGGTGCCTTAAATAACCAGGGGCTCCTTTCCCCTCCAGAGGTGATGCTGGGATGGAGTTTCCTCTGCGGTACCCATGGCAAGCAGGCACTTGTGGAAGAATTTTGCAAAAACTCGGGCTTTAGTGAGGAATCCGAGGTTCGTGATGTGGAAATAGGGAAGGGTTCTGGGAGGTGATGTAAAGCATAAAGCTGGGCCAGTGATTGAAGCAAATTCTTTCTGATGCAGCTTCCGGCTCTAGTGGGGGTTACCAAACTCTTCTCTGTGCTGTTCTACCCATTAACAAATTGTAAAAATCAGCCAAATGCTGTAATTTATTTAGGTTGTGGGTTTTTTTACAGCTGAAATGACAAATTGAGCAGCCTCGTGTTGCAAAAAACATCCTTTAACACTGGTATTTACACACTTGTGTCCTGTCTGCTCTGCACAAATCCTGAAAGCAGCTGGGGGTTTCCTTTGCCGTTGCCATGCCCAGATAATCAAAAATGTAAAGAATACTCCTCTTAAAATACGACAAAAAACCCCAAGTGCACACGCACCGCTCAAAAATGGCTGGGCAGGTTAATAAATGCTGGGTGTGTTTCTCCCTGTTTGAGAGAGGAAGCTTTCAAGCTTTATGTTTAGATTTTCTTAGCAAGGAGAAATTAAATAAGAATTCTTTTGGAATTTTAGGAGCTCTAAACCCACCCTGCACTCCATTAAGTCACAGGAACCTCCTTGGGGAGCTCCTCGGAGGTGCCACACCCCCAGCTGTCCCCCCGATTTAACATTAGCTATTAAATTCTCTCTATAAAATGAAGTCCTGCCCGATGTCTGTCACCTCCCCAGCCCTGCCGTGTGACATCCCGCAACGTCCCCACCTCCCTTTGGAGAACCAGGGATGGATAAAACCCCTCCGAACTCCGGGCGAGCTCCGCGGCCGCCGGGCCCGGGACACGGGACAGCCCCGGCCGTGACCTGGAAGGGAAGCGGCGTCACCGGGATCAACTTCCCGGGGCCGCGGAAGGACGGGCGGGGCCGGGATGGGGCTGGCCGGCGGCAGGTACCGGGGCTGGCTGGCCTTGGGTGGGTTTGGGGTGTTTTGGGGTGGGTTCGGGTGGGTTTGGGAGCGGCGCGGGGCCGCGCGTGCCGGGATCCCCCATCCCAAAAGGGCCACAGAGCGACATCCCCGCCCTTCCTGGCTCCCCGTGGGGGGAGATTCGGGGCTGTGGTTGAGGGGATTCAGGATTCCGGATGGAGGTGCCGTGTTTGGGTTTCCTGGCGCTGCCCTGGCGCCTCCACGGGGTTTAAAGCACAGCTGCCACATTAGAAATTTTGAATTTCAGCGTTAATTGTTTTGGCCAAGTTGCTCAGGCCCCGAGGATTTATTTATTTGGCTCACAAAGAGCACAGCACTGTGCTGGTTCGTGCTCCTGAACCTTTGTGGTGCTCACTTGGTGTGAGGCTCAGTGGGGTTGAACCTGGCCCTGAAACGTGAGGCCTGAGGGAGTATTTTATATTTCTATTTTATACACGTTTGTCCTCAGCAGCCTCTTTCTTGTTGGTAAGTGAGGCAATGGGAAGGACAGGGCAGCTTGTGCAAGTGTAAAATGGGAATAATTCCAAAGAAGCCACTGAACAGCCTGGTAAATAATGGGGCAGAGTCGGGAAATCGGGCACCTTTCAGAAAGGTTGGTTTATTCTGGCTTTTCCCCCTCCTGCACTTCCACCCCGGGCATGTGGGAGAGCCTGGGGGTGTTTGGGTCAGTGACCTGAAAAACAGGGATGTGCAGGGAGCAGGGAATGCCGCCTGCAGCTGGGGCATGTTTCCATTATCCATGGGGCTGAAAATGTTTTGTCCGTGTTTGGGTTTTGCTACCAACCAAAACAAAAGCCCAAAGTTCAAATCAAAGGTTCAATGGTGGGGATTTCAGATCAGAGGGGATTTTATAAAAGTCAAGTTTACAGCAGGAGGAACGAAGCTGGGTGGGGAATGTGGCCAGCAGTTAGGGAGACAAAGGGTTTCAGTTCAAGCGGAGACTCAATATTTTGAGTGGATGCATCACCTCTGATGCTGAAGAGTGTTGTGGAAACAGAGCCTTTATCCCTTCCTGTTGGCACCGCCGGAATGTGCGCTTCTGTTCTCTAGATTGCACACGTTCTCAGAAGATAAAAGCGCTATTGAGGCTGGCAGGTGTGGGAAGCCCTTTCCTGCCTCTCCCCTGGGAATCCCGGTGTCCTGCTGGCAGAGGTGCTCGGCCCAGACCCGGCCCTGCAGTGCCAGGGGGAGGTTGGCAGGATGGATCCCGGCTCCGGGCCCTGGGAAGGCTCTGAGGGTCAGCAGCTGGTCCTGGTCCCTGTCCCTGCAGCTGGGGCAGGCACAGAGGGGCAGGACTGGCCCCTCGCTGGGGCCCTGCGCTGCACACCCTGCCCGGGGCTGTCCCTGGGGTTTGGTGACCTCACCACTCACACTCCGTCCCCTTGTCCTGCTCCCTCTGAGTCACTCCTGCTGTCTCTATTTCATTCCAGTTTCCAGTGGTCAGGGTTGGGGTTTTTTTTTTTTCCCCAAAATTGCTCTATTGCAAAATCTCCTGGTGGTTGAAAAGCTGCTTTGTTTAGCTCTGGTTTGGGTTTATTTGCTGGTGTCCCGTTCAGAAATAGCCGGAGCTCAGACGCCTCCGTGCTGGCAGCTCCTTGTGGAGTGAGAGCTGGGTCATACCCTGGGCACTGCTCTGGAATTTCGACCTGGTTTGAAGCACAGGTTCTACCTTGATTCCAAATACTGGCAAGCCCTGTTGCAGCTGTACCCATTTTGTATTTTAGGCTTCAAATGAAATGCGGAGATCCTCTGCCTGAAAAGTTTTCATTTATGAAGAGGAGCAAAGATGCCCTTTGGGTAGCACAGCCTTGACACAGGAGTTTCTCTTCAGAAACCTTAGTTCTGTGTCTCTCAGACTCCCATCACCCAGTTTTCTCTCCTGGTTTTGCTCTGCCCCTGTTTTCCAGGCTGTAGCTGATGCCCAGGCACCCCTGGAATGATGTCGTCACGGACCAATCTCTCTGCTGGGATTCCCAGTAGTAAAGTCAAATATTCCAAGCTCTCCAGCACCGATGATGGATACATTGACCTGCAGGTAAAAAGTGGGGAAGGAAGGTGTAAAACCACGAGGATGGGCAGCCACAGCTCAGCACTGCACAGGCAGCTGCTGCCTGTGCATCTCTGGTGGAGCAGCTGCAGCTCAGAGAGGGACAAAGCCTGGTGGGAGTCAAACCCCCGGCCCTGCCCCTCTGGAAAGCCCAAAGAGCCTTGCTGGGAACAAGACTGGGAGCAGATGTGAAGGGATGGGAGTAAGGGCTGGCTCAGCAGGGTCTCCATGGGCAGAATTCCTCATGGAGGGGCCGTTGCAGAGCCCAGCAGCAGAGCTGCTGCAGCACTTTGCCTCATGTCACCTCTGCCAGCTGTGGGCTCACATCTGTGCTGCAGTGGGAGGGGAGCTGTGCTGGGTTCAGCTGTTCAATTTTTGGGTTTTTCCATCCAGTTCAAGAAGAGCCCACCAAAAATCCCCTACAAGGCCATCGCACTGGCTGTGGTGCTGTTCATGATCGGGACCTTCCTCATCATCATCGGAGCCCTGCTGCTGGCAGGGTACATCAGCGAAGGTGTAAGTGGTTAACGGCACCTCTGGCAGCGGTTCTGCACTGTCCTCAAAGCTGCCCTGAGCCCTCATTGACCATCAGGAAACAGCCTCAAGTCGCACCAGGGGAGGTTTAAATTCAAAATTAGGAAAGGTTTGTCATGGAAAGGGTGGGAAAGGCCTGGCACAGCTGCCCAGGGCAGCGGGGGAGTCCCCGTCCCTGGGAGTGTTCAGAACACGGGGATGTGGCACTCGAGGACATGGGTTAGTGGTGACCATGGGGTGGTGCTGGGTCATGGCTGGACTCGATGACCTTAAAGGTCTCTTCCAGACTCAAGGATTCCACGATCCTGTGGTCATGTTCAGTGTAGGAATCCAGAGCCAAAGGACGTGAGCAGGGAATTCATTCCCAGCACAGCCTGGCTGTGCTGGCAGCCCCGCTTCCCTGGCAGCAGAGCTCTTGGATCCCCCAGTCAGCCTGGCTGGAGCAGGCTCAGAGCTGGGCAGGGCATGTCCAGGGAGGGCTGAGTTCCCGGTCCCTGTCCCTGGGGAGGTCACATCGCTGTCCTGGAGAGGCCTCAGCCCGTGCAGATCATGCAGGGAGAGGGCAGGAGCTGCCAGACCCGTGTGGGGCACGGCAGTGCTTCCCCATCTCCCTGTGGCTGTGATCCATGGAAAGGGGATCTGCTCCTGGAGTTGTGGGTGCTCGTTGCCCTGCTCCCTGTGCTGTGTGGGCTCAGGGTACCGTTGGCAGCTCTGTGTTATCTCTGGGGGAGCAGCAGCCCCTGGGCTCTATCAGCAGCGCTCCAGGCACAGATCACTGGGCTCCTGCTCAGCCACGCTCCCAGCCCTGGCTGCAGATCCAGGGGGTCCCTGGCGAAGGACAAGGTCCCTTGAGGGGTTCCTGCAGCAAGGAGGAGATGCCAGGACAGGATTAAAGGCTCAGCCTGACGACAGCTGAGGTATTTCTGATTGAAGATGGGTTTTTATTTCTCAGCTTGCCAGGCCTTGGGGATGGATCACAGGATCATGGGATGGTTTGGGTTCAAAGGACCTCAAAGATCATCTCATTCCAACCCCCACCTTCCCCTAGACCAGGCAGAGTGTGAGAGGGAGGAAAGCCCCTCGTGCAGATCTCACTGCCCTGGGCTCTCTGTCCCTGCAGGAGACCGACCGGGCCATCCCCGTGCTGATCATCGGCATCCTCGTGTTCCTGCCTGGCTTTTACCACCTGCGCATCGCCTACTACGCCTCCAAGGGCTACCGGGGCTACTCCTACGACGACATCCCCGACTTCGATGACTGAGCTGTTAATTAATCCCACTCTAATTAGGTTGGTCAGAGCTGGTAGTTCCCCTGGGCGCCGGGGCCTGGCAGGGCACAGCTGATGCGTGTCCCTCACGCGGCGCCGCTTCCCGGGTTTGAGGTGTTGCAGGTTTTCCAGTTTGGGGGGTGGGGGCTCGAGCACGGAACTGACCAAAAAGGAATCGCAAAGAACTTGGGATTTATGGGATTTTTCCTCTCAGGGTTGCATAATTCCACTCGCTGGGAAGTTCTTCCTGGGCGAGGCAATTCTTGCAATTTTCCAAAAATAGGTGAGCTGGTTTCAGCAGCAGAGATCCTTGTTTTTTCTGCCAGTGTTTTCTAGAGTTTACTTTAGCTTCCCACGAGATTGTGGTTATTGTTGGGTTACCTTTGCAGACAACCAGAGTTAAACTCTCCTTTAGCTCTCTGTCCATCAGAATGCTTCCAAGCTATGGGTCCTGAGCTTGCCTGGAGTAAATAAAGTCTGATGTGCACGAGAAGGGGAGGGCAGCACTTGCAGGAAGTGGTTTTACACACTGTGCACTTGCTGCACAGCTCCCTGTCAGGCTGACCAAGCCCATTTCCTCACACACAGTTCTTCCCACGTGAGCTTTCCTCGTGCCACTGCTGCTTTTGGCAAAATCCGCTTGTCCTTCACAAGGGCTCCTGCTGGATTTTGCTTATTATTTGAAACAACCAAATGGATACTGGGAGAAGGATTGGAACCCAGACCAGGACTCGAGTGTCTAAATACCAAAATCTTGGGTTTGGCTAATGTGGGTATTGGGGACACTTGAATTCCAGCTGTCTGTGTTTTGGAGTCCTTTTGTCCTTGTGTAGATAATTCACTGTGCAGAACTGCCCAGACCAGTGCAAAGAAGTTCCCTGTGTAGTTTGTGCTGCACAAACCCCCTCTGGATTGCTTTGCCAGCTTTGCTGATGTGTCATCCAGGGAAAACAGAGGGATGGCTCCACTGCTGTAGGGTAGAGCCAGCCTCTCCTGAGCTGGGAGTGTCTCGGTGTCCTGGAGAACGAGCAGTGATGCGAGTGGATGCATTCAACATGAATAAAGTTCTGTATTCTCTGTAACCAAAACTTTGTCTTTCCCACCTTCACAGGTGTCAGACTGCACTAAAAGCTGTCCTGGGCTTTAGCTACTGCTGCCTCCAGCTCCCAGGTGCTGCTGGAGTGAGGGAATGGGGCAGCAGCTCTGGAACAGCCCCACCTGCTCTGGAACAGCTCCCAGCACCCTGGGCCTGCTTTGGGGCAGAGCTGGGATTGCGGCATCAGGGAGGACAATCCCGAGTGCTGGGGTGGGCAGGTGCTGCTGCAGAAGGTCAGGAGTCCCTCCTTGAACCCCAGCCCTGGTTAAACAGCAAAGACCCCGAGCTTGAATTGCTTTGTCTCAGGTCCCAGTATCCCATTCCTTGTGCTGTGCAGGGTCACCCCAGCAGTGTCAGTCTGCACAAAGCACTCCACAAGTCTCACCTGAGCCTTGGATGGGCTGAACGTTCCAGAAGGAGGGGGCAGGAGGGACTGACAGTGCAGGGCAGGCCCATGGAGGTGTCCACAAGAGCAGGGCTGGACAAACACCTCGCTCTGAATGTACTCCTAGAATTGCCTTTTTTTTCCTCCGTCAGTGCTCCAGATTAACCCAAAGCCTGAGCCAAGTTCTTTTTTTAACCTACATCTCGTCCCTCATTTGTGTCAATTCCCCTGTGTGAATCCCAGCGCTGCACTCTGAGGAAGAACTGGTTAAATTCAGGATCTCCCTTTCCGCCTCTGAAGGCACAGCCTGGCACGTTCTCCCCTGCTGCCAGCCCGGGACAGGGGACAGGGGACACGTGCTGCTGGAGCAGCTAGAATGTGTCAGTTAAAGCTGGGTCTGGCCAGGACAGCGGCTGCTGACATCAAACCACAAACCAGCCTCTCTTAGGGGTCAAGAATGTGGGTTTATTTGGGTTTGGGGAGAGGGGACAGGAAGTGGAAGGGAAGTTTAGATGGAACAAGCAAAGAGGGAGGGAGAAGATGCAGAAATTTGGGAAGTGGGGGTCACCCAAGTGGGATCAATAAATGTAGAGGACAGCAGAAGAAACTGGACTTTTGATGATTCTTGGGGGCTCCTTCCAACTTAGGGCATTCTGTGACTCTGTGATTCTGAGAACATGCTGATGTTCCTGGAGGAAAGGAATTCATGAATTTATTTTTCTTTGACAGAAGCAAAGTCCTCAGGCAGCAAGCACAGTGGATAAATAAGCAGGGCTGTGTGAGGGATGGCCAGGAGAAAAAGTCCTCTCTACAGGGTTTGGTTTGTATCTAACTGGGGAAAAGAGAAACACTTCTGGGAAAGAAAAAGGGGATTCCGACCTCTGGGAATATGTGTATCCAGAGGACTTCATTCTTCAAGCTGACATCCAGGTTTTGGGCAGCCCTGACTGACTCCCTGCAGTGAGAGGGAATGGGAAAAGGCCTGGGAAGGAGTTTCTGGTTCTAGAGCAGGGCTGGAATGACAAATCAGGCACTGATGAATGAGGATAATTCTGAATAGCTGTTCCCTTTATGGAGCATCCTCCATTCCGGGCAAGGCAGCTGTCTCAGGGAAAAACAGTCAGCATTTGTAGAGCCTGGTGGGGTGTTACGCACAGAAGCTGTGGAGAAAGAACAGGCAGCCAGATTCCAGGCTTTTCTCTGGTTTGGGAGTGCTTGGATTCGTGTCTCCTCAATGCCATTCTTCGATTGCTGTTGCAGGGTGTAGTTACACAATTAATTACCTGCTTAATTTAACCATGGAGTTACTGGTAAGATTTGGAAATGTGATTTTGGAGTCCTGTGGCCTGAGCTACCAGCAGTGCCAGAGAAATCCTCCTGGTGTATTCTTCATAAAAGCAAAGATTTTAGTCAATCTCATGATTTTTTTTGAGTGAACAAAGCCATAATTATGCAAAGTACTGTGAAAATGGTGCCATAAACCCTTGAAAGAAGAGGCAGAAGTTGTGCTTTGGAGGTTGTCCAAAGTGGTGAAGGGATGGGGAGGAGTTTCACCAGCCTGGGGATTGTGTGTGAGCCCTGAGTCCAGGGCCCTGAAGGGATCCTCACCCTGTCCTGGGCTCTCAGTTCCTCTCTGCTTGAAGTTCCCCAGCAACGATGACTCTCACTCTGAGGATTTTGCATATTTCCATACACAGATCATGTAAAGAGACATGGAATCGTTAGGTTGGAAAAGAGCTTTAATTAACGTCATTGAGTCCAACCACGAATTCCCAACTGACGCCATTCCCGCTGCAGGGAAGCAGCTGCAGGCTCTGCAGGCCAGTCCTGGGAAAGCAGGTGCAAGTACTCCAGGCAGCGACTTGACTTGTGCCATAGATGTTTTTGGCATCACTGCTGCTCCTCTCTGAGATTCTCCGTGTGCTTGTGCTGCTGGAAGTTCACGGGGTAGGGAGAAGAGCAAAGCCCATCGCTGATCCCGTGGAAACTCGAGGTTGGAACTCCTTGCTCACGTTTTCTCAGCAGTGGTTTCTATTTCCTCTTACTTTTTGGTAACCTCATCCTCGGGGCCTGGCTGTTGTGCCTTTTCCTCTGGTCCTAAAATACGAGCCAGACACAGGTAAGGTGACAAAAGGGGTACCTTTTAAGAGGATCCTCAGCTGGGTGTTGTCCTGTTTGGAAGAGGTGTGAGGAGGCTGGGCTGGGCAGCAGGGCACTGACCTTTAGTCCTGGAAACACTGCAGTAGAAGTTGTGTGAAACAACCCGGAGAGGTTGTCAGGCTACGGCCCCCGGGCTGTAAATACAGCCACGAACCCAGGGCCATGTTTGAGCCAACAGCAAAATGTGCTGCAGCATCTCTGCTGCTTCCCTGGTGCTCATCCTGCAGGAGCACTCAGCCCAGGCCGGGTTTGCTTTCTGTCACCTGCAATTAGCCAAATCCAGCATCACTTTTCACAGAGTCACCGTACAGAAACAGGGATTTGCTGTGGCATAAAAGCCACGTAAAGACCCCTCGGGGCAGGAAGAAATGATTCAGCACAAGGGCTCTGTCCCTGCTCCGGCGATCTGTGCTGTGCCCTGCTCCGAATGAGCTTCTCCGGTGCTCTCCTCCCCCTCGTGCCTGGTCCTTAAAAGTCCCAGACATCAGCCCATTCACGGAGCTGCTCCTCACGCCTCTGCCTCTTCCTGAACCTCGCCTTGAGCCTTCTCCTGGCCCTTCCCTTGGGGTGTTTGTCCTGCTCTTCGCGAGATCTCTGCCCTGAAAGCACCTCCAGGTCTCCGGGGCTGATCCTGCCTTCCCAGGTGGCCTCTCCCCGTTGCTGTCCTCGGGAGCTGCATCCCTTCAGCAGGTAAGGAACACCACCCAGCCCTCGGATCGCTCTCAGGTTTCCCCCTCCCAGCTCGGGGCAGTCCTGCCTTCACTTCTGCCTTCTCAACCTGGTGAAAAGAAACCATTTTTGCCATTCTCCCAGGGCTCTGTGTTGACCCAGCCGTGCTTCCCTGCTGCTGTGTGGGACGTGGATGTGCACAAGCACAGCAGTTCCTCTCCCTTTCCTGAGTACAAAAGCAGCTTGAGGTTTTTTAGGAATGCTGGATTTGACTAAAAATAGTCCAGACAGTCCAGCAAGGCCGTGGCAGATTCCTGCCTCCCAAGAGAGGCAGGCGGAGCCAAGGGTCGTGGGGGGAAAAACTCAATTGTGGATTAGAAATTATTGTTTCCAATTGATTTAATTGACTGGTTTGCTGCTCTGAGCTCAGAAAGACCTTGGTTTGTGCTGGTTCAGGACCTGTCACCCTGAGGCCTTTCCTTCCCTGTTTTCTCCATGTTTAGGAAGGTGTTAAGAAACTGCTTTTAATCGGAAGCAAGGCAATTATGGAGAGCTCTGTTTGTGGCCTGCATGGACAGAGCTTTCTTCTGATAGGAATCAGGAAGTTACATTTCCTTCCTCCACACTGTACTTGGGTTGGATTCTGAGCCATGCTGTCCTCATCCCTGGGGCAGCACAAAGGCTGCTCTGGGAGCTCACAGATCCACGAGATTCATGCACAGCTTTTCCAGCTCTGCAGTTACAGAGAGGAACAAAACTGTGATGAATCTTCTTTGAGAGGACTTCCAGCTCCTGTGAAACAGCAGGTTTGGCACTGAAGCAAAAGTTCTGTGGAGGAATCACCATTTCATCCCAGGCTGTTACAGCAAAGGCCAACAAATCCACTAGTCACCACTAATTAATTTTATTTTGAAATATTTACTCAGGCTGAAGTAGTAGCCGCTCTGAAGTATTTAAAGGATTAGCTGCCTGCTAGTCTTTCATGCCTGCAACCACTTATTTAAGCTGTTGCTGCAAATCATGCTGTTAACCTGTCATGAGAGGTTTTAACCTTCCTTCCCTTGTCAGTGGGAAATGCCTGGTGCAGATGGTCCTGCTGATGTGACAGTGAGAAATTAAACATCCAGTCAGGTCCTGTGGGCTCTCTCCCCAGCTTCTTCAAGGAGGGGCAAGACAGAAAATGAATACAGTGATAATTGTCTACATCAGGGTGTTGCAAAGCCTACGGAGGGGCTGTGAGGAGTTCTGGGAACATGAGCTGGTTGGAAATGCATCCCAAAAGCCTCTGTGCTGTTACCAGGGCAAATATCCCCCCCCCCCCTGCTGCCCTGCCAGCACCAGCAGCTCCAATGCTCAGCCCTCCAGCCTGGCGTTCCCTTGCATTGGTCAGACCGTGCTGTGCTGGGTTTAATGCAGGTGGGCAAACCACAGGACCCAAACCCGCTGCCCAGGGAGAGTTCAGTCATGCAGGGGCATCAGTTTCTGAGCTAAAGCCATGTGTAGCAAAGGAAATGTCCTGGATCTAGAACAAATCCTCGAAGAATACTGAGAACTCACCTCAGCAGGGATTATTTCTTACTCTCAGGCACGTGTTCAGTGTAAAAGGGAAAGATTGCAGGTCCTTAAACCTACAAATACTAATTAGCATCACCATGTAACTTTCTAGCAGCTTTCATTAATGTGTCATTAGAAGAAGCCTGTCAGCTCCTATAATCCTCATTTTTCTTGTCTCTCAGCACTAACAGTCCATATCACAGCATGGCCTCTTCCCTGCTATTTTGGGTGGTTCTTTTCCAGACAAATGCCTTATTTTCTCTGTATTTGATACTGGAGGTCAAGTGAATCCTCTCTGCCTTTTATTGCACCAGAACAGAGGCAGCATTGTAACACGGCCAGTGCAAATGCGTGCCTAAAAATAAACCAGTAGATGGTCTCCAACTTCAAACACAAAAAGTGTATTTGTAGAGGTCTCTCTTTGTTGCACGACCGCATTTCAGATCACTGAGGAGACACTTCAAAGTTCAGCTCACAAACAGCTCATGGTTTAATCCTCCCTGCCAAACAAAGGCGACTCTTTGACTGGATCCGTGGTCGGCTGCCACACTGAGCCCTGGATCATCCCTGGAGCAGGGGCAGTGCCTCCCACCCTGGCCACGGGCCCGGGGCTGCAGAGGGACAGGCAGGCCCACAGCCCTTCTCCCACCTGCACTGGAAACAATTCAACAGTGGCAGGAGGGCCCAGAGCTCGCAGAACACCTCAGTGACACCGTTTGGCATCAATTAAGAATAGCAGAGAGGTGGCACTTAAGGCAGGGAAGGGGTTAACCAACGGGCAATTTTTGGGGGAGAAGTTGGAGTTCATTGTTCCAGGCTCTCTGTGGATTTCTTTTTTGTCCTTTCATCTCTGATTCTTGGTTCTTATCACAAAAGGGGTTGCTAGTCCTTGTTCTTTCTGTTTTTATTTGGCCTGTGACCCTTTCAGGGCATGGCCTGTGCCTTCACCTGTGAGCAGGAGCACAGAGGGAAAGCTGTGCTGGGAGGGAACTATAAATAGAGAGCGGGCCAGCCCTGTGGCATCTGTGCTGCTATAATTGCCTGCTCTGCACTCCTGTGACAGGCCTTGCTTCAGCTGTCAGGGCAAGGAGGAACTGCAGAGTGTTTCCACAGCCAGTTCCAGTGCTGGACCTGCCTGTGGAACTCTGCTTTGGGCCCAGTTCTCCCTCTGCCCCCAGGAGTTCTGCTTTTTCTCTGTGTGAGTGACCGTTCCTGGCGTCTGCCCAGCAGGATTCGGGCAGTTCAGTTTCAGGAGCTGCTTTGTAGAGGGCTGGTGGTCTAACTCGTGCCTCAGCACCACTCTTGTTTATTCTGCCTTTTGCCCCTTGCTGGAGAAGGCCGATGTGTTTGTGTCACTCCTGATGTCACTGTGTGGTTTCGTTGCTATGTGCTCACACGAGGGATTAAATGAGTCACGGGGTAAAAGTGACCCAAGCCCATCCTTCCTCTCTGAGGATGTTCTTTGGGAAGGACTTGCAAGTGGGTTACACCAGGGACTGTGTTTCTGCTCTCCCTTCTCTGCTGAGGGATGAGTAAGCAGCCACGAGGCGCTGCTGCCTGTGCTTTGCAGAGTAAAGGACCTTCCCTTGAACTCCCAGTGCAGGTGGCTCAAGAAAACCTCTTTTATTCTGTGCTATAAAATTCCTCTAATGGACTTTAAAATGACTTTGTGCACCATGTCCACCCCATTTTGGAAGTAGTTTAAGTGGGAATGAGTTGCTCTGGCCCTGCTTATCCACATCTGTCCACAGCAGCTGCTCTTTATTGCCAGAGCTTTGAACAGCCACACCTGAATGTGACACAAGGTGACAAATCCCAGCTTGTCTCCCCCTTGGAGACCATCCCTGCAGATGCCTCAGGCTTCATCCGATGGGAGAAGATCTAATGCAACAGAACTCCAGGGTGAGAGTGCCCAGGAGAGCAAAACCATGGGGAGCTGTCAGCCCCGGGCTCCCGCCGTGGCTCTGCTGTTGCCCTGACACCTCCGAGCGGGGAGATGTGGCTCCAGCGACTCAGCATTTTGACAAGGAGAGCCTGGCAGCAGAAGAGACCAGGGAGGACAAATGCATGCTGCTTTCCTGGCCCCTCCTGCTCCCACTCTTCCCAGGATTTAAGGGCTCTCAGCTCATTTCAGGGGCTGTGCTTTCAGGAAGCAGACTGGGGATGAACTCGAGGTGACTCAGCCCATCTCCTCCTCCTCCTGCCAAACACCGGCTTTGCCCCTGACTCAGCAAGTGAAATCTCATTTCTTTGGTACAGCCCTGAGGTACCAGACAGAACAGCATCAAGAAAATTGCCTCCTCCTCCAGAGCACAGGCTGTCCAGCTGAGTTAGTGTCACGGGGAGCGCTCTGCAGCACTCTCCCTGCCCTGTATTCCTGACAGCTTGGGATGAATATCCCATGGCCAGCATGGCTTGAGCAACGCTACAGGGAGAAGCAGAGGGACTTGTCCTGGGTTGTTTGTACTCTCCTGGCTTGTTTGTACTGTGCTGGTTTGTTTGTACTCTCCTGGCTGCCACAACTTCGTCTCCACTTAGAAAATACTTTGCAAACCCAAAGCTGAAGGAAGGTCCCCTCTCTCCAAAAGCTGCCAGAGGGGAAACCATCATGAGAGGACCAGCAGGGATCCAACAGTTCTGCAACCACGCAGATCTCCTCTCCTGCTCACCTATTGATTTGTTCATTCTGTGAATTCAGACCGCTGTCACTTTGCAGGCGCTGCTGTTCCTCCCCTGCTATCGCAGGCACAGCAGGGGCTCTGCCCTGTGGATCGCTGGCTGGAGCCTCCGTAATCTGAGTACTTGGCCTGAGATCCTTGGACCAAAAGCCCTCTTTGCTACCAAGAGCACTTTGCACTAATTAAACTTCATAAGATTCTTCCTGCCTCCATTTTGCAGATGACAAACCGGAGGGCTGAGCTCGGCTGACAGAGCCGATATCGGTTCTGAGAAAGAAACACATTTTTTCTGACTTGATTTCCACCTAACATTGGGGGGAGCAGAAAGTCATGGCTGTCCCTGAGATAACGAGAAATCCCTGTGGGTCAGGAGCCTGGTTTCCCACCAGGTGTTGTAGATGGCGTTTTAACCAAGGGCTGTTCACACTCGCTTTCCTCACCTCACAAAGTGAAACTCAGGGTCTGCCCAGCTCTTCCCCTCGGTTACCACTCCATATTCCAGAGGGAAAAGCAAAAACATCACTGTTGGTGAGTTGTTAACATTTTTTTGCCTTATTTGGGGGAGTTTTCACTCACCTCTTAGGCCGCTGTTGAAATACCAGGGGTTTCATTTTTATTTTGTCTAATCCAGTGAAAGATATTCCTGTTATCCATACACAGGAATGCTGGGTTCTTCTTAATTGCTGGACTCCATCTGTGGGATTCACATAAAATATTGTTAATCTGATGCAAGGCAAGCTAATTTTTTTAAAATTTTCTTTTTTTATGTTGTAAAAACCAAACTCAAAACACACCAAGGAAACAGGATTGGAAACGAGCTATGGATGCCAGACCCAAACCCATTTTAGAATCACAGGATGGTTTGGGTCCATTGGAAGGCCCTTGAAGACCATTTCATTCCACCCCCCTGCCAAGGGCGAGGATGCCATTCACTAGATACCATCCCTGCATGTGAAGTTTTGATTTGGTCTTTTGGACATCCTGTGCTCAGATCAATGATTCACATCCCACCCGAGACACCACTTGGATTTAAAATGGAAATTTTGAGTAAGAGACGCCAGCCAAAAACATTTCAGCATTTAAATTTATGCCAGTAACGTCCATGCTGCATCTGAGGAAAACCCTGACCTGCAGTCCTTGTCTTCCCATTTGATCCACACACAGAGCCATGAAGAAACAACCAAAATAAAGCTGGGGAATGTCCTCAGTAAAGGTTCCTTGGGCTGTTGTGATAGCACGGTGTCCCTGGCTCTGCAGAAGGACACACAGCCTGGGGGGAGGCTCGACGAGGCCCCACAAAATCTCCTTGTGGAGACTTTTAGCTCCACGTGGGCACGATCTCCTCACAAAACCCCATCCCTGCTCATGGGCTGTGGTGGGGCTGGCAGAGCTCCCACAGCTCCCAGTGCCCAGGAACCCCCTCATCGTTACTACCAGGATCAGTTAACACTGGAATATTTATCCTGCAGGATGCGAGCAACATGATGGGTGCAAAGCAAGGGAGGAGCTGGGACCTCGGAAAGCCAGTCTTACAGGAACTTAGGCTAGTTAGGACAGTTCCAGGAGACATTTAGGTTTTATATTTTTGACAGACAGGTATTTCACACTGGATGAAGTGGGAAGGGTGGCATAAGCCTTCTCTAGGGACTAACTGGATGCAGCAACACCTCACCTGTTCAGGTAAGTCCCTGAGTGAGCTCTGAGGAGCTCAGGAAATCTAGACAAGATGTAGGATAGAGGAGAAAACAAAGGGAATGCGTGTCCTTTCAGATCTCAAAGGTCTGCACACCAAATGATTGATGAGTGCTAATTTCTGCTGCTGCGTTGTCACGAAGGACGTGCACATCCCATGGCTCCAATTCTTCCAGCTTTTTTATGGACCTGTGAGTCATTCAGGCAGGGAGCGATTGAATGTTTAGATAAATTCCTCAGGGTTCTTCACCACATTTTAATAACACAAAGGATATATGCCAATAATCCCAGTGAAATTATTTCTGCTTCTGTAGCAGGACAGTGTGATGGCATAAGATGGGCTCTGGCTTCCTGAACAAGGGAAATACCAGGGAATTTTCTCAAACTTTGCAGCATGGGAGGCCACCTGGGAAGGAATTTATCAATTTAAGATGAAAAAGGACTGAAAAAGGCTTTCCTGGGTTTGAGTCCATGGTTTTGGGGGGTCTAGCTGTGTCAAATTCAATTCTTGGAGCACTAAATCCACCTTTATCATCCTTCCCCTGCTTGTTCTTGGGATTATCATGACCCTGAGGTCTTTATCTGTTACATTTCAATGTGCCTGATGTGTTTTAACTCCCCTCCTGCAGATCTCTCGCTGCATCACCTGTATTCCCCTCTGCCATCTTTTACCTGGGGAGGGCAGGCTGGAAAATTGTAACACTCAGAAATAAAATAAACAGAGCCGTGTCCCTGTCCCTGATTCTGAACACAGGGAGGCCTTGCAGGGAGACTGAGCACGCACGATCCGTCTTCCTGCACAAACTCCTGTCAACAGCAAAACTGCTGCAGCCTCAATCAATCTGGCATTACAAAAACGTCCCTCCCGTCACAGCCCCACGCTCCCCCACCCTGACAAACAAAGGCTTTCAACATTTAAAAGCTGCACTAAAGTCTATGTCTGTGTTTGGGATAAGGCCAGGTATTGAATAATGCCGAGGGATCGATATCCACAATCAAGCGTTGTGCCTTAGCCCTGCCCTATACAGTTCTCCGTACGTCTCACTGGAAAACCTTTTAGGAACTTAACCAGCAGAGTATTGCAGTGAACGTGGGAAAAAATATGCCCGAGGATAAGCACAAATGCTCCAGAGGCCTCACAGGGTTTCTTGTCTTAAAGTAAGCTCCTGGGTTTTAATGGGATCGGCTGAAACCCTCTTTATGGGGCAGCAGGAGGGAAGGGGTTGGGCAGCTGTGAACAAACACCCCGCCAACATTCCCGGTTGCCAAACACTGCACAAACAGCAACGTTTGAAGCAAGGACCCGGAAGATCAACAGAGAATTGCAGGTCTGGGTGAAACTGCTGCAATGGGGTCCAATTAGTGCCAGGGGTCTGGGGAGCACTTTCCCATCGACTCGGGACTGCACCTTAATCAAATAACAGCAGGGCTGGGGGATAAAGCCCAGCATGGGTCAGTATCTCCTCAAGGACAGCCGGGATAAGGGAGCAGGGTGGGGGTGTGAGGAGAAAGGGCAGGAATCAGCTGCAGGGGCTCGGCCCCGGCTGCCCAGAACAGCCCTGAGCAAGGGAAGCACCCAGGAGCTGATGTGTCTGAGAACTGCACGTTCTGGGAAGGGCAGGACACAAATTAAAGCGAGTTAACGTTGTCAGAAGCCATTAGGAATGTCAGATGTTGCCGAGAGGGACGTGAGAGAGGCAGCGTCCAGCGCTGGGTGCCGCAGATGTCAGTGGTGCCTGAAAACACCCTGCTCTCGGGGCTGGGGGGGATTTGTCACGTTTGTGTCACATTTGTCCCAGCCCCCACCAGAAAACTGGAAATCTCAGAGAAGTGGGATTGTGGGACGAGGATGGATGTGGTGGAGGTGTCATCTTTTGGGGGACTCAGCTTAGCCTCCGCTAGTACAACAGGGGAGGTTTAGGTTGGAGGAATTTCTTCACAGAAAGGGTGATTAGACATTGTAATGGTCTGCCCAGGGAGGTGGTGGTGTTACCAACCCTGGAGGTGTTCAAGGAATGACTGGATGTGGCACTCAGTGCTCCAGTCTGGTTGGGATGGTGGTGATTGGTCACAGGCTGGACTCAACCTCAGAGGTCTTTTCCAAACTAAACGATTCTGTGATTCTTTTGTTCCTCCCTAAACTCACTCTCCTATTGTAAAAGTTGGATCTTCCCTAAAAGATAATAAAAAAAAAAAAAAAAATAAAAATCCAAAAAGAAACCACAAAGCCCCAAGAGGGCCAGGGCCGGGGGCACCAAGAGAGCATGTTTTCCTAGGGGCTGGAAGGGACCCCCAGCTGAGGAGCCCAAGGGGCTTTACCTGGGGACCTCATCAATATCCATCAATACCTGCAGGCAGGTGTCAGAGGTGGAGCAGGCTCTGCTCCCTGGGGCCCAGCAACGGGACAAGAGGCAACAGGCAGAAAATGACGCACGGAAAGTTCCACCTGAACACGAGGAAGAACTTTCCTGTGTGGGTGACCAAGCACCGATTCCTATAATCAAAATAATAGAATAACATAATCTCCTGTGCTGGAAGGGACCCATCAGGACCACAACTCCCAGCCCTGCACATCCCAACAATCCCACCATGTTCCTGAGAGCATTGTCCCAACGCTCCTGGAGCTCTGCCATCCCTGGCACCAGAACCATTCCCTGGGGAGCCTGTTCAGTGCTCCACTGCCCAGAGAGGCTGTGGAGTCTCCCTCACCGAGGATATTCCAGACCCGCCTGGACACACTCCTGCGCCATGTGCTCCGGGATGCCCCTGCCTGAGCAGGGAGGTTGGACCAGATGCCCCACTGCGGTCCCTCCAACTTGACCCATCCTTGACTGTGCGATTTG
>NW_008240054.1:288108-327399 GCF_000691975.1 Corvus brachyrhynchos | reverse complement strand
AGGTCATTATTTTTTAAATTTTTTTTTTCCCCTTTAATCTGAAACAAAATGGGTGGCAGAGCCTTAAGCTTGTAGATGGGATGGAGAAATGCAGGTTAATTCTCGCCTGGTCCTGAAGGGGTGGCCTCGCTCTTTCCTGATCCCGTTCTCGTGATACGCTTTAAAGCTTCCCCCCCCCCCCCTTTTTAGATTATTTATTTGCCTTTTTTTTTTTTCTTTTTCAGTGCACATCGAGGCAGTAAATATTTCTGTTTTCTGGTTTTAACTTGCAAGCCCCGTTCGATATCGTGTGTGGTTTTCTTTTGTTTTAAGGTACATTTTGGGTAGAAAGAAGTGATGTAGGTAGCGCAGAAAAATGCCCGAACAAAGCTTGTTGCAAGCCTATTAGGCTTCCTAGAATAAGGACTAACCACTATTATCCATTACTGTTATTAGTGACTTTTGCCTTTTTCCATAAAAGCTGGGAATGAGGCAGAGGCTTTACAATTTCATTCCCATCCCTTCATTTTGGAGCCGTCGTTGTTATTTTGTACCCTGGGAAGAGCAGCCCTTGAGGCAGTTTGGGGCTCCCCTCGCCAGGTGAGTGCAGACTGGGCTGACCCCAAAGGCAGCAGCAGAGCCAGTGGAAGATTCTGGCAGGGAAGGGAAATCCCCAGAGGTGTTTAAGACAAGGTGAAGACCTGGCCTGTTAATTTTTTCCGCCTTGTCATTTCCCACATGCGGCCGACTCTTGGTGTGAGTTCAGTGCCAGGTAGATGCCAGGCTCCCTGTTGCTGATGAGCTTTATTTTTCAATAAAAACATTAAATGCTCTGTATCCACAGGGAGCTTAATATGTCTGTGTATCCTCACTGCAGCATAGTGCTGCCCGTCTTGAGCAAGCTTTAAATACCCAGTTTAAGCTCAAAAAAAAGGGTGGTTTGGGTAGTGTTTTTGCTGGCAGGTGGAGTTTGCTGCAGGCTGTGAAACGAAGTGGAGAAGCAGCACAAATGCTGGAGTGATGGGCTGCACAGACTTAACTGCACACCTTGGTCTACCAGGTGATTTCAGTGTAGATAAAGGATTATTGCAACAAGTAGCTCAGGTTAGCAAACTGGAAAATAATCCCTGAGATATGTGGAACAATGGGATTAGTAGTTGACGAGCTCTTGCACCCCTACTCCTAGCTCCCAGTCATGATCCAGATAGCTTGAAATTAGAGCAGTGTTAATGTGGAGATGCACTGAAACAAATTCAACCTTGGGCCAGGGAGGAGGTTAAACAAGCCCTGAGATTTTAATCATGGATTTAAACGAGCATTTGGCTTAGTAAAGATGCAGGAGGACTTGAAAATGTGTTGTCAGAGCCCTGGGGACAAGAGGAGTTCGAGCTGGGGTTCTTGAGGGTGGGTTGTGCTCCTGCTGTGCCTTAACGGGCCGAATTCGCATGGTTTAAGATCCCCCCCAGGGCTGTAAACCCTGCCCTGAGGCAGGCTTGGCTTTGCTGATCTCTCTGGAAGCACACGGAGCTGGAGAGATGGAAGGAGCAGGATGGGAATCAGGTCCTCAGAGCACGGGTCTGTTGCTTCTTCTGCATTTTCAGCATGGAAACAAATGGGAAGGAAAAGCAGCTTCTCAAACAGTGGGAGGGTTTGGGCTGCAGGTTGATGGGCGTTTCCTTGGGTGACAGCAGCAATTTAAGCAGCTCTCATCCCTCGAAGCCTGGCAGTGTCCCCTGGGTGCTGGGACCCCCGGAGGGATGGCAGCTCAGTCAGGGGTTAGCCCACAAAAGCCTTGTGTTTCTATGGCAGCCCGATCTGTTCAGGGAATTTTTGTGCTCTCTGCCCTCCCTTGAGCCCAGGTGGACCTGAGTGTACCTGCCTAAGTCCTTACTGGGTGGTGTGTGGGTGTATGGCTTTTTAAAGGTTGCTAATGTGAGAATTTCTGAGGTCCAGTCTAACAGGGAGTTGAATTCCATTGGAGAAATAGAAACGATTTCTTTGTTGGTATTACTTGGTTGGAGACTTCTTCAGAGGAAGCTTGAAATAATGGCAGCGTTTGAGGGTTGGTTTTTTCCTAACAGAAAACTTTGTGGAATTCCCCCTCATTTGTTTAGAAGAACCTGTAAAACATACTGCATTGGTATGCTGTTCCTATTTCAAATGGTTTTTAAATTAAACCAGGTAGAGTTTTTTTGTCTTTCATTCTGTCAGTATGTTTGGGGTTTTGTTTCTTCCTGGTGTAGCCAAATCTGCCAACTTCCCCAGTACGATGGACTGTCCCGTGGGGCTGTGACCTGGCTTTGTTGTGTTGTGTAAGTTGACTGGAGACCATTGACAGGAAAATGGGTGAGGCTTCGGGCATTGTCAGTATGGATTCCTCCAGAAGTGGCTGCTAAGCTGCTCTCGTGACTGGTCTGAACTGCAGCAATTAGACTTTTAAACTTCTCCTGCTCCCGGAGGGCAGGGGAGGGCAGCAGGCACACCCTGGGACCTGTTCCTGCCACGAACTGGTGTCCTGTGCAAGGTGGTACTTGGAAGGTGATAGAGTCCTGGAATGGTTTGGGTTGGAAGGGACCTCAAAGTGCCAGTGCCACCCTCTGCCATGGGCAGGGACACTTCCCACTATCCCAGATTGTTCCAAGCCCCATCTAGGCTGGCCCTGGACTCTTCCAGGGATCCGGGGGCAGCCACAGCTGCTCTGGGCACCCTGTGCCAGGGCCTCAGCACCGTCCCAGGGAAGGATTTCTTCCTGAGAAGATGTTGTCCTGCTGTAGCTGCTCCTTTCAATGTCTTCGTGTGAACCACGTAAGAAATCTCAAGCCCCAGAAGTTTCTGTAGGGCCATTTCTTCAATAGATTTATTTTACTTCCAAACACTTCTTTATGTGTTTATCCTTACAGGAGAAAATGCAGATGGCTGCACACAACCTTTCTACTCCCATTGGAGCTGATGGTTTATATGTTGCTGCAAAATCTATTTATATCAAGTGTTATTTATGAAGCCTCAGTGGTCATGACATGGCCTGACAACAGTTACCGTGGGGGTTATTTTACTTAAAAGCTGCAGGAAGACAATATTGACAGTCAGGATGAGTAAGAGATGTGCGTCCTGATGTAGTGAAGGCAGGAATAAAATAAATCATTACAAATGAAACTTCTTGCTGTGTTCTCCAGCCTTCCGGGGGTGAAGTGTGTTCAGACACTGCCAGCTTCGTGGGGTGCACTAAATATTTCTGTCAGTACTTGGGAGCACATTTGCTTTATGGGCAAATGTTTTTAGTTGTTATGAGCTGTCTCAGGACAGGGTTTCTTTGATGGCAGGAAAGAAATCTGATGATATTTGGCTGTTTTCAGGTTATGGGAAGGAAATACTTGCTGTCTGAATGTTTTTCTGTTGGAGATGAATCTAAATGGGGATTTCTTGCCATGGTAATTTGGCCATGAAAGAAGCAGAGCTACTTCCTTGGAAAGGCAGTTGGGGTGTTGAGACATCGCTGGCACTTGGTGGGGAAAGGGAGGAGGAGGGAGAACTGGACTTGTAGTTCAGAAGTCTCCTGTTGTAATTTTATTCCGTGCACTCGGCATCAGTCTTGGCCATTCCTGTTGCCGAACAGCAGCGGGAACGCGTGTGGCATCGGCAACGCCGCGTGCCTGGCGGTGCACGACGCGACTCCCTGGCCTCTAACGCAGTTCTCCAGAGGGCTGGGGAGCCGAGTTTGTGGTCCCGAATGTTGTCACCAGCCCCTAAGTAGTGAGTCACCCTCACCCCGGGCTGAGGAGCCGAGTTTGTGGTCGTGAATGTTGTCACCAGCCCCTAAGTAGTGAGTCACCCTTGCCCTGGGAGCTGTGCCTCTTCCCCTGGCTGCGCTGGGGTCCCGGGGCTGGGTTGGGCTCTTGGGCTTTGAGAGCTCCGGGATGGTTTTGGGAAGGATGAATTGGCCGTGAGGTCCCAGCCAGGCTGTGCCCAGGGGGTCCCAAAGCATTCTTTGGGTGTCGAGCTCCAGGATGGTTTTGGGCAGGATGAATTGGCCGCGAGGTCCCAGCCAGACTGTGCCCAGGGGGTCCCAAAGCATTCTTTGGGTGTCGAGCTCCAGGATGGTTTTGGGCAGGATGAATTGGCCGCGAGGTCCCAGCCAGACTGTGCCCAGGGGGTCCCAAAGCATTCTTTGGGTGTCGAGCTCCAGGATGGTTTTGGGCAGGATGAATTGGCCGCGAGGTCCCAGCCAGACTGTGCCCAGGGGGTCCCAAAGCATTCTTTGGGTGTCGAGCTCCAGGATGGTTTTGGGCAGGATGAATTGGCCGCGAGGTCCCAGCCAGACTGTGCCCCGGGGGTCTCAAAGCACTCTTTGGGTGTCTCCCTCCTGCGTTGTGGGAGTGGATTGAAATGCTCTCTGTTCCCATCCCACAGCTCCATTTGATTATTTGCTGAGGAATGGCTGGGCTTGAGGTAACTGTAAAACTAGTATTTTAATGAGTTTATAATTAGCAATTCAATTATCTGAATCTCCCTGTGTCTCAGTTCTCAGGCCAGAAGATGCAAGTGCTGGGTAAGGAGGGGATGGGGGCAGGGAGTGCGCTTAACATCCAGGTGTCTGCCCTTACTTAATTTATTTTAATATTACTTTTAAATAGCAGCTTCAAGAGCGAATATACTTTATCCTATTTCGGTGAAAGGGAATTTCCAGAGTTCCTTCTCAACACATTCAGGCAACCAGAACATTTTATTCTTTCCCCAAAGCCTACGTTACTAAGCAGTAATAAATTCATGTGTCTTGATAAGAGTGTCCCAGGCACCTTGGGGGGTGGCATGGCTGGATTTTAGCTGCGTATTTTGGAGACTGATACATCTCTGTCTTCTGAACCAGGAATGTTTTGATCTTGGACTTGGCGTCAGCAAAATACCTCAGAAAACAAACTTTGTCTGATAGTTGTATTTTTAGGAGCAGGGGAGTCCAGTTGTTGTGGTGGAGGAGCTGCGTCCCCCGCAGCACCTGGGATTATCTGAACTCTCCAGCTCTGTGTGTTCTGAAAACAACAACTGACCTGATAAAAGGGACTGTTTGAATTTGTCACCCACTTTACGCTCACTTTAAACTGCTTGAAGAATGGGCCTCAAAGGAGTACAACGGTGAAGGAGGGATTGACTCACCATTATTTGGTTTTGATTGTTTGGAAATACCGTGAGGCCCCAAACTGATTTTGAATTTGATTTTGAATGGCTCCATGTCCCCCATTTTGTTGTCTGAATTTATTTTTAAATCAAACTGTTGCAGGGCTCATGCCATTCCAGCAGTTGGCTGAAGCATTTTGGCAATGCATGGTGGTGAGAAAGTAAGTGGAAAGCAACTTCAGGGGTGCTTATGCACTTACAGTCCTGGGTATTAACCTGGGGTGTGAGCTTTGAGTAGTTTGGGCTCTCAATGGAGCGACACATTTTAATTGGCTTTATTCCTGTTTTGCATGGCCGTGAAATGGCAGCCCAGGGCAATGAGGTCGATTTTAGTGGTTTGCTGGCTGTTACACACTTGTGAGGTTGTAAAAGTTAACAGAACAAAGTGCAGCTTTAATGGGAAGGCGCCTTAAACACTCATGCACTTGGCTGTGTTAATGTGCCTTCAGTGAATTCATCCCCGTCTCCCAGCCCCTGGAAGTCCTGTTGATGTGCTGCTAGCGATGGGAAGGAAATGCTGGAAGTCTTTGACCACCAAGCCCAGCTTTGCTGAGCACCCTTCTCCAGCCCAGAAGCCACCATCTGAAGGGTTTCCTATTTTTCTTGACCTTACTCTCCACTTACCTGGATTGTCTTGAATTTCAGCCTGAAGCTCAGTGGTGCTGCTGTGTTGTGCTTTTAAAGGGAATTGTGTGTAAATGTTCTTAGCAGCATTCAAGGTCATGGAGAGGATCTCATAAAACAGGCACGTGACTCCGTGTCGTGACTTTCACTTTTTATTTAGGAGCTTGGAAGGGAAATAAAATGCTGCACTGCAAAGTTAGCAACCTTTTATTTTGTATGCTGGTTGAAATGAAGCTGTCTCAGAGCTAATAGCACTTAGTGGACTGTGCTGTGGGAAGGTTTGAATTTTCACAGAGTCTTTGAATCCCTGTGACAGGAAAAAACTAATTTTGCTGTGTTTATTGCTTGTCCTTTGTGTGGAGAATCCTGTACTCTCACTATACCCAAGCAAAGGAAACACATCCTTGTTTTGGCAGGCTCTAAAGCACCAGCTCTTCACAAGTTACAGCAGCTTTATTTTTCCCCCTCCCTATTTCATTTTTTGTACAGAATTAATTTTTTCTGAAAGTTAACTAAACCTTCCTGATGCGAGAAGCATTTGCTTGATCATATTTTAACAGATTGGGGTTTTTGATAAAAGCTGACAGATTATGGTTTCCTGATGAGCATTTTGTTGTGTAAAGACCAAACCTAAGGAGTAATTTGGGTTCAGACTGACAAGAAAGAAACTGGAGCTGCAGGTCCCTGTTCCATAAGCTCAGAGTGCAAGAAATAATTGCTGTATTCTCATACTGTTCTGTGTCCTTTTATCTGTGGGAACAATAACAGCAGTAATTTGCTGATATTGGAAGTATTTGCATGGGTGCCATTTAATTTTGTGTGTGGAATTTTGGGAGGTTGTGCTGAGCAGAATCATTATTACCAATATAATTTCACAAGGCTCTGGTCTGGTTTATTCAGCCTGTTGGACACTTGTTATTTAATCTCTTTCAGCTCACTAATAGATGCTCTTTAAAAAAAAGGACGAGGGAGAGGATTTGGGGTGGTTTTATTAGCCAAGTGTTGGGGGTTTGTTGCAGTCCTGTCAGATGTTTTCCTTGTCCATCTGTCCTGTTGGCAAATAACAGGAAAGGCAAAGGATGGAAGGCTGAGCTCTTTTGGAGTCATGATCCTCCTCATAAAAAGATGATCTGAAAAGCCCCTCCTGCAGCAGGGGAAGAGCTGCTGGTCCCTGTAAACATCCCCTGCTAATGAGCTGCTCTGCTTTGGAGGGGATCAAACACATCTAATGCTTTTCATGGAGATGCCTAATCAGGCACAATAGAACCAAGCAAAGCTGTCAATTAAACCTTCTATTAAATTTCTCTGTATAAATGAGCCTGAACCCACAGCACTGTCTGAGCTCCCCTCCGTGGCTGTTGGGGTTTGGTAAAGATTTTGTGATCAGTATTAGCCCCGTTTTGGAACTCACTTAGGTACACTCCATCTGCATTGGTCTTTTCTTCTAATTATTCAAAGGGCAAAATGTGTGCTGAAGTGCTGTTCCTTCAAATAGCAGCAGCTAAGAAGTCTTGCATTTATCTGATGCCAATTAAGTAAGAATAATTGAGATTATTTTGTTAAAAGCAGAGCTAAAACACATCTGCCAAAGAGCCCTGAAGATGAAGCAGCCAGTAAGGTACAATATTAAACCCACAGTATGTTAGTTAAAAAAGGATTGGTTTGCTGGCAGAAATCACAAAAAAGTATTTTACTAAATTTTGCCAAAATGCTTCTTTTCAAAGTCTTGCCAAAACCAAAAAGTTTTCCTTCCATAACCTGTAGTTGGTATAAATATTATTGTGAGTAATGTGAACTCTGAAAACATTACAATTCTTCGTGCTTTTCCTGAGCAGCCAGTTGGGTGTTAAACTGGCTGTTCCATTTCTGTCCCATCAGTTGGAGAAGCCACTTAACCTCCTTTAACAGTTCTGTTGCTTGGAGGGATATTTAATGCATTAATATCTATTTAATGCATTCTTAATTACCCGCTTACATAGGGAGGAAAATCTTCAAAGCCATTGCAGTAAACGACATCCCCCATCTCTGCATGGTGACGTGGTGTGTGACGTAGGGGTGAGCTGGCAGCTGGGCTCCAACGGGTCCTGGTCCCCTCCTGCTCCCCTGACCATCCCTGTGGGTTCAGAGGATGGATGGACAAATGCACATTTATGAGGAGCTCGGTGCTGGTGGCTGGGCAGGAGCTGCTTTCACCTGAGCCTGCCTGAAACAGGAGCACAGGAGTCACCCAGCAGGTCTGGCTGAACACAGGCCTGCTCCAGAAACGCTTCCAGGCTTGTTGTGAAATTAATAAATTAGTAATTGGTTGGCGTAACGAGTGGGAATCAAACCCAGGGCTGCTTACAGTTGTTTGCTGTGTGAGCAGGGAGTAAGGAGTGCTGGTTTGGTGTAAAAATCATTAATGGCAATAATGATTTAATTTTTCCCCAGTGGCTGTGGGGAACCAAGGTGTGCTTGGTGACCAAAGCTCCCGGGGCAAACAGTTGGGCACCAGTTATAGGTAGGAATATTAGCATCTATTATTGCTAACGTAATGAATAATAGCAGCTGTTCTTGCTCTGTGACACCGAGAGATGATCTGCTTGTGCCCTGCCTTTTGCCAGCTCCAGCAGGAACCTTCTCCTGCTGATTTGGGTTTGGCTCCAGGTCGGGACCTGGGGGCTCCAAACCCCGGTGTGGTGCCAGCCCGCCCTGGGAAGGGGTCGGAGCAGCTGTGCCAGGACTGCACTCAGAGCAGTCCTGGAGCCAGAGGACACCTCTCCTGCAGCACTGAGGGTCCTGGGAGCACAGCAAAGATTCCTGCACACAGAGTCACGCTGGCTCTCCCCCTCAGCCTCAGAAGCCTTGGAACGTTTCCTCTGTAAGTGGTATAAATTCGCTGATTATTCCCAGGAAAGATTTTGAAGTAATCTCGAAGGAGCGAAAGGTCACTGAGCAAGAAGGGCATAACTCTCCCAACTGGATAATTAAAAAGAAAATTAAAAAGTGTGCTAAGTTGAGATTGACTTGTGGCCATGCTTTGAAGATTAAAAGGGCTTCTTTCATTTTGGATGCAGGAGGTTGGGATTGGTGGGAGGAGGAGTTGTGGCTGCCGGAGCAGTTGGGCTGCGAATTACTGAGCTGTGAACAAGATCCCAGGACCACTGACCAAACCTATGCATACCTGCTCTTTTCCCCCCACTTTTTAAAACATTTAGTTTTGCAGCTGGAGTTTTCAGCCTGGCTGCTCAGTGTGTGATGCAGGGAGATTTTTAGGCATCCAAGCAAATTACATACTGAATGAAAAACTATATAAGTGATTTTGGATAGCAATGTTTTGCCTTTAGAAAATAAAAATAACAGCAACTTCAGCTAAAGGATGGAACTTGTCATGTTCTTCGCACAGCCTACAGAATTTTTCTGTACATGAGTTTAGCCCACACTTTTGAAACTATTAGCAGTCACAAAAATAGGGAGAGAAAGCTAAAATACAAGTGTACAAACTTAACTGGTAACAGCAGTGGAAGGTTCCCAGCCCGTGGCAGGGAGTTGGAACTAGATGATCTTCTGAAGTCCCTTCCAACCCAAATCATTCCATGATTCTATAAAATAATGCCTAGTAATAAAAAAAGTCACAAAATCACAACTTGAGCAGATAAGAGTAGATGGTTTAAGTCTGGACCTGGTGTGTAAGTCTGCATATCTGCTGGGTTTTGTGACCCACGGCATGGGATAGGGCAGAGCTGCTGGGCTGGGCGTGGGTTTTGCTCGTGGCTGGAACTCTGAGTGCACCCAGATGTGCTCCTGTGGGCTGATGTTTGAGGGGTGAAGAGATGAAAGGTCCTGGAGGTGAAATCTGACTGTAAAATTCAGTTTGTAGCTGGCTGGGTGTAGGGCCGTTTTATGCTGGTTTATTAGGTCGCTTGGGTGTTGTTCCTGAGCTGAGTTCCCTGAGCATTCCCGAGCTGGGGCTGTGAATCGTTGTTCTCCAAGCGTGAGTTTGATGGAGTTTCCTTGGGCATGGAATGGTTTGGGTTGGGAGGGACCTCACAGCCCATCCAGTGCCACCCCCTGCCACAGGCAGGGACACCTCCCACTATCCCAGGTTGCTCCAAGCCCTGTCCAACCTGGCCGTGGGCGCTTCCAGGGGTGGGGATTCCGGGAATACATGAAGGTAGTGATGCGTTAAGGGTAAACACCTCTCACCCTGCTCTGGTGCCCAGTACACAGGAGTTACTTCTGAATTTTCTTAGAAGACAATGGCTTTGAGCTTTTGCCTTTAATTACAGGATTACCTGGAGCTCCAGGAAAGACGTAGGAGTCTGACTTAGCTTACAAATGCAGTGAATACAGTAACAGGCCCCAAAAAGCACATTCATTCTCCATTAATTTTGGAAATGCTTTGATCTGTGCCTGTGGAGTGTAGGGCTTTGGCTCCCCTGTTCTTTTGTTGTTCTTGCTTGAAAATGATTCCTTATTTCTTGCCCAGAAATCAGCTACAGGTATTTTTAAAGGCACTTCCATCTTGTAATTACTTTTTCACATAGAACTCTGTATCTGCTGTGATGTACTTCTCAGACCCTGGGGTTTTCTTACAAGTATTTAAAAATACACAGTTGCAGAAAAAGTTCTAATAAACACCACAGTAATATGGGCTGTAGCTGAATTAGGGATTTAAGAACAGAAGCTGGCCACAAAGCATTGCATTCTCCAACTGGAAATGTGGAATTCACCCACCATGGATTGCCCCAAGGTGTCCTTTCTCTAGGAGAGAGGGATGGTGGGTTCAGTCAGGTACAAGGGGGACGCTGTCAGCAGGAGCCAGGACTGGGCATCACTCCCTGAATTAACTGGGAGCTTTCAGAGCAGTTGCAGTAATTCTTGGTGTCGATTTGAGTCAGCATTAGGGCAGAGCAGTGGATGTTTTCATACTACAGCAGATCTTCTGGTAAGTGCTTTTTCAAGGAATTCATAACTCAATGAATTTATAAGTGTCACTCTAAGATCAAACTTAATAGCTGAGTCTTTCTGCTGTTCCCAGTTGTGGGTGGAAGTGGATCTATTTATTGTACTCGTGTGTGATGCTATTTTCTGTGTTTGCTGTATTAAGTTAAGTGTGTTCTGGAGGATGTTCATGGGAGGCTGCTGATTAAATAAGCTGATGTAAAAGATTACAGATTTGCTGTGGCTTTGGGAGGAAGAATACTTAAATTAGGAGATCGCTACGAAAATGTAGTGAGGAGGCTCATTGAGCTGTCAGAAACAAGGCCTCCTCCACCTCATCCTCCAGATGAAACAGGATGTTCTTGCAGAGAAGCTGTGCCTCTCCCTGCATCTCTCTTGCCTTTTGGGTGTTTTTCTAGTTCTTGCTGAAGGTTCAAAGGAGGGATTTGGTTCCAGGTGTTTGCAGCCCCTGGGTCACATTATTGTCATTTCGGTGATGGGACATAACCATTGTGTGCCACTCTTGTGCAGTGTTGTCAGTGCAGGGGGAATAGGGGACTTCAGAGAAGGATTTTATCCTGCCTGAGTGCTGCAAAACTGTAGAGAATATCCTCAGAATAAATACTCCAACTCGGAACATTGTCAGTAGTTTACCAATGTGTGTCCAAGAGCAAACAGAATTTGGCCGGAGCACTCGGAAGTGTTGGTTCATCCTTAGACTGAACACGGAGTGTCTGAGAAGAAAGCAGAAAATTGGATTTTCTCATAAGAATCAAACTGAACTCCTCCTAGGAGTAACATTTCCAAGCCGTAGAAATGCTTCCACCAGTTTGCACTTCAGATATTAAGCAGGTAATAAAAATGATGAGTGACTGTGTCGGATAATCACGACAAAGCTCCCTGTGCTGAAGCAGAGCGGGATAAATCCTCTGCTGTGATTGCCCTCCCACCAGTAAAGTGCAGCCATACACAGAGCTCTCAGCTGTTTATTCCCACCTGGCTTCCACAGCATTTTGAAGCTTGAAGCTGCACCGTGAAATATTCCAGTGCTTGAGACAGTGGAGTCACATTTGGAATTAGCATTCCCCTGGAGTGTGACAGTGATTCCAGTACCTGTTCACTGCAGGGAATTGTAACACAACAACCTGCGCTTGGATCTGTCCCAGCATCAGTCCTGGGAGCTGGGATTGGAGTGGAGGTACCCAGATTAGAAGATGGTTTATTTGGATTGAGTGTAAATGCGAAGTAATCAGAAATAAATTGTTCAAATGTTGAAGTTCTCCACTCACCAGTGATGAATTTTGGAGCGATTAGTTTTAATTGCAAGGTAAATAGACAAGTTTTTAATTGGATACTTAAGAATTTTAATTGCATTGAACTCAATTATACTTTGAACTGTGATATTCAGGGCAAGAAGTATTTGAGTCCCTGGCATTGTTTAATCCAACTATTAAAAAAATTCTGGACATTGGAGTAAAAAAGCAAATGGCTTATTTCTTTCAAAACCTAAAGTTTTCCTCTTGCCATTGATCACTTAGTCCTGTAGCTCCGTGTGAGGACATCAAACACCTTGAATCTAAAACAATTTCCAGCATGCACCTTAAAAGCATCATAGATCAGCAATCTTCAGCCAGTCTGGGTACAGCAGTTGGTATTTTGTAGTCTTAAGGTTTGATGATGTTTGTGTTAAGGGCTCTAAGATTTCTTTATGTTGAAATTAAGGTATTTGTGTTTGTGAAAACATTTGGAATTCAGAAGGAAAGAGGAAAGGAAAGGATCTGATAATTGGAAAAGGAGCAAATGGAGGGGGAAGACTTTTCAACATCTCTTTGCAGCGGAGAACTAAAGGCTGGAACGTCCTGTGGGTTTGTGTGCACACACATTGCACAAAGGAATCGGTGGAGATACTTGGATTGCTTCCATGGATCTGAGCGAGGGATGAATAAGGAGCATTGCGTGGGACAGGCGTCAGCTTTCAATTAAACGTGCCCTGCTCAGGCGTTGGCTCTTTGATGCAGGACCAGCACACGCCGAGCCCGGAGCCGCAGGAGCCGGCGGCAGGCGGCAAATTCCGACTTGTGTGAGGCTGCTGGGGCTGGATGGAGCCAAAGGGGTCACCAGGGGAGCTGGACAGCCTGGCCCTGCCTCCACACACTGGGGTGCAAAAAGGGCATTTCAGGTACCGTGAGCTCATCTTCGTGCCCTCGAGCTCCACGCTCTTGGCCCGCTCTCCAAGGGGTGGAGTTGCTGCCGGTAAATCCGGGCAGAAGCTGCTCACGGGGTGCTGCTTTGTGGTGTCCCGTTCTGGTTATGGCTTCAGTATCAGTTGTAGGGTGATGGTGTCTCGTTAACAGTTTGGAAAGGGAAATGGGGGGTAGGAATGGTGTAGCTCGGTGGCAGCTCGAGGCAGGGGCTGTGATATGATGAATTACAAAATGATGTTGAAGAGTGTAAGGGCAGCTTTAGGCAGGACTGTGCTCCCACAGAAAGGGAGTGGGGCAAGCAGATCCATGGGAAGCAATTCTAGAATCGTAGAATTGTTTAGGTTGGAAAAGACCTTTAAGATCAAGTCCAACCATTAAGCCAGCACTGCCACGTCCACCACTAAACCATGCCCTGAATGCTACATCTGCGTGTCTTTTAGATACCTCTAAGGGTGGGGACTCACCCACTTCCCTGGGCAGCCTGTTCCAGTGCGTGGCAACCCTTTATTTCCTGTTGGTTTTGTTGTTGTTTCAAGTCTTTCAGTTCTTCTCCTATGTCCCTTTCCATCTCACTTTGCCCTGTGCCCACTATCATTGTTACTCAGCGTTTTCCATTGGGGAAGTGAAGGAGCCCAGCACGAGTCCTGGTGTGTTTCAGTTCCCAGTGAGGTTGTGGATCAGTGACCTTTGTCTTAGGGAAGAGCTTTGAGATCTGGGACCTCTCGAAAATGTGTCCAATTGCTAATACAAACATTTCCGTGCAAGTTGCACAAGGGAGGCTCATGGAAAAACACTGGGAGAAAAGCCCCAGCCTGATTCCAGCTGTTGCAGCCAGGCATGTAAATATTTGTGCCAGTTGTGTTCGGAGGGCTCTGGCTGGGTGTTCTCCCCGTGGAGCTGCAGTTCGTGTCCGAGCTGGAAGCTCCCGGCGCTGGGCTGCCCTGGGCGCCCGTTCGCTTTGCGTAAGCCCGGAGGAGGTGTGGAGTAACTGGGGAGTAACGGGGGTGTCCAGGGCTGCCTCCTGGCCGGCCCTTGTGTAAGCACGGGCTGGGATTGGGCACGGAGCAGTTACACAATGGGAGCAGCAGGATATAAAAGCGCTCCCGGGGAATGTCGGCATCCTTCCTCCCAGGCTGCGGCTCCGGCTCTAGCTGCCACAGGCACTGCAGAAGCTGCCTCCGAGAGGTTGGTGCAGGTTTACCTTGGGATTCACGTCCCGGTGGGGGTGACTGGAAAAATTCAACTGCTTTGGTGTCAGCGTTATTTGATAAGAAACTTAGAAACTTGTGTTTGCTGGTGTTAATAACTAATTTTCCTTATGTTAAAGATTTGAGGACTTAATTTTTCATTTTGAAATTTCTATCACTCTAAAAAGATACATTTACTATTTCAAAAGTATTTACTTTTTTCTGTTTATCTGTAAACTTTGCTTTGCTTTTAATTTTTGAAATGGGAAAATTTTGTATGAGATTTATGTAGTAAAAGGGATTTTAAGAAAGCTTGAGCACAGAAGTACAGCATCTTGGTTAGTTCTTGGAAGTTTACTAATTCCCAATCTTACTAAGTTATGCTAAATGGAAGTGAAGTGTTTATTTCAAGACAAGCCGAACAGGTAACTCAGTGTAAAACTTTTCAAGTGTGGGATCAGTTGCTGGGTTTGTATTGATTACTGGGCTCAAGCTGTTCCCTTTCCAAAGGAGGGAGTGTCCGATTCCAAAGTAGCCACAGGGATCCTCAGCCTTTGGGAAGGAACTTCATATCCAGAGCTGAAAAACTGGCACATTACCTCGATTTACTTAATAAATGGAATTTTTCCTAGATGAGTCTCTAACCCCACCTTTGTTTTAATGTGATTAAAGTCTTGGAAAGAAGGCAGCTTTCATCAAAGTGCCAAGTCCAAGTACAAAGCAGGCTGAGAAAGGACCCAGTGTGTGCTCAGGTTGCTTTGAGGGCCGTGAAGGAGCTTAACGAACTGTGTATTAATATCCATAATAACGGGGAGCTATCGGAATGCCCAAATTATTAATTCTCCCCAGGGAGACTGTAAGGACTCCATACCATTATAAATCAGATGAATGTGTGCCATACACTGTGCGAGGTGTGCTGAGCCCCGACGCAGACTCTGAAGTAGCTTTGTAGGGAACAGTGAGACAGGATTTAATTTTTATTTACCCTGAGTCTGGAGAACTCTGCAGGTGTTAGTTCCCAGCAGTCTCTGTGTACAGATAACGAGCTGGAAAATTGTCATCTCCCACCTTCTGCTTGTGCTGCTTTGGAATTTTAATCTTCTCCCATGCCCTTTTCTCATCTCTGTGCACTCGTGGGGGTTCCCCAGGGAGGGTGGCAAATGCACTGCACAAAATTTGGGCAAAACTGCTGCCTTTTGGAGCAAGAAAATGGGGGTAATGGGGTGAAAGATGAGCAGGAACTGCTTGGCCAGCAGTGTTTTGAGCAAATACTCTTCAGGTTGATTTATGCTGGAAACACTCATATTTCAGCTATTTTAGTTTAGAATCACAGCCTAACTAAGCTCTTAGTTAATAACTTCACTAACCAAACTTGTAGTTTTTGAAAGCTGGGAGATCCTTTGTTAAACATCTCATTCAGCTGGATTTAAGTCCCCTTCTCAGCGAGCTCATTCACACAGGAAGTTAATGAGATTTAGCTAATGTGCTTTAAATACATGGAAGGTTTGAGCTCGGCATAACTTTCCTGCTTATCCTTGTGTAGACTTGCCCTAATAATGTTGGTCAGTTATTAAAGCATCGTTCTGGATGGCAGTCAAAATACCAACTACTTAAAAATTCATTAGTGCCTACAAAGAAAGAATATGTTTGTGCTTTGATGAGCTGCTTTGAAGTGAAGAGGGAAACTTCTTAAAGTGCTCATCGACTCTTTTTAAAACCTAAATTTAATTTTTTAAAATTCAAATGTTAGGAAGTTTGGGTATTTTAGCAGCATTTTATTTGTCTCTGCTGCAGGTAAAGAGAAGCGATGCCTTTTTGTGTGGCGTTAGGTTAAGTTTGAAGTGTGCTTTTCTTCAGTCGTGGATGTGGTTCAGTGGAGGAGGGAGATCTCTGGAGCATTTAAGGATGTGGTGGCATTTCAGTGCAGCTTCAGTTCATGGGAAGGAACTCGGGGTCCGAGAGGCCCCTGCTAAAGACGAATCACGAGTTTCCTGGGACCAAAGAGGCTGCTCCAAACAGCCCGAGGCAAAACTCGGTCTAAGATTGAAGCAGGAGGATGGTTTTTACCATGTAGCAAGAGAACACTAAGTGTGGGTTCTGGGCACCTTTTTCACATCTGTGAGATGGCGAAAATGCCCTGGAAGGCAGAAAAAATGCCTTTGGGGCACTCCTCCGCATGTGGGCAGTGGGTGGGACCTCACAGGTGCCATATCCAGGTACGGATCTGGGATGTAACAGCGTGAAGCAATTGGACTTGTGGTTGTGGTTCTGCAGACAGGACTCTGATGGCATCGTTTAAGTACTTACTGGGCTTTTTTAACCTCGGTGATGAGATATTTGTGGAATGTTTTTAACTGGGGAGAACCGTTTTTTCCTGGGAAAACATCCAGCGTCCCTTGGACACCTCTGAGTAGCAAAGTGGGTGCTCTTTTGGTGGCTTGTAGTTTGGTCCTTAGTATTTGAAAACCCTTTGGTAATGGGCTGTTTCATTTCTAACAGTTTCTCAGAAACAAGTAACTCTAATGTTTATTTATAAAAGCTGTGAAATAGGTGTGAACAGCTGTGCAGGCTGGAGAAGGAAATGGGGAACCATGTTCTGAGGTTCTTCTGGTATTAAAAACAGCAGAAAAGTGAGAACACAGATAAATCCAGTGCCTGGACCTGATGCACAGCAGACAAGGTCTGGATAACAACGAGAAGATGAGGTTTGGGGTTTTAATACCTTAATGGCACAAAATCAGGACAGAAGTTTTATGTGAGGGTGTAGCCAGTGCCAGTCTGGGGAAAGCTGCTATTCCATAATTAACTGGGAATTGCCTTGCTTTTGTGTGGAATTGCGTCTGGCCAGGCATAGCTGTGCTCTGTAAGCAAACTTTGTCTAATTAGGGCCTCTACAACATCCCTTAATTGTCTGCACTGCTGGAGCACTCCTGTGCCCCTGATCAGTTTGGTGCAGTGTTCTGGGCAAGGAATGCCTTTCACAACTTCCCTGATCTCTTGGCATCCATCCTGTCCCTTCTGTGTGTCTCCCCTTTGGAATCCTGGCTGTCGCATGGCAGCTCTGTCCCACAGGGGTGGTTCGGTTCCTCTGTGACTTGTCCGGGAGAGCAGGATGAGCTGCTTGGCCCAAATGCACTTTTTTACCCCAAACAAAGTCAGTCCAGTGTGTTTGTTACTGGCTTCCAATTCTTCACAGCTGTGACACTGCAGGAACTGAAAGTTTGCTTTAGCCTCAGTCTCTGGTGTGTCCTTCCCACTGTGAGCTCCCCAGTGCTCAGTGCCTTGGGCCTGAGCGAGTGAAGTGGGGTTAGAGCTGGTTTTATCTTCTGCTCAGACTGGGTACATTTAACAAGAAAATAGCGTGCAAGGGAGTCCAAGTCCCTTTCCATGCCTCTGTTGTGCGTCTGCTGCCAAAAATACAATCTCAGAGCTAGAGGATGCCTTGATTTGTGTTTAAACACATCATGTGCCCGAGTTTCAGATGTGCCAAACACTTGGAAGTGCCATGGGAGGTGGTGAAATTCCAGAGGCACCTCAAGTGTGACAACTTCTGGCTGAGCATCATTTCTGCTTGCAGGAGAAAGTTGGTCTGTTCACATGAGCCTGACAGCTAATTAAAATAATAAATTGATGATTGTAATTAAGCAGTGACCTTAATTTGATTCTAATCTCCTTAGCGTGTGCAACAGCCAGAGCTCTCTTGGCTCCTCAGCCGTCTGTAGCAGCCAGAAAGGTCCTGGCTGGCTGTGCCATGGCTCCTTCCTCGGGGAGGTGTGACATGGGGCAGTCCCACCGTGCTGCTCCTGGGAGCTTTGCCATCCATGCCCTCCAAAGGATTGCAGTTGTTTCCCAAGCCTGGCCTGTTTCATCACCAGCTGCTTTTATCACCCCACTTGTTGTGCTTCCTTCACGAATATTTCCTTTGTGCAGCAGGGAAGGGCCACCAAATTTAGTCCGGTCTTTGCTTTGCCCAGCTCTGGATTCAAGTGTTAACGTTAAAGGCCCTCCCACTGGGCCTTCAGCTCTGTAGGGACAAATTGCCATCACAGCAAATCTGATTTAGGGAATATTTTTAGTGTGGTTCAGCCAAAAACTATATCCAATGCACGCAAGGGAGGTGTCTGTATTACATGGCCTAATCCTTTATGGGTTCATGGCCAGTTCTCCCTTGCATGGTAATAAGCTCTTTATGTCCATCTGTACCTTCTGTCCTGCCCAAGTTAACCCTTGGATCCACTTAAGAGAGGAGCTTTCAGAGGATTTTTACTGACTCCCAGGCAGTTTGGTACCTCGTGAAGTAGCAGCCTTTTGTGCAGCCTGTGGTGGCACAGGGGCAGATTTTCCTGTAGGAAAAGCTTTGTACTCCAGTGGATGTTTTTATTTGCGGTGGAGGTTCCAGAGCAGAGACTTGCAGGAAGAAAAAGAGCACTTAAACACAGTCTTGCATCATAGATCTCCCTATCTGTGATGGGTTTCATCTTTCTTTCCATGAGCTTCAAAATGCATCCTAACTCCTTTAAACGAAAGAGGAGCAACCTTGGCAAGAGGGAAAATGTGGTGAGTGGTCATGGAAGTGTGAGGAGGTGATGTTGTGTCAGACCAGACACTGCCATCTCTTTGTGTCCTCTCCTGATGGCTCCAAAGCTGGAGGGAGGTTTTTGCTGGAGAAAAGGCAAGTGTTGAAGGTGCAGAGTGGCCTTTCCCTGGCCAGGAGGCTTTTCCTCCTGAACTTGCACCTGGGCTATTTCCTGCCCTTTGTCTAAACCATAATTTTATCTCCAGCACTGTAAACCCCTGGCAGCTCTTGGCCCTCTGTGTTAAGCACAGGTGTGCACTGGAGTTAATTTGGTGTGGAAAGGTGAACTTTAATCAGAGTCCTGATGGAAATTTCACTTCTGGCCTTTCCATTTAATCCGAGCCTGCAGATGACTGATTGTACTGAGTGTACCTGCATGAGTTTTATCTCTTTCTCCATGGCTTTTCAGCTGCTGAGGAGTTGGATTTGCTGTGGAGGGCTGTAAAAATGCCTGAGTCATGTGGTGCAGCTGGGTTCAGCTGGTGGGACACAGGAGCTGATAGGGAATGATACCTCCCAGATAGCTTTAGGCAGCAGAAGAGGTAATCTGCTTCACTTTGATACTCGAGATTGCAGAATCAAAGTATTCCAAAAATCCCTGGTGATCATCTGAGCCATTAAGTGCAATTTTAATTGCTGGGTAGAAGCAAGAAGAGCTGGGAAATTTCTTCTCCCGGTTTTTCTTGGACCAAGCCCTCCTGACACAAACACTCCCTCTCTTTAAGAAAAGTAGCAGTGAGGCTCTTTTTGCCTGTTACTTGGGAGGTGCCTGTTGGGGAGCCCTCATGCAGAGTTCTTTTAGCTGTGTGTGTCAGCTCTCAGCAATCCAGACAAGGCAAGCTTTGCTGCTGTCCTGCAGAATTCCCAGGAACAATTCCTGGGAGTGACCCGATCCTGGAGCAGATAGCAGTCCTGCTGTTGTGCAGTGCCCAGCAAAGCAGGATTACAGAGTCTTTTCTTTTTTATCTGGAGGTGCTGGTTAATGCCAGCTAAGCAGCTTATGCTGCCAGAGCACCTTACAGCAGATCCCGTGACTGGCAGCTTTCCTGGCTCCAGGTTTTACTGGCCCTGGCTTAGGGAGGTGTCCTGCTGCCCTTTCCCTTTCCCTTCCCAGTCCAAGAGGATAAAGCTACCAGACTAAACCTCGCCTGTCTCCATCACTGATTTTTTTGGAGAATAAAATACGTCTACAATGACAGAAAAAGGCAGATTCTTTTCTCTTTGTTCTTGTGTGCTTGGAAGAAAAAATCCCTCGCTGCTCTGCAGTGAAAGCAAACAAAAAACCCCTCCAAAGATCCCAGCCCAGACCCCCCACTCCCCCCAAACCTTTAACCAGTACCTGTCTGCACTTTGAAGAGCTTATTCAAATTATTATTATTATTATTATTATTATATATATTATTATATATATTATATATTATATATATATAATATATATTATATATATTATTATTCAAATTATTATTATCTTATTATTAACCTCTTTGAAGAGGTTATTGTAAAAACGGGAACGACTGGTTTTTTTCCAGAACAAGACAGTGAGTATTCAAACCAGTCTTCTCCTTCAGTCTTCAGGTGAGAAATAATTAATTATGCTACCTTAATATTTATTTTCATAAACAAATCTTAACGCTGATTTGCAGGCACTGCCTTCCATCCCATCTTGATTTAATTAATGCTTCGAGGGATCTCGGTGCCCAAACAGTCTTTCTTTATGTAACTTTTCAAGAGATACCTACATTGAGGTATCTCTTTCACCTCAAGGAACCAGAATTTTCCAGCAAATGAGCAATTAACAGCTATTAAGAGGTTCTAAAATATTGGTATTCATGTATTAGTACAGTCCTGAATTGCCTTCAGCAGAAGAGTCTTTCTCAAGTTCAGTTATTATTGCAATTACAGTAGACAGGAGCTGCTGGCATTTCCTGAGCAGCATCTGGAAGGGAGACTTAAGGAAAAACCCAAGTCCTGCTTCTGTTCCAATCCAAACCTGTGTTTGTGAGTGCCCATGAGCTCTGTTTCCACCTCAGGGTTCAGCTGAACCTGTCATTAACTTGCTTTTGAAGTAACACCAGTGGGAGTGGGTTCTGCTGCTTGAATGGATGCAGAAAATTCCACTTTTTGTGACTTTCAAGAGACCATTTTTCTGGTTCTGTCCTGTACTTCCACCTGTGTCTGACCCGGTTTCACCTGCAGGTGTTGGCAGCTGCATTTTCTGTTTGGGGCTCAGCAACCAGGTTGCAAAGCTTGGTTTGCTGCAGGATTTTCTGTGCTGTCCTGTGGGAAGTTGGGGTTCAAATACATTAATTCCTGTTCTTTAATCTTGGAAATGGAAAATGTGGGGATGACAATGGACTGGCTGGGCTAATTTAAGGTGCAAATGGGGGAAAACTGTGCTGTAGTGACCCATCTGGCAAAACCAGAGACCCACTAAGGTGTGATCTTTCCTGTCCTTGTGCCAAAAGAGAAGTGAAACTAATTAAAATACACCAGTTTGTCCTGAAGCAGTTCTTTAACATCATCAGTCAGATTGCTTGGAATGTTCTTCATACGACTGAGAATTTGGGGATTATTCTGGGTTAGGATGTTCAGCAGAAGGAGCTGGTTCTCTCTGAAATAGGCTCACTGAAAGGCAGGTGTGCCTCCCTGTCCATCCAGTCTGAGCTTCCCAGATGCTTCTTATTTCAAAGGAAGTTTGTTTCAAAGAAAGGATTCAGTAATACTGAGGATAAATCTGCAAGCAGCTCTGCAGATTAAAACTCCTTGGAGAAGCCCAAGTCTTGTTTGTAGTGGATGTTCAGCTGTGCTGCACTGCTCTGGATGTGGAGTACAGGGGTGCTTTGTTCCCAAAAAGTTCTGTGGAAATGGCTGTGAGATTGGGAAAAAAGGTTTCAATATACTACTAATGGTTGAAAAACACAGGAGAAGAATGAGATAATAACCAGAGCATTCCCAGTGTGAAAGAATTTCAAATACCTTGAATGATAATTATCAGGAAGGAATGATGAGAGTTGGTGAGTCATGAGCACGAGAGGGAGCCCAGGCTGTGGGGCTTGTGCTTTTGCACATCTCTTTTAGGGAATAAAAAATACCAATTTCTCCCTTCACTCCTAGGAGCCGTTGATGCAAATGATACCCTGATGTCCCAGCTGGATTACTGAGCACTTGTGTGATTCCCAGAGCTGCTGCTGCTTGAATAAGGAGCTGTCCTTAGTTCTTGGCCTGGCATCCCAGAAGCACCTCCTGGGTGCTGCATGCAAGTCCTGGACGTTCTGGAAACGATGGGGATTGGCAAGAACACCACTTCCAAATCGGTGGAGGCGGGAGGCTCAACAGAGGGCAAATACGAGGATGAATCCAAACATCCCACCTTCTTCACCCTGCCTGTGAGTAGCACATTCCAGCACTGCCCAGTCAGGCTCGGTGTGAATCAGGGATTAAAGCTCCAGTCATGTTGTACAAACCCTTCATTTCCACGAGCAGTCAGTGACAAAGCTCTGCTCCCCTGAATAGTTGTGTATGAGCACAGCCAGTCCTGCTGTGTGTGGTTATTCTGCGTTCCCAGGACGTGCAGCACCCCAGGCACGATCAGGGCACTGAACTGTCCTCCTGCAGCAGCCCCTGGGGTAGAATCATGGAATCACTGAGGTTGGAAAAGACCTCCAGGATCATCAAGTCCAACCTGTGACCTATCACCACCACGTCCACTAAACCATGAAGTGCCACATCTGCTCTGGTTTTGAACAGCTCCGGGCATGGGGACACCACCAGAGCCCTGGGCAGTCCATGCCAGTGCTTAACCACTCTTCCAGTGAAGGCATTTCCCCCATATCCAACCTAAATCTCCCCTGGCCCAGCCTGAGGCCGTTCCCTCTCCTCCTGTCCCTGTTCCCTGGCAGCAGAGCCCGACCTCCCCCCGGCTGCCCCCTCCTGTCAGGGACTTGTGCAGAGCCACAAGGTCCCCCCTGAGCCTCCTTTGCTCCAGCCTGAGCCCCTTTCCCAGCTCCCTCAGCCACTCCTGGGGCTCCAGCCCCTTCCCCAGCTCCGTTCCCTGCCCTGGACACGCTCCAGCCCCTCAATGTCCTTCTTGCGAGGGGCCAGATCTGGACACAGCACTCGAGGGGCCTCAGCAGAGCCTCCCTGCCCACCTGGGCTCATGTTCAGCCCCTGTTGACCACCTGAGTCGCTCAACTGAGAGGAAGAGGCAACAGCAGGGAGACGTTTGCTGTCTTCTACTTACGTTTTCAGTTGAATCATTCTGTTGTACACCTCTCCTCTGGAGAACTCTTCCAGCCAGTGCTGCTGGTTCCCCCTGCCCCAAGCTGACACTGCCCAGGTTTTCAGGAGCTCTCTGTGATGGTTTTCAGGAGCTCTCTGCAATGTCTATCAAGTCTCTCTCTATCCCTAGACCTGCTGTTACAGAAATGATGGCTTGTTATGCTCCTCATGTTTTCTGACAAATTGTCAGAGGCAGATGTCAAGTACCGAGGGAGAAAACTGAGTGACACGAGGTGTGATCGCAGAGGAAATGTTTCTTTTAAAAGACCTTGTGTTTCTGTTTTTGTTATATTTTTAAGGTTGTAATAAACGGTGGAGCAACATCCAGTGGTGATCAGGACACAGAGGACACGGAGCTGATGGCCATCTACACTACAGAAAATGGCATAGCAGAAAAGGTACGTGGGGGTTCCCTGCTAGGTGAGAACTCATTCTTGCTCTTTGAGCTCATGATCTGCCCACAGCAGTCTCCCCTGGCTGTGAGAGTTCCTGTCTCAGCAGCCCTGCTGACTTGCAGATTCACATCAGCCTGGGGAGTTCTGCCCTCATGACTCCTTGTCACACACTTTGGTTGCAGCACTTTGGGCATGACTCAGGAAATTGTGGAAGCAGTTAATGCCCTTGGTTTGCTTTTTCCAGCTTTTTTCTCCATTCCATCATTCCCCAGGCCTGCTCAGTAATAATCCCACAAGCTGAGATGGTGTGAATCTGAGCTTTTGTTTAAAACAAGGATGAAGATTATGGTAAATCTGAGCTTCTGAAATGTTCCGTCAAACTGGCTTTGTGGTAAAGCCTTGTCTCTGAAAAGCCTCAACTTGACCAAAGTTTTTCAAATGTCCTGATTGAAACAAGAACAAAACCCCTGGTTCCAAGCAAGAGCAGCGTGATGCTCCTTCCTTCGAGGCCGTAGTTTCTGTTGGAGCAAGGATGGCACCGAGGGATGCAGTTAAGGTTTTCTAACTCAGACACCAGAAGTCACTCCTGAATTTCAGATTTAAAATACCCCCTGAGCAGCTGATTCTGCCAGAGGCCTGCCAGTGTTCAGCTCCAGAGGAGGCTGTGAGTGCCCCGCTGTGCCCGGTGCACTCCCGGCTCCCACGCTCAGCCTGCCCGGGTGTCTCACTCTCAGCCCCACAGCCATCGTCATCACTCTCATGTTTAGTGGACAGATTTTCCTTGACCTGCCAAAGTCTTTGATGGCTGAATTTTGGAGCATGCTGGGGCTGGAGTGGAGAGGCACAATCTGATAAAAGCCTTGAGCAAAAGGTGTTTGGGTGAAATTGTGCAATGAGATAAGCGATCTCTAGACATGAAAGTGCTCCTGGGTTTTACCACGGCCTGGTTTTACCAAATGTGTGCTTTTCTCCCTTCCAGCTAATCCACGTGATCAGAACTGTGGATGATGGAGAATAATTCACCTTAAAGTCACTGTGAGCTTTTGAGTAACCAGATCTCCTTGAGTTAAAGCTTTGCTGTGACTTACAGTGAATGAACAGGATGCTGGGCAGGCCCTGGCACAGGGTGCCCAGAGCAGCTGTGGCTGCCCCTTGATCCCTGGAAGTGTCCAAGGCCAGGTTGGATGGGGCTGGGAGCACCCTGGGATAGTGGAAGGTGTCCCTGCCCGTGTCCCTGCCTGTCCCTGGATGGGCTTTGAGCTCCTTCCAAACCATTCCATAATTCTGTGTTCATTCTTGGCTATCCATTCCTCCTGAGAGATCCTCACCGAAAGAGCAAGCAAAAGCTCTTGAATAAAAAGCCTTTAGCAAAGAGGCCTGAAATGTCCTTCATCCCTGGAGGATGCCCAGGGCTCGCTCTGGCTCACAGCATTTGTTACCTGAGACAGTAAACTGATAGCCCAGCTGAGCAATACCTATTGCTGCATCCCTGTGAAACAAGCAATGCCTTGTTGCTTCGTGGAATAAAGTCACAGGATGGTTTCCTTTGGAAGGGATTTTGCTTGAAGATCACCTAGTTCCAACCCCATGCCATGTTCAGGGGCAGCTTCCACTAGAGCAGAGTGCCCAGCTGGGGGCTCTTCATGGAAGGTATTTCTCTAGAGACCTTGTTCCCCACAGCTCATCAGTCCCCTTTTGGGTTTTTCCCACTAGTGCTTCGTACCAGAGCCTTTGTCTTGACTGTTGGGGTTTGTTTCTTTGGATTTTGGGATGGGTTTGTTGTGGGGTTTCTTCTCTACCCACAGCATTCTCTGTACATCTCTTTCTGTGTCAATCCCCCTGTTTATACTTACCAGGGAAAAACTGAGAAAAGCACAGCACGTTGTGCCTTTGGCCAGTTAAAATAATCCAAGGCAGGGTCAGTGTGTGATGAGTATCTGGCTGGGAAGGCACAGCCCATTCCCAGCACTTCCCTGTGGCACACCTGGCAGGCACCGAGGCAGGGTCAGCCTGGCAGGCCCAGGCTCGAGGTGCCAAAGGGCCAGTGAGTGCCCGCTGGGGTGTCGGGGTGGCCAGGGCTCACCTGAGTTCTCCAACTCCTCCTTGTTCAGTCTTGGACTCTTTTGTGTGTGTTCCCTGCAGCCATGATCTGCTCAGGGCTGAGAGCTGCCTCTCCCAAAGCGATGGAAGTGCCTTTTGGAAGGAATGGGAGTATCCTGGGTGGGATTTTTCCTTTAGAGCCGCTTTGCTGTGTAGCACAAACATCGCCGTGAAGTTTGAAATTGTTTCATCAGAAGATTTATAACCTTCAATTCCTCAAGGAGGGCTTGAAATGGTTGGCAGTTGTTGATCTGTACCCAGAGAGATCTTTCTCCATGCCATGGACCAGCTCACTGCTTCCCAAGCCCTGTGCCTGCTGCTGGGTTCTGCTCTTTGCAGAGTAGTTTAGAGGTGGAATCACAAGTGGAGAGCTCTGAAAGGACTCAGAAACTTGCTCCATGAGCCATGGCCCTCCTGGCAGGAACAGGCCAGCACTTCTGCTTTCTGCTGCCCAAAGACGAGGAGGGATGGGATGGGATGGGACGGGACGGGACAGGACAGGGTAGGATGAATAGAACAGCAGGTGGAGAAGCTAAGGAATGCACTTCATGCAACCTCATCAGTCCTATGAGGAAAAATCAGCATTTGGCACCAAGTGGAGCAGTGGGAGAGCTGCTGGATATTGGTCTGGCAAAGCTCGAGGAAGTAAAAAAGAGGCCCAAAGATGGGTTTTCAAAAGGCAGGGCCGTAACAGAGTCATCAGTCTGCACAAATCACTGGCTGGGTGTTTGGAGAACCTGGGATCCCTGCTGCTCTTGGGGTGGCTCCACCAAGCCAACACTGACGCGATTCCTGAGGCAAACAGTTCATTTCTGCTGCAGCTCTTCTGCTCCTGCCTCGGGAGCAGATGTTGTAACATCTGCCCCTCTGGAACTGTGTGGTGACCTCTCAGGCAGAAAGCTGAACAAACACAGGGCTTCAGGTGAATCTGTTCTCATGTGGAGCCTCTGTTCCAGGGAAAGAAGATTGTGGAAGTCAATGTTAGGACTTGTTTCAGCTGCATTCAGCTGATGGCACATGTGAAATGAGGCACAAGAGGTCCTAAATTTAGTGGATTTTTTAGCTCTTTGTTGGAGGAAGAAACATGAGTGACTGAGTTACTGGGGGGCTCAGGCTGGAGCAAAGGAGGCTCAGGGGGGACCTTGTGGCTCTGCACAAACCCTTGACAGGAGGGGGCAGCCGGGGGGGTCGGGCTCTGCTGCCAGGGAACAGGGCCACGAGGAGAGGGAACGGCCTCAGGCTGGGCCAGGGGAGGCTCAGGGTGGACATCAGGAGGAATTTTTCTATGGAAAAGGTTGTCAGGGATTGGGAAGGGCTGCCCAGGGCACTGGCAGAGTCCTCCTCTGTGGAGGTGCTCATGAAATACGTGGATGTGGCACTTGGAGATGTGGATTGATGATGACCGTGGTGGTGGTGCTGTGTCGATGGTCAGACTTGATGATCTGAACGGGCTTTTCCAACCTTGATGATTCCATGATTCAAATTCCTGATCTTTTTCATGTGGGTTTTTTTTTTTTTAAGAGAATTGGGTCAGGAGAGAATTTGTTCCTTTTTCAGTCAATGAAAAGCTGTCACTGGTGCTGCAGAGGGGAGGAGGGGTTAGGCAGGGAAAATTTCCCTCCTGGCTCTGTGCGGGCGCTGTGTCCTGGTGAGAGGATTGCTCAGTGCTCACAGTGCTTTAAGGAGTTCTCTGAAATGAGTGTTTCTATATTTTGCTTTTCCACTGCAACACCCTCAACCTTCCCACAGCACTGTGCTCCCCTACGCTCCCTGAATGTGAATTATCCCAGTGGATTTGTTTTCCCAACAGGAGGCTGAGGTGGGAGGGGAGTGCCGGGGCTCAGTTTGCCTCACTGACCTTGGAGGTGACACCAAATGGAGATAACCTCAGCGTAATCCATGGATGTGTTGGGATTTTTGGAGAAGTAGAGACCATTTGAGGCAGTTACGAGTCTGGCAGAGTTCCCAGGCTCCGTGTGAGGCAACTTCACGTGGGCTTGCTGTGTCCTGGGGTGGATTAGGGCAGGGAAGTTGTTGTATAAGGTAATTTTTTAGTTACTTGATCTGAAATTACAAAATCTGATACCTCCTCCTGCTTTTATTGTTGTGCTGGGGCTTTGGAGCATTTGTGGGTTTGTTCTCAGGAATTTCCAAACCAGAGAGTTGGGGGGAAAGGTTTCCACTTGGTTGTGAAAGAGAAATGGCAGAGCTGGCTCTTGTTTTAATGGAGACTCTGCAGGGGTGTTGATGTGGGACTGTGTGTGGTCAGTTGTCCATTGGCTCTCTGGAACTGGGGCACGTGGTAGGGCACAGTGTGGTCTTGCCTCAATTCCTGGGGGAATTTAAATTCCTGGAGGAATTCCGCTTGACTGATGTAAATTGGATGGGGATTAATTTGGTTATAATAATTGGCTTTTTTCCTGACTGCATAAATGGGGGGGCGGAAGCAAAAACGATAAATCCTCTGGCTAAAAGTGGTTAACCAAGATGAAATTGGGTAAAAATAAAGCAGGGAAGCAATTACCATAATGAGGATTTTTTTTTTTTGCCAGTGATTTCAGTCTCTGATGCAAGGACAGAGCCCTTTGGAAACAGCCAGGGTTGGCTCTTCTTCTTAGTTCCAATTCTTCTCTGTTTTCTTTTTTTTTATTATTTTTGTGGTTTGGGGTTTTGGTGGGGTTTTTTAGCAGTCCTGTCATGATGAATCCATTTTTGGGCACCATTTGGCTGCCCGATCAGTTCTCTCATAAATCAGCAATTATAAATGAATAAGCAGGGAATGGCTGTCAGAAGGGAACGTGTTGAGTACAAATTCAGGAGCTGGATGTAAAAGGCTTTGAAAATGTCACAAATCAGCGTTGCTTGGGAGTGCTGAACCAGCCCTGGGGTATCTGGGAGTTGCCTGACAGCTGAAATTCACTTTATTCCTGTGCAGCAATAACCTGCTGTTGTCCCTTGTTCCTCCCCCAGAGCTCCCTGGCAGAGACCCTGGACAGCAGTGGCAGTTTGGATGCCCAGAGGACTGACATGATTTACACCATTGAAGATGTTCCTCCCTGGTACCTCTGCATATTTCTGGGCTTACAGGTACATCCTAAGACACAGACAGTTTTTCCTTCTGTGACTTCTAAACCTTGCTGAGGATTTTCTGTCCAGTTCATTTGTTTGTGTGTGTGAGTTTTATCCTTCTCCACTCTGAGGTGTTTGAAGAAGGTGTTAAGAGGTTTCTTCTGAAGCTGATCACACTCTGAGATCATTGTTTGATGATGATCTGAGCTTTCAGCTCAGGCATTTGTAAGATTCACTCAAATATTTAGTTCTGTAAGCTGCCGTTAGTAAATGCGTGAGCAAAGGCTCAGTGGTGACCTTCACAAGTGACATTGGGCACCTCTGGAGTTAAGGATGGGGAGAGACAATGGTTTAGACCTGAAATATTGAATATTGAAAGGTGCTGCTGTAGTTATTTCAGTTCTGGGAGCATCACCCTGGACCTGCCTTGCCACTTCTGTGCTCCTTGGAGTACAAGCTTGTGCTTCCTGCTGGGAGTGGAGCTGTGGTGGGCAGCTGGGCCCTGCTGCCAGCTCAGCCACTGCTTGTGGGAAGCAGAGCAGCTCCTGTTCCATCTCCTTCCCTTCTCCAGTGGAAGTAATATCTGTCCCACAGGAATGCTGAGAATTTGGTAATATCTGCAAGGGACGTTGAGATCTCCAAACAAATACATTCCAAAGCATCCTTTTAATTCCTGCCTTTTCCTCAAGGACAGGCACTTCCGTAGGAATTCTGTTTTTCCTTGTGTGTGGAATATGGTGAAAATTCGTTTGTTCTGCTTTTAATGTGCTTGGCTTGAGGAAGGATTAACGAGTGCCCAGTTGCTGGTCCTTGGGAGCTCGTTTGCATGTGCTCCAGGTTCTTTTGTGAGCCAGTGGACCTGAGCCAACGTGAGTGAAGTTATTTCTCTGCTGCTCTGGGCTGGAGGCTGCTCCCAGCACAGTTACCTGGGTACCTCCTCAGGAGAGCAGCTGCAGAGCTGTTCCAGTGCCCTGTGTATCCCACAGAAACTGGGATCACGGGCGAGCGGGAGCTCGAGGCAAATACTGAAAGGAAAGCTCAGGACAGGGCAGTGAGAGCTTTGGGGGGGGATTCAGAAGCAGAAGGAAAAGCCAGTGATGAATGAATTTGCTGCTCAGCCCTGGCTGCAGCACTAACCCAGCCCTGTGCCCCCAGCACTACCTGACGTGTTTCAGCGGGACCATCGCCGTGCCCTTCCTGCTGGCCGATGCCATGTGCGTGGGCTTTGACCAGTGGGCCACCAGCCAGCTCATCGGGACCATCTTCTTCTGCGTGGGCATCACCACCCTGCTGCAGACCACCTTCGGCTGCAGGTGAGATCTGGGACTGGGGCCGGGTGTTGGCCCGGGGATAGGGCCGGGCGTCCTTGGGGATTTCCCAGGATCCAGGAGTGGGGGGTGTTTCCAGAGGAGAAGCACGGAACACTAACGGCAGCTCAGGTACAGGGCAGTTAGGGAAAGCTTTTGGAAAGCTGCTCCCAAAAAAAGGTGCATCAGAAATAAGACAAGGCATCCCAAGGGTAAGAAAATACAGCAAGGACAGGGGAGAAGGAGGAGGGAAACCCAGGAAACGTAGGAGCTCACTCCTCTGCTTTGTATGAAGAGTTCACTCTGATGGCAAAACAACAGTGTGAAAACTGTTGAAAGACAAAATTTTCTTTCCCAATGAATTTTCTTTCAGTACTCCCCAGAGTTAGTAATCTTCCAGCCTGGTTGGCTCTTTGTGCTGTAACCATAAATCCTCATCTACCTTGTCTGGAAGTTTGTCATATTTGGGTTTTTTTTTTTCCATAACTAACCTTGGCTCTTTATTACTTACTAGAGAGGGATTTGGGGCTCATTCAGAAAGGAGGGGACCAAAATGATGGTGCCATAATTTTGAAATTCTCTATTCTTTGTGTATAATCCCACTCCTGCCCACCATCCTGTTGGGATTTTTCCCTTTCCAGTGGCTTCCACTTGCACTGTACTTACATGTTGATATCCCTGAAGGCCACATTGTGTTTGGGTCTTAAAATAACTTGTGTTTAGGAGAAAATTTCCACGCTTGGATGTTTTATAACTATTTCCCATGTGATGGTGGGTTTATGTAAGGCTGGGAATGGGATACAGCAGCACAGGCCTCTCAATGAGATTTGCAAGTATTCATTGGCAAGTCTGTCAACTGCAAAGTATTTCAGCAAATAAAGGTTTCAAAAGGTCAGATTCCATGGTTTAAGGGTCCTTAAAGATGGATTTAGCTCAATTACGAGGCGGAGTTGTGGTCAGTTTGGTACCCAGACCAGTTTTAGGAATTCCAGCTATTCATTAGGTTATGTAGCCAGCCCAGAGCTTTGGCAGGGGTTCAGGGTAATTAGTGAGACTGCGACTATCAAATTCAGCTTTAATCTACCCCGGGATGGCAGCGCTGTTGCTGTGCCCATCACTGCACTGGCTCAGCTCTCACATCTGTGGGACATGTGAACATAATGAGACATTTCCAGATGACTTTGACTGCATAAAAACTCTTGTCTTCACGAGGGCTGGTGCCAAAACGGAGCAACTTGATGATTTAGACATGAAATTTAAATGATATCCCACTCATGAGCTTTAGTACTTTAAGCTTTTGGTGCTTTAGCTGGCTAGCAATGAGTGCCTGGCTTAAAATCCGTAAGTCACATTCCAAACTGCAGCTGTCTCTTGAGAAAGAGGCAGATCTTGGTTGACTGATTTTGAGCAATTAGTTTAAAAATTTTTTAAAAACTAAATTGACTTTTTTTTTTTGCCCTGCTCAGGGAACAAAGCCCCCCTCACTATTTTGAGCCTTTCAGGAGCTCCCTCACCTGTGTTGTGTAAAGGCTGGGCAGGACGTGCTGAGATGTGATTTTCCATCAGTGTGCTGGTGTTCAGTGTGATACAGAACAACCCAAGCTCGTAGCCGTGACCTCAGCACTGGAGAATGTGTTTGCAGTGTGTGTTTACAAAACCTCTGAGGGGGATGCGGGGCTGTGTAGGTGGGATGGAGCAGTAACAGCTTGTTCCAGGTATTGCAGATCTGCCATGGGCACCAGCCTGCTCCGTTTGCTTAATGAACCTGGCAAAATGAGGTGAATCATTCCCTGAGCCACCAGCCGTGACTTCCCGGAGATACAGCTGGGATTTGTGCTGGAAGGAGCTCCCAGTGGGAATTATGTCCAGTCAGCCATGCTTGGATGGCTCATGGAGTTTATGAAGTTTGAGTTTCTAATGCAGTTTTCAGCATTTGATGGGTTTAAAATCGCCCATGGCCCAAACTGCTCCAGCTTCTGCCTGTGAACCTCACAACTGCTGTTACTGACATGCCTCTGGTTTGATCTCTGCTGTGCTCAGGGTGTGCACCCTTTTTCCCCCCACACTTCTCCTCCTTTGAGCATTTTCTGATGTTTACCTGAATCTCAGCAGTTCTTTCTCCTGCCCTGGTGTTTGCCCTGCCATCGAGGTGCTGTGAAACAGCCCGTGAGCAATTCCCTGGGTCACACCTTGGGATCTCCTGTTAAAGGGAATCTCATGGCAATCCACGAGTGTCACTATTTATAGAATAGTTCAAAGTGCACCCTGTCTGTCGTCAGGTACCATCAGGATATTCGTTACACAGGGTACAGAGAGTTCAATAAATTCGTAGTTGGTGCAGGTAGATGCTCTTTAGATCTTAAATCTTTTGGGAAGTATAAACATCAATGCTAAGAATGCCATCTTGAAATTCTTGTAGTGTTTGTATTTATTGGTGGTAACCACTTGGAACATCTAATCTGCTCTGATCAACCCAGCAGTTACTGACACATGCACTTAAAAATGAGTGTACAGGTGAGTGCACTCGGAGTCATGCACAGGGAACGGATGGAGCCTGCAGGCTGCACCTTCAGAGAGCTTTTCCCCTGTACTGGGATGGCAAAAGCTGCACATTCAGCAGTCTGGTTCTCCCACCACAGTGTCCTTCTGTACCCCTGTGCTGCTGAGTCACAGCCTGGCATCAGTGCCTGGCTCCTGGAATTACCTGGTTAATAACTCAGGCAGGTGCTGTCGGCTCTTTGGCTTGTGAAGTCTTAGTGTTTCTCTGAGTGGGTTCTTTGGTGAGAAATCCTCCTCTTTCACAGTTTTATAACTCAGTAAAGGGTGGTTTGAGTGCCCACCCAGCTGCAGTGAGCCCACAGAATGTCACCATCTCTCCTTTCCCTTTCCACCAGGTTACCCCTGTTCCAAGCCAGTGCTTTTGCGTTCTTAGCACCTGCCAGAGCAATTCTCTCTCTGGAGAAGTGGAAGTGTAATAACACAGGTAATTGTTGTTTATCCTTGTTCAGGTTTAAGTGACAAACAGCCCAGGTCACGTGGAGTGCAACTGCCAGAGCTTGTGATATGGAAACTGGGAGTAATGAGCAGGGAATATGGAAAGCCTCTCTTTTTACAGTGCTAAAATACGGTGCCACAGAAGGAAGACTCCTAAAAATGTCCTTGTGGAGTTCTGTTTCTGGGGATTTTTTTTTAATATAAAAAATGTTGACAAAAGAAATGAAATAAACATAGAACAAAGTACTTCTGTTCCATTTACATTCCGTAAATGTTCCTTCCCAATATTTGGAAATAGCGAGCCCAGCTGAATCCTTTTGAAGTTGTGAGTAGGAGGGAGTTTGGGCAATGTACGGCATCACCTCCAGACCAGGATTTTCCCCTATTTAAGTCATAACCTGACAGGTTTTGACAAGATTAGGGTGTTCTTTTTCACTCTTTCTCTGCTGATGTCGTCATCCTGGAAGGTTTGAACTCCAGAGGGAAAATGTGCTGGTTGGGATTGGGAGCATTTGCTTTAAATTGGGTTGGAAAGTGGAAATGACTCTGGCAGTTTTCTCTTCAGTGGGGGGTGGTTATTGAGTACCAAGGCTGTGGGCAGTGGGAAGCAGCAGCACAGGGACTCAGGCTGCTCAATCCTGACTGAAGGTCTTCCCAGGACTCCTTTGGATTCTCTAATAATTTAATTCCTGTTATTTGTATGTTTATACATCTCTGTTGGCTCACATTCAAGATGTGATTAATACACATCTTGTTGAAAGAAAATGCTGTCTGATCACCTTGGGTGGCAGAGCAATTTCCTCCACTACTCCAGATTTTCAAAAAGAGCTTTGCTGCATCTTCCTCCTGAGCCCTTTCACCTTCCAGAGATGCCAGCTGGGGTTGTTACCACGGGTCAGCTCATCCTGTGAGTGACCTAAATTGGGGAACAGCGAGCACTGCAGTATGTGATTCCTGTGTGCAGCTGAGTGCTTCTCCATTCATCCATTTGTGGGAGTGGGAAGAGAATCCCTGGCTGACCTTTGTGTCTGGAAGTCAGGGCGTTTTTCCACTGTGGTGCAGAGGGTGAAGTGAGGGGTTGGCTCCTGGGGGGTGTGAGCCTGCTGAGGCTTCGTTTGTAGCAGAACTTGGAAATTGGGGCTCGTTCGTCAGGCGCAGCGCAAGGAGGGATGTGTTTTGTGTGGAACGGGGCCAGAGTGGCTGGGGAATAAATGCCTGTGTTTTTTTTCCTCTTTGCAAGATATAACAGTTACAAACGGGACAGCAGAGCTGCTTCACACGGAGCACATCTGGTACCCCCGGATACGAGAGGTAATGTGGGAGTTGCCTTTAGCTGTCACTCTCTCCAATTCCAGTTAAGTTTCTCACTTAATCATCTGTGTGTTCTTGTCTTTAAGTTGGTAATTTCTTCTTTCACTGCGATCTCCATTTGAATATATCCCTTTACTCATTTCATGGAAGTCTTCATCTTTTCCACCTGTTCATTGCTGGACAGCAAATACAAGGAGTTAGTTACCACATTCCAAAAGACGTGCAGTGAAATGCTCAAGTGAGATGAAAACTCTTCTTGTAAACTTTGATTTGTGCTCACTGGCAGCAGTTCAGCTGCTGCCAGACCTCTTGCCTGCTGTCCCTGTGCAGCGGGGCTGGCCCCAGGAAGGTGAATCCGCAGTTAGGAAATCTGGTTCGTCCTCAAGTGTCTTTAAGTTGGAGACTCTTGTGATAAGACATTGATTCTCCCAAGAGACTTGTGAGATACCTGGAACTCCTTCTCCACTCGCAGCACTGCAGTGTGAAGTCGTGGTGCCCTGCAGGGCAGGCTGAGGGCTGTGCCACGCTAGGGTGGCAGGTAGTGTAGTCCAAATGAAGGCGTGTGTCATGGAATTTATCTCCCATCCCGTTGCTTTGGGCTGCCAACTTTTTCTTAATTAAAAACAACCCCTCTCTCTTCCCCATGTTCAAACCATAGCTACATCCTGCCAAGAGCCCTGCAGCCAAGAGGGCTGACAGTCTCCTGAGACCACAACGCTGCTCTAATCCAGCTTCTAAGGAGCACTTGTGACCAATGCAGCACACACTCTGCCCCTAGGAGCTAGGAGCATCACCTCGTGGCGCACCAACCCTTGCCGTTCGATCTGAGAGCTTAAAGGTTAGCCTGGACCCCAGGTCTCCTGTCTGACAGTGTGATGTGCTTTCCACACAGCTTCCAGACTGGCCCACTGGTCTGTTGTGTAATAGTTTTGTGGAGAAAACCATAAGTGTTATGCTTAAAGCAATAAGTCACTTAAACATAATGAGCTGTTTTATGACGAAAAATTTGCTGAGTTCTTCTGTGTCACTGAATTCTTTTAACTGCAGTTTGTAATCCAGAGCAGAAAAACAAACGGTTTGGCTTTGCCTGTCAGATGGGACTGAGCTGCCTCTCTGCCCTGTTGTGTGTTCAGATCCAAGGTGCCATTATCATGTCCTCGCTGATCGAGGTGGTCATCGGCCTGCTGGGGCTGCCCGGGGCTCTGCTGCGCTACATCGGCCCCCTGACCATCACCCCCACCGTGGCCCTCATCGGCCTCTCCGGATTCCAGGCTGCTGGGGAGCGAGCTGGGAAGCACTGGGGCATCGCCATGCTGTGAGTACTGCTGGAGTTCCTGCTGGGGAGTCACAATTTTGGGGTGCCAGGGAAAAGCCAGAGGCAGGTCGGCTGCCGATCAGCTGGCAGTGTGGCAATAAAGACAGCAGCAGCTCAGGAGAGTTCCCTGAAAAAGCTCTTCCCTGGGAAGAAATCCTCCCCTGTGAGGGTGGGCAGGCCCTGGCACAGGGTGCCCAGAGAAGCTGTGGCTGCCCCTGCATCCCTGGGAGGGCCCAAGGCCAGGTTGAATGGGGCTTGGAGCAGCCTGGGACAGTGGAAGGTGTCCCTGCCCATGGCTCATCCATGGCACTGGATGGGGTTTAAGGTTCCCAAGCATTCCGTGGTAATGTGAACTCCAGGAGGGAGCAAAGGACAGAGGCCAGAAATGAGGTGTGTGGAGAGCAGAATTTCGTAAAGCAGGAGCTGATCTGGGAGCCATTGGCTGGGTGGGATTCAGTGCTGTGGAAAAGATGATTTAACAAAACACCAGAGGAATGAAACACAGTGAATGATTTGTATTTCTAGGCTGTGATTGCCTGGTTCCTCTTCCACAGCAGCAGGTAAATACCACTGGTGGTACTGGTCCCTGTCATTGGTACTGGTTTGGTTACCTGTGCCCAGAAATGTGTGTGCTGACAGAGGGCACAAGCATTGCCATAAACACCATCAGTGGCTGAGCCATAAGGAGAGGAGTTCCCTCTTGGTTTTTTCCTGCTGGGTGGACAGAAAGGCTTTTAGAGGGGATTTCAGGGCCTGGTGTGTGTGTGCTGTGAGCTGTAGGGGCCAGGGAAATGACAGAATGAGCTGAGTGGTGTGAAAAGGAGTAAGTGAGGGAAATGAAGAGAAGACAAAAGCTCCCCGTGAGATGCTGTGGGTGAGCAGCCAAATAAGGCTGGAAACCCCATTTTAGGGAGAAGGCAAGAGGCTGAAGCAGCTGCTGTGTTCCACGTGCAGCACCCGACCGTGCTGGCTCTGCAGGAGGAATGCCTTGATGAGATCAGGTTGTGATCTCACTAATCTGTTTGCACAGGACTTTGAACATGTAAAGTATTCTGTAAGTGCAGATTATGATTAAAAGGGCTCTTTAGTTCTCTTTTATCTTGGATGTTGGCATCATGAATATTTTTATGATTCTATTCTATTAAGCAGCTGATCCAAAGGAACGTTTTATTTGCCTGTGAAACAAATTCTGTGCAAGTTGGGACTAACGTTGAATGAATCAAAGAGATCTTTGAATTGGACATGGAATTGTGTAATTAAAGTTAATGTTTTGCAGATGGAAAAAAAAAATAAATCAATTCAGGAGCGGGATTTAAATACTACCCAGTCAATAAAGTATTTCTGGCTTCTGCCATGCAAAAATGTTGCACTGGATTGTTGAAAACAACTCCACAGCCACGGGGAGCCACTCAGAAGTGACTCCAGCTCTGTGAGATGTGGCTCCTGGAACTGTCTTGGCTGTTGTGATGAGATGAAGGCCCTGGATTTCTCACTGGCCCTGCAGAATCACCGGTGGCAGAGCTGGGGGCCTCGGGGAGCTGCAGATGCTTGTCCGTGTTGGACAGGATTCCCAGTTTCCCAAACAGCTTTCTGATGTGACTCGTTCCATGGGTGCTTTAATCCATAAGACACTTGGCTTTGTGATTTGTGAAAAGGGGAGTTATTCCTGAGTTGGGCTTTGCCCGTTTATCCCCTGAACAAATTTTCCTGGAGCATTCAAAGATGTGGTGCTGTTTCACAGCCCCTCTGCCCTGTAGCCAATAAAATGTTCATTGCAATCATAGAATATTATATTTTTTTACAACTCTGTACTAAATAAATCAAAATCCAAAGCGCCCTGTCCTCAGGACTGGTGTGTGAGGGAGCGGAGCCCATCTTTCCATCATGGATTTTGGGAGAGGTGCTGGGTTTCCTGCAAGGAAAAGGAGCCTTTTGCTTTTCTCTTGGAGTGCTGAGGGCTGTCAGTGCCCCTCCTTGTTCCAAGCTCTGTTCCTGGAGGCTGACGGAGAAGAAAACTGGTTTGTGTCTGACACTGATCTGGGGCAGAAGAGGGAGAGAGGCTGAAAATCCTCTTTTTATTTTTTGGGTCTGCTGATAAAAACATAATCTTAAATTTCAGCAAAGCTGTGCTTCTTCAGACAGCTCCAGTCTTTGGGAGGCCCTTTCAGAGCAGAGCTGGGTTGGCTTGATCAGAATTGAGCAACGTGCCCTGGCTTCTTACTTTTCAGTGCAGTGGGGGTTTATTTTAGCTGTAAAAATGAGTTTTTAATGTATAGAGGAGCTTGGCAGCTTCAGTGAGGGGGGAAATCATAATTAAAACATTTAATACTGGTGAGCTGCACTTGCAGCAAATCTTGGGGGTTTGGCTCCATTCTGCTTCATTTGCAGCTATTTAGTGAAAGATTCATCTAAAAAATGGATCTTGAAGAAAGGAAAAATTTCCCTGACAACAATTTTTCAAGTGCCTTGGAGTTTTACACAAATTCTGAGATGTAAAATTTACTGTATACAGGCCTCCAGTTTTCCTGTTTCCTCCCACTTGCTGGCAGCAAGTTTTGTGCTTTACAGAGCAATGCTGGATCACAGGTAGAGTTTGGGAGGAAAGAAGAGGCAGCACAGGGCAGCTCCTTCCTAACTGAAAATCTCCCTTCAGTCTGGTCCTGGTCCTGATTCATTTATCTGCTTGCAGCTGCTTCGTTTTGCAGCACTTTGTAATTCAAATTCTGGTTTGGCATTAGAGGAATAATAATTTTAATAATTTTGCTGCCTTGTCTTCTGCTAAATTGAAAATCCCGCATTTATGTTCTGCATCTGAAGGGTCTGAAGAGTTTTGTGCTGAGAAGAATTTATAATACATTGGTGCTAATGACATATCTCTCTTGTCCCACCCTTCTCCCCCCTTTTTTTCTCAGGACTATTTTCCTAGTATTGTTGTTTTCTCAGTATGCCAGAAATGTCAAATTTCCCTTGCCCATTTACAAATCCAAGAAAGGATGGACAGCATACAGGCTGCAGCTTTTCAAGATGTTCCCTGTAAGTTTTGAACTTGTTCTTCATTTGGCAAAAAAAAAGAAAATTACTTCTGTTTCAGGAGGTTTTTTTCCTTGGTTTTGATTTTTCTTAATAATAAAACAGCTCACAAAGGTGAGCTAAAAGCTTAAATGGATTTATTGGAAACTTAACGGCTCGTTGGCCACAGGAAATACTCTGATTTTGTGGCCACTCTGGTGTCTGCCTCTGCTGAGGAGCTGTTGGAGTGATGGAGAGCCAGGAGGGGAGGGCAGGGCAGAGAAGAAGGGAGGTTTGTGCTCAGGGAAAGTCTAAACCAAGCCCTCCAAGCAGGGCTGCTGAGATCCTTAGCGTCTCCTCTTACCAAAGCAATCCCCCTGGTGAAAGGCTGCTCTTTATTCCTCTGGTAAAACTGAGACTAATTCCCTGGTTTGTTCAGGTGCCCGTTTGGAGACTTGCCCATTTGTTAAGGAGAGGAGAGACTTGCTCTGATTCCAAGGCTTTTGAAGAGCACCTTCCTTGGGGCGGCGGGGAGGGAGCACCGCTGGGTCTGTCGCAGGACGCGCTGCTCCTTCAGACCCGCGCGTGTGCAGCGGATCCCGAACGGGAGCTGAGAGTTACTTTATCAGCTTTCCTGCTCCTCTCTCCCAGATCATTCTGGCTATCCTGGTGTCGTGGCTGCTGTGCTTCATCTTCACGGTGACGGACGTGTTTCCCCCGGACAGCTCCAAGTACGGCTTCTACGCGCGCACGGACGCGCGCCGGGGCGTGCTGCTGGTGGCCCCCTGGTTCAAGGTCCCTTACCCCTGTAAGTGTGGCTGCTTCCCCCCCACACTTTGTGGCATTTCTGT
>NW_008240054.1:279289-288013 GCF_000691975.1 Corvus brachyrhynchos | reverse complement strand
GCCCGTGGAAGGGGTCCCTGCTGCTGGAAGGGGTCCCTGCCCATGGCAGGGGTGAGACTCTGGAAGGTCCCTTCCAACCCAAACCCCTCCACAATTCTAACGCACACCTATCAGTACTTTCTGGCTGGGGCTGATGCTTTTTCCTTGTTTCCCTCTTCAGTTGATACCTTAAGGTCTCACCTGAGGAAGGCTGAGTTTCTCAAACTGCAATTTGTAGAGAGCTCTTGCAGGGCTTATCTGGGCATGTCTTCTGATAACAAGTGACTGTGCCTGTAAGGTGGAATTGCAGGGACTGCCTGATTTATCTGTCCTTGGCAATGCTGTTAGTGTTATACAATGTCAAGGACGGGTTATTACAGCTCTGCTGAAGTCATTGACTCTCGTCGTGTAAAGAATCACTGTTGTGGGGAGTTTCTCCCAGCTTACTGCACTTCCCTGCCCCAAACACACCCATTCCTGAACGAACACAACTGTTAATGACACAAAAATGCCCTGACTTGCCAAGGCAGTGCTGGCACGAGGCTGATGGGCAAGTCAGAGGATGCCAGGTCCTGCTTATCAGAGGGCAATGAAATTATTTACAGGTGAGCACCAAGCACTTTACACAATGTTTTGGATGCTTTGGATGTATTTTTATGTTGTCTGCCTCTGTAAAGCTGCTAAAGGCTGTGTTTATGGCATGAGGTTGCACAGCTGGTTCACCCTTCAGAAATTAACAGGGTAATAAGAGAATAATATTATTTTAGAATAGAATTACAGAAATTACCAGCTGTACCACTACACTGTGATGAGGCAGCTTCGTTGTGGTTTTCCACATGCTTTGGTTCTTAAAAGAAACCACTTCTAAAGCAGAAGATGAAGAATAGAAGCTTTTGGGAAAGAAGAGGAGGAAAACTCCACCCTGATTAGCCTTTCGTATTTGTGAGGTTCATTCACTCTTGTGTGACTGAAGATCCCTTTGTTGCAAGAGGCTCATCTATTTCAAAGAGATAAAAGCATCGAGGCAATTGCTGTGGAAAACCTGCCAGGCTTTTCTGCAGGCTTAAATTAATCTTATTTTCTCTACTACAAAAGTTTGGAACTGGGAGGTGTTTGTGCAGTGAGCAGAGCTGCTTGTTGCCCATCCTCTTTGGTAGACTAAACTTGTGACCAAAGACGGAGCTTTTGGAGCAGTAATAATTACGTGGCATTTGCCTCACTGACCAGAATTGTTTTCTCACAAGCTGTAGCTCAAATTCCTGATTTCTGAACAGGAGAAGTTTTTTTACTGGTGTTTTATGGTTCTCTGGGATTTTTCCAAGTGTGATCAAAGCAGTTGGTTTGGCAGTTTCTCCTTTGCTGCTTTCATCTCCTTGAACTTGCCAGACCGTGTTAGAGTGAAGGGAGTTTGTTGTTTCCATTAAGGAGAAATAAACAGTGCCCAGGACAGTGCTGGGCAGTGGGGAGCCCCCCCTCAATCCCAGAGTCACTTCTGGGACCTCACAAGAGAGACCTTGAGGGGCTGGAGCGTGTCCAGGGCAGGGAATGGAGCTGGGAAGGGGCTGGAGCCCCAGGAGCGGCTGAGGGAGCTGGGAAAGGAGCTCAGCCTGGAGCAAAGGGGGATCAGGGTGGGTATGGGGGAATATTTCTTCCCCAGAAGGGCTGCCCAGGGCAGTGCTGGAGTCACCATCCCTGGGGGGATTCAGCAGCCCTGTGGATGTGGCACTTGGGGACAAGGTCAGTGGTGGCCTTGGCAGTGCGGGGGGGATCAGTTGGATTCAATGATCATAAAGGTCCTTCCCAACCCAGACCATTCCACGGTTCAGACTGATGTTTGTTTTGATGCCCAGACTGTTCCTTGGGGGGCAGGAGAGATTTCAGTTTTCATCTCTTCACAGTTCAGTGGGGGCTGCCAACCATTTCTGCCGCGGGGGTGATCGGGATGCTGAGCGCCGTCGTCGCCAGCATCATCGAGTCCATCGGAGATTACTACGCCTGTGCCAGGCTGTCCTGTGCTCCTCCTCCACCCATCCATGCAATAAACAGGTTTGTCCAAAGAAGAAATGCTTTCTGTGTCTCAGGCTGCTTGGGTTTTTACTTTTCTCCCCTTGGGATAAGACAGGAATGTGCTCTGAGATGAAATGTTACAGTTTGGTCAAACACAAGGGCCAAGGATCTGAAATTCAGGATGAAACTGTCATCTCGAATTATTTTGTTGCAAATGGAATCCCAGTCCTACTCCTGCTGGAGTCTGGGGAAGTTAATAGCACAAATTCCATAGGGATAGAACTCTAAACTGGTTCTGGGATTGGGGTTGTCAAATTCACCTGGAATGCAGTTTAGAAACAAAGGGCAGCTCTGAATTTTTTCATTTATTTGAATTCTTTATATTATATGATTTTCTCAGTTTAAGAAAGTGGGTATCTAAGATTCAGGAAACAGAGCTCCAATGTGTTTTCCAGGTGTGTTGGAGCTTGAAACATGAACTATAAGAATTCCATAATGGAACAGATGCCCCAACAGGCCCCCCTGTGGCATTCAGCCTTAAAACACCCTCCGAGTGAATCTGTGCTTGTACAAATTTGTTTTCTGCTTGGGATTTACAGGGGGATTTTCATCGAGGGTCTCTCCTGTGTTCTGGACGGAGTGTTTGGGACAGGGAATGGATCCACCTCCTCCAGCCCCAACATTGGTGTCCTGGGCATCACAAAGGTAAAGGGCTTTGCCCTCAGGGACTCGAGTGTTTCCTCTCCTCGGGTGTGTTCCTTATGGTCATGATCCTGTTCCAGGAGACCATTCTGCTCCATTCCTTATGCAGACAAACTTCCCAGATCGTTCTGAATGTACCTGGCTGTCTGAACCAGCTCTTGTCCAAGGGAAATGCATTATTCTTCATCAGGAGCTCAAAACTCCTTTTATTTAAAGGCAGTTAGAATCCCCATAATGCAGATGCTGCTGCATAAACTATCTCTTGGAAAACTCAGGCAGCATTCCAGAGCTCTGGGGTGGTTTGAGTTGAGGCATGAACACTGTAAACTGTATAGAAATTGGTGCTTTTTGGATGTCTTGGCTCTCAAAAGCATCAGAAGGAAGTGACTTTTTAATGCCTCACTTACACAGTAAAATGCAACTTGAGGTGCTTGGGCTTTATCTACATCTGTACCGGGGCGCTGCACTGACACAGGGGCTGCAGTCAAGGTCATTTCACAGTTAAATGTACCCTAAATGTTTGTTTTTAAGGCTTAGGGGTTTACGTATTTCTTGTGACGTTGCTCAACGAAATACACGAGCTCTTGAGGAATTCCTTTGCTCACAAAGACTGGATCTGTGCCTGGAGCCAGGAGGCCTTGGGCTGCAGAGCTCTGCTTGATAGTGTTAATTAAACCTTGGTAAGAAATATCAGCAGCATTGGTAAAGTAGTTTATGTTGTAAACAGGTCCATCTTGTTGGGTTAATGTGGAAACCATCAATACTTCAGTGCAAGGATAGAAAATGTCTGTCCTCCGCTTGCAGTAACTCATCCCCCTGGCCTCATCCCATATAAATGATACATTTGTCTTCACCCGTTCCTTCTGCTGCACAAAGGCTGATTCTCTTGGGTTTGGGGTGCAACACAACACTAAGAGCACCACCTGCTGTCTGTCCCAGTTGCCATTCAGCTGCTGATGGAAATTCCCTAGGAGGAGTTTTGGTCAGAAAAATCCTTAAAGAAAGGTTTATTCTGTTCTGCCTCCTTTCTGTTGTTACTTGATGGGGGCTGAGATGAATTAACAGCCCTTTTATTATGAGCAGCCCACAGAAATGAGTGTGCATTTCATCCTGGAGCAGTGGAACTTGGATGCTGAAGTGGCAGCTGTGGCAGGGAGTGGAGCTGCCCAGTTGGGCTGTTCAGGGCACGTGCTGCCACGGGGAATGTGCCTTGCCCAGAGTGGCACAGCTGGATGGCTCTGCAACACTGCTTGCTCTTGTTCCCCTGCCTGCACATCCATTCCCAAAAACCCAACAGTTTTTCAACTTCAAATAGAATTTTGGCATTGAGATACTCTGCTGTTCATTTGGGAGGGGAAATCTTCAGTGCTGCACCATCCTGCTGATCGCAGGGCATTTCCCTCCCTTGAAGTTGGGATATAATTACACTTAGAATTTAAATTCAGCTGGATGGAGGTGCTGCAGAGTCTTTGAGCTGGTGTGAGTTTTATTTGATGAGAGGAGCATCAATTACCTCTGATTAGCTGGGGCTAAAGCAGCTCGTGCCAGAGTGGTGATGCTGAAATGGAGGTACCAGGTACCATTCCATGCACTCCAAAACAATCACTTCAAGTGTTGTGTGCTGGGAATAAATACAGAGCCTGAGCTAAATGCTGCCCAGGATGTTTCCAGCAGCTTTCCAGAGGAGCTTAATTTGTTGGCCTTGTAGTGATGGAGCATTTGCATAACTGAATGTCACTATCATGCAGGTTTTCAAAGAATCTGCCTGTTTCTGGCAGGGAGGTAATTGTAGGACAAGGTATCAGCGGCCCTAAGGAAATGAATATCTTTATAAAGAGTAGAGAAAGGTGCCAGCTAAATTCTGTTGTAGTTCCAGTTAATGGTGCAGCTTCTGTTTGCAGGGGAAGGATCTCACCTGGCAGCTCAGCAGTGAGGAATGTGGGGGAAGGAAGGACTTTTCCCCTCCCCAGGCCTGATGGATCTGTTGTTTCTCATTTTGCTCCTTTAGCTCAGTCACACATGATCAACAAATGAATATTTCCTTTTTGAACCCCGGTGCTCTGTACCAGGGGACCTGCAAAGGGCTTTTCTAGAAACCATCCTAATGTAAAAGTGGCGGTTTTTTGTCCCTGGGCCACCTCTTATGGCAGTAAAACTGTTAAAATACCAACTGTTCAGGTTTATCCACTACCACTGCAGCACAGAGACCCCCTGATTGCTTGAATTTTGAATGCTTAAAATAAAACTGGGAAGGAAGTGCAGGCCCTTGGTTTCAGTATTAGCACAGCCCTGATTTGCATGAGGCTGTGCATTCAGCCCTGGTCTCTGGGGATGTCACAAAACCAGCTGCTAATCTCAGTTTAGAAATCTGCACCTCCTTCACATGAACTGGTGACTGTTCCGTCTATCCCTGCATCCAGGGGCAGCAACACATGGAATTTATTTTCCCACTTGCCATCTCTCCTCGGTGTGGTTTGTCTTGTTTTGCTTTCTCTCTTGCAGCTGGGTTGCACCACACTTCATGGTGATTGTGGCTGCAGCAGTTCCAGATGGTTTTAGGGCTGGCTTGGTGCTCTCAGCCCCAAGGCAGGGAAGCTGTGCTTGGGTGCAGAGCAGCTGTGCCTCAGCTGAGCCTTTCAGCACCAAAATAAAACACGCGCGGAGCTGGAAACGAGCTCAGATTCAAACTGAACAGTAAAAGCAAACGCCAGCTGTGAGGCTGGGCTGAGTGCAGACCTTACCCAGTGCCCTGTGCTGTTTCCCTGCAGGTTGGGAGCCGCAGGGTGATCCAGTACGGGGCAGCCTTCATGCTGCTGCTGGGCATGGTGGGCAAGTTCAGCGCTCTCTTCGCGTCGCTGCCCGACCCCGTGCTCGGGGCTCTCTTCTGCACCCTCTTCGGTAAGGGCATTGCTGCTCCTCTTTGCTGTTCTGAGGATTTTGCTGTCTTTTTTTATTGAAGGAAAGGACTTTATCTTCAAGCTGATCTTCGGGTTTGTTTTGTATTCAGGGATGATCACGGCCGTGGGTCTGTCAAACCTCCAGTTCATTGATCTGAATTCTTCTCGTAATCTCTTTGTACTTGGATTTTCCATTTTCTTCGGGCTCGTCCTCCCAAGCTATCTCAAACAGAACCCCCTGGTCACAGGTACGTGTTCCTGCTCCTTCTCATCAGCGTTTTTGCCTTGTGCTCACACGCAGAGTCCATCCAGGTACAAAGTGCCTGAGAAAACCCAGATTAGGGAGCCAGTAAAGGCTGTAGGTCTAGACAAGCTCTGTGTGTGCTCAGAGCAGAATTCATTCGGAGGTTGAGACCTGCAGGGAATGTTCCAGTTGGATGCAGCTGAAGCTTTTCTGCTTTCTCTGGGTGCATTGCAGAGCAATGGAAGGAGGCAATTACCAGCTGGGCTGAAAGAAAAACTGAAAGGGTGAATGTGAGTAATGGAAATTATGTTAAAAGATTGAGGGGAAGCACCAAGGCAGGGTTTGGAAGGTGGGGATTTTTTTGGGGGTTGAAACTTTCTGTCACGCAGACGTGTTCTGAGCGTGAACTTTAGTTTTAGTGAATTCCTTTAACTGTTAATCAAGTCATAGCTTTGAGGAGTTCACTGGGAAGGATTTCTGTTTTAATATTACCCTCAGCAGTGGTTGTGACAGTGTATGTCACCAAAGATGGACTCCAAGGAAATACTTCACTGCTTTGGGTTTGTTTGGGGTTTTTTAAACAAAATATTACCTGACTTTTCTTTCCACTGTGCCTTCAGACCAGGATTTAAGGGCATATCTGTCCTGCTGTAAGTGGTTAGAAAAGCAGATCCTTCAAGCTTTATGTGGTTGATGCAGTGTTCTTCCATAAGAATTCTTGCCCCTCCAAAAAGTAAAGATTTATGAAAAGAATTATTTCAGTCCCCACAATTTTACAATCTGAATGTTTCTCTTTTCCATTTTATGGTTTTCTGCTTAGTTCAGATCAGTTGTGTCTGCAGTAGGAGCTAAAACGGTGTTTTGTGGCATTTCTGTGAGCAGCTGAGAGTTCTTGAAGTTGCATTTTGGGGAGCAATGTCCCATGGTGGTGCACTGGGGGAAGGTTCTTGTGCACCAATCCCCACGTGGTTCAAGCAAATCCCTCACTGACCTCAGGAACAAGTGTTCCTGGTTGGCCTGGGTGTGAATCAGCAGGATGTGGATGATGATAAACCCCCAGATGAGCTCTTTTTTCCCTGTTGCTGCAGGAATAGCAGGCATTGATCAGGTGCTGAACGTCCTGCTCACCACAGCCATGTTCGTCGGGGGCTGCGTCGCCTTCATCCTGGATAACACCATCCCAGGTGAGCCCTGAGCCTGCCCTTTCCCTGGGTAACAGCAGCATTCCCCGGAGGCATGCAAGAGGAGCAGGAGATGCCTGCTTTTGGGGCTGCCTGTTCCACACCAGGAGCAGAGTCCTTAACCTGCCCTCCCTTTCCCTGAGAACACCTGGAATCCTTCCCAGGTTAAGCTTCCATCCTGTTAAACACCTTAAAAGAGCTGACAAAAGCCAAACCAGTCTCCAGAGGAAAGAGTAAAACTGGTTTTAAGATCCAAATGGAGAAATTTGCCTTGACTTCCAGTTCCAAAATAAAACAGATAATGTGTTTTTCCCTTTTCCTGCCTTTTTGAGGAGTCTGGAAGATCTTTCCAGAGCTTTGCTGAACATGGTGGCTGAGCCTTGAGGTTTTCTTTCTTCTTTTAGGCCTGTGTGTTCATGCAAAGATATCCATGAATATATATATTCTTCTCCTTTTATTTTGACTTGTAGGGAGCCCTGAAGAAAGGGGAATACGGAAATGGAAGAAGGGGGTTGGTAAAGGAAGCAAATCCCTGGAGGGCATGGAAACGTATGATCTGCCTTTTGGCATGAACTTCATTAAAAAATACAGGTGTTTCAGCTTCCTGCCCATCAGCCCCACCTTCATGGGATACACGTGGAAAGGCTTCAGGAAAAGCAGTAACTGCAGGAGTTCAGACGAAGATTCGGAAGCTACAGTATAGCCTTAGCTGAAATTATATTATCTAGTTGTAGTAAAAGATGTATTTGCAGTTTCTTGCTGATTAAGAAGCATTAAAATATATGTTTTGTATATCTGCATTTAAATTCTGGAACCAGAGCTGAGACGGATTTAAAAAAAAAAAAAAAAAAAAAAAGATAAAAAAAGCTTTTCCAGCTGTGGGTGGTGGGAGCCAGGTCTGGTGTCTCTGGGGCAAATCCCACTGATTTTGGGAAGTTGGAGAGAGCTGTGCACCTAAGTCTGTTTGTTTTAAATGGATTTAGGTCCTGCAGGTGTGTAGGTGCTGCTGCAAACCTTTCGTTTTCATGGTGATTTTATTGAAGCTCTCGGCGGTGGTTACGCCAGGAAAGCTGAACCTCGGAGAAGGAGGGGGGAAAAAGAGAGAGAAAAGGAAAAATACTTCCTTCTGATTGCATCAAATCCCACAGATGCTGTTCTTTACTCAGTGATTTGCACGTTCCACATTCTCAGTGCCCTGGAAATGGGGTTCAGCTGGTGCTGGCACATCGTGAGAGTGTTTAAATCTGAATTATCAGTGGCTTCAGTGACATCCAGTGTTAAGACAGGAAGTTTCTGGAATAACTTTGCCCTTGAAAAAAGCCATGACTGATTTGGCTCAGTGCTGCAGAAGCCACTTATTTCACAGCATTTCTCATTTTTAAACGTTTGCTTTTCCCACCTGGGATTCTCCCACCCCACCGCAGTGCCCAGGATTTCCTTACGGGGACACACGAGGCTGGAGCGTTCAGGGATGGGAAACCTGAACTTCCAGACAGGGCCTGGTGGCACCGTTTCAGTTCAGTGCCTGTGTCCAGCACGGTGTTTCCTGGCCAGGAATGCTAATTAGCTGAGCAGCTCCAAGCAATTAACAGTTGTTACATGCAGGGAGAGCCACACGGGCACTCCTGCCTTGGGTCTGAGCGGGGTTTTATTGCTGGTGCTGCACAAGCCTCTTTCTTCTCCTCTTGTGGGGCTTCTCCAGAGGCTCATTCCC
>NW_008240054.1:272633-279262 GCF_000691975.1 Corvus brachyrhynchos | reverse complement strand
TTTTTTTTTTTTTTTTTTTTTTTTCCTGGAATAGTCTCAGCTCTGATGTTATGTGGGTGTTCACGCTCATCATGCATTCATAATTAACAGTTTTATTCCTGTTTAATGTTCTTACTATTGCAAGTTAGTTTTAGACTTCAGTGTGGCCCCAAAAGCATTTTCAGCTGTGGAGATCATCAGGGAAATGTTGTGTAATGTAATTTCAAGGCCAGTAATGCTCTACGGTGCTTGCGTTTTGTATTCCTGGAAAACCATAACAGTAGATCCTGTAACCCCCTAATATATTTATCAAAGTTTGACTACTGGACAGGAGCGCAGGAGCTCTGTTTTCTGAGTCTGCTCCCAGGGGAATTTGTTCTGGGTTATTGAAGCATGGACGGGTTGGGGTGGGGAGGGCAAGGACGGAGCTTGACGGATCAGTACTGAGTAGTGTAGAGTCGGAATGGTTCCGTGGATTCCGTTCTCAGCATGCCATGGCTGTTTCCAGAAATTGTTTTATCCCGCTTTTCCCATGTCCAAGCATGCGTTTGTTCCTGCTTCCTTTGGGGAACTTTCAGTAGTTTGCAGTCTTGGTGTCAGTTGGACTCGAGAGCTGGTCGGAAGAGTTGTTGTGTAGTAGACGAGGTTCGTTTGCCTGTGAAACAAAAGTCATTTTTGCTGATTTTTCAGTGCTTCCTCTCCAGGGAGTGAGGTGTTGGATTCCCACGCCCACCCGCACACGGTTTGGGTGCGGGGACCTCTGAGCAGTGGCACGAAGCTTCCAGATTTCCCAGCTTTCTGTGCAACCAAAGATGTGTGGCAGACGTGGGGGAGTTAAAAATACCGACCTGAAAGGAAAACAGAAGCCACCTCTGGTGGCTGTACAGCCCAGGGGGTTGTGGTGATGCCAAATGCCAAAGTTGGTTATCCTGTGAAAGTGGAGAAAGGGAGGAAAGAGGTTTTCATTTCCAGCTTTTTATTTCCAGAGCGTTCCCGGCTTCCCCAGCTCCTCCCGCAGGCAGAGTTTGGTAACTCCAGAGAGAGACGAGGGGATGGGAGCAGAGTTTCTGTCTCACCTGGCTGAGGGAGAGCCGGGCGAGTTCTGCTTTGCCTCAGCAGAGATTCCCCAGATGCTCCAAGTTCCAGGGCAGCAAATCCCGGGACAGTTCCCTGCCCCCAGCCCCGCTCAGCCGGCCCCAGGCCTTGGGAGCGCTGAGTTGGGTCAGTTTGGATCCAGCTCCTCAGTGTGACAGCTCTCCACCTCTTCCCAAGGGGGAATGGTGGGAGGTGAGCCCCAGGCTTGGGAAGGACTCCTGGATGTGCAGGAGGGGCTGGGCTGAGGACAGAGCTGGGCACAGCAGCCTTGGGAAGAGAAGCTCCCCTGTCCCTTCTGGGGCTCCTGGAGCCCTCCCAGCGGTGCTTTTCTTTGTGAGGGAAACCCCCGGGTTCACCCTGGGTTTGTGCAGCTGCAGGGGGGATTTTGGACCTTAAATCGTTCTCCCACCCTCACTTTTCCTGGTCGCTTTCCCAAGTGGTTGCTGTGAAATTCCAGGGAGCCCATGCTGAGCTGCTGGCAGGGGTGGTGGAGGATGAACCTGCAGGTTTGGGCAGCGTTAAAGTCTCGTTGTGTCTGCTGGGGACGTCCAGGTGTGACCTGACTGCCAGTGCAATGCTGGATTTTCCTCTCTGTCCTTACCTGCCTTTCAAACTCCAACCACCCAGGGAAGGCGGCACCTGAGAGGTGAGTGAAGAGGCAATGAGAAGTTTCAACCAAATTCGAGAGGGAAGGGCAAATATTCATGGTAGAAATATCATTTTGTCATATCAGAGATGGTATCAGTGTATACAAACAAAGTAACTTGGGTTTTTTGTAATTGATATTCTCTTGTATTTTTTTTAGGTTAAATTAAGGGTTCTTGCTGACATGTTGAAACACGTTTTCTAAAGCAAATACTTGCAAATTATGCCTATAGAAATTTAGGTTTCGTAGCTGACAGCTATGACTGATTCACATTGTCATATTGGAGGGACTTCACCATGTACCTCGCTCAGAAAGCTCAACCTTTTCAACCCCAGATTTGCTTTATTGCCTTTTAATACTGACTTGAAATATGACAACTTGGTTTGTACATGAATATTGCAGTATTTTATTTCCATATATTAAAAAAAAAATAACATTTCCGCTCAGGATAACGACGGCGGTTTTCCTGGGAGGGAGTGGTATGAGTGTCATGACAATGTCATGTGATGGTAGAATTTCTTCATTGACGAATCTATAGTAGTTGTGTATACTTTATTTACCCATGTTTGTGTTCCTACCCAAAACTGGAGGGTTTTTGTTGTTTCCTCCCTGCTGAGCCCTCGGGGCTCCCGGGGCAGAATTGGTGCGTGCAGAGAAAACCCCTCAGCGACGCCCCGAGGAGCATCAGCGAGTGTGACCCGTCATTGACACCACAGAAAGTGTGGAAATCCCGTCCTTTTGGGTACAAACAGCACTCCAGGCACTCGTGGTGGCAGATCCCCGGTGTCTGCTGGTTTGGCTGAGCCCTTGGATGCCTCCACCCCACCTCAGCAGCCTGTGCTTGCCATAATCGATGCATTGATGTGTAAAACGCGTGTGTGAGACCAGCACGACCTTTCATGTTGCTTCTTTGTGGCCTTCTTCCACCAAAAGCGGCTTTTCTTTCCCCTTTTCCTTTCATTTTTCCAAGCAGGGGGAGTGGAGTGGGGGGGTCACTCATTTTTTGCAGCAAAGTCCCACTTGGTGCACGTTTCTCTGGTTTTTGAGGCTGCCGGCCCCGGGGAGCCCACGGGGTCGGAGCTGTGCCGGGGCCCTGGGGTGCGAGGCCACGAGTTCCCGGGGTGGGCTTGGGCTGTGGGAGGGTTGGGATCGGTGTTGGGAGCCATCCCGAGCGTTCCTGGCTGGAATTCCCGTTGGGCTGTGGCTCTGCAGTGACACCCAGGGTGGCAGGGAGGGCTTGGGTGGCCTGTGGCTCCCCCTGCACCTTCCCCGGGCGCTCCTCGTGCTGCCGGCCCAAATTCTGTATTTGTCTGTTTCTAACAACCCTTGGTGTAACAAACTATTGACTGTTCTTAGGCGGTGGGGATACATTTTGTTTTTCCATGACTTTTCGTGACTGACTTTGGCTGTAAAACTTTTTTTGTTCAACAGCAAAAGATTATTTTGGGGGTTGTTTTTTTTTTTTTTTTGTTTGTTTGATTTTTTAGTTGTTGTTGTTCCGAGATGTGTAATTCTTTTACGGAGGTTTTTTTTTATTATTATTCCTTTTTTTTTTTTTTTTTCTAACATTGCTTCATTAAACAATTAAATATTTAAAAATGTAATATTTGGACCAGATGTTGTGAATAATAGTAGATAAAGCTATTTTATTCTGTATTTTTAAAGCTGTTCAGTATAAATAAACGCGGGCATAGATGCAATGTGGCAGTGTGGTGTCACAGTTCCTTTCATGGGGAATCATGGAATTCGAGAATCCTGGGATAGTTTGGGCTGGAAGGGACCTTAAAGCCCACCCAGTGCCACCCCTGCCCATGGCAGGGACACCTCCCACTGTCCCAGGCTGCTCCAACCCCCAATGTCCAGCCTGGCCTTGGGCACTGCCAGGGATCCAGGGGCAGCCCCAGCTGCTCTGGGAATTCCATCCCAGCCCCTCCCCACCCTCACTGGGAAGAGCTCCTTCCTAACTGATTCATTTCCTCTTAGTGGATAATTGATTTTGGAATCCAGGTGAGGGGAAGCCCCAGAGTCTTTGTAGGAGGTGCTGCCCCAGACCACGACCCCCAAACCCTTTCCTGACCTCGCAGCTCTCATCCCACAGCTCCTACCCCACAGACACACGGAATTCCTTGATTTGTAGGGAAGAGGCACAGCTTGCTGCCCGTTCCTGTGGTTCACTGCCTGTCCCTGCTCTCAGCTGAGGCCCCTCCAGCTCTCCTGGGTGTGGATGAAGGAGCCGAGCGTCCCCTTGGCTCGTCACCCCCTCCCCTCATCCCCAGCCCTTCAAGGACCTCATTTCCCTGCAGCTCCAGTGGCAAATTCCCGCTGTCAGCCCGGAGCAGCAGCGATGCCTGGAAGGGCTTGGGAGCTGGGAGCACCTGGTTGAGGGTACCCAGCACCCTCAGGAATCTGCCAGCCTCCAAGGGAGCTGCTCCTGGCTTTGGGGACGTGGGGACCCCCCAGCACCGCCCCGAACCCATGGGGTGTGGCCCATGGGGACGAGTCCAGCAGTGCTGGAGTCAGGTGGGAGCTAAAATAGCAAAAAATCACCCAAATCCACGGCGAGGGGGTGAGAGCAGCTGTGGGATCAAAGCCAGAGGAGCAGCTGTGAGCAGGCCCAGGGATTTCTGAGCGCTCAGGTTTGGGTCCATGATGAAAACCTGATCCTAATCCTGGCTAATCCCCTGGGCTGCCATTTTACAGCTCAGGCCATAATTGTGTTTTCTCCCTGTGCCTTGCCCCAGTCAACATCGACCCAAGGAGGGCAGATCCTGGGCAGAACCTCAAAATGTGGGGATTTCCAGGATGACTGAAACACCCCCGTGCAGGGAGGGCGGTTGTGTGAGAGAGACACAGGTCAGGGATGAGAAGAGGCTTTTCCAGAGCCTCTTCCCATCTGGTTCCCAGAGCTCCCTAACAGCTCTCAGATGCTCCCACACTGACGTGGATCCTTCCAAATTGCTCGGTATTTACTGGCAATCGGCTGGGGGGGTCTCAAAGCTGAAATAATGAGAGGCTGCCAAGGTAGGAAAAAAGGGATTTTGGCTGTTTGCTTGGTCTGGGGGGGAAATAATTGAATATTGGAGAATTCTGGAGCTGGTGCTTTATTCTGGGCCCTGACTGAGCTCCTTGGCAGGAGTGAATCCATCCAAGCTCGCGGTTTAAAAGGCATCTGCTGTGACCCCGCAGTGGCATTGAGCACAGAAATGCTGATTCACCCTGTGGAACAGGTGCTGTAACTCCCTTTTGCCTTTTCCTGGGGGATTTTTGGCAGCCTGGGGGGATGCTCAGGCTCTGGAGGGGTGGAAGTTCTGCTCTCCTCGCACGTGCATTTGGTTCCTCGTGGATCCGTGCTCACCCCGCTGTGGGGAAGGAGGCAGCAGCAGCCTTGCAGCTGCAGGGATCCCTCACAGGGCAGGAATGGGTCAGATTCCTTTGATTTGGTAAATAAATCCCTCCACCAGGCTTGAGCGTCCCCTCCCCATCACCTGTGGAGTGAGCAGAACATGGCAAAAATCAGGATTTAACCCCAATTCCACAGCCAAGATCCCCCTGTGCTCCCGTGGCGCCTACCCCAAACCTTCGATTTAATTTTATTTTTCCTCTTGCTCCATTTGCCTCCACCCCACGAGCTGAGGGTCAGTGGGAACTCTCCCTGGGGTTTGGGGCTGGCTCCTTTGTGCGCTCGGCCGGGCTCTTCCCACCACAAAGGGCCTCTCATCCCCGCCAGCCCTCGAGATGCTGCTGGAATATCAATCCTGACCCGGCCCCGCTCACTTTCGCCGAGTCAGTGCTTCCCTGAGCCAGATGGCTCCTCCAGAACTTCTCATATTTTACATAGAAATCCAAGAAAAAAGGGGGGGAAAAGGCCCATTCCAGCCGTGCCTGCAGAGACGCCTGTTTGGCTCCAGCAGCTGCTTTGATTATTTCTTTGTTTTGGTTTTTTTTTCCTCCCTTTCGTGTGGGCTGTTTCTAGGCAAATTCCTTAAAAAAGAAAAAAAGCCCAGAGAAGCCACAAAGCACTGGGAAAGGTCAGGGGCAGACAAAGGAGGAGGGACATGGCCGCTGCTCCTCGGGAATACTGAACACCCCCAAACTGCCCCAAACTCTCCCCAGGGTGCCGGGAGCGGACGGGCAAGGTGGGACCCTGATCCCGGGAGTGCTGAGCGCCGGTGCAGAGGTGGCTGTGACCCCCCCCAGCTGCAGCAGCTGCTTCCAGGCAGATTTTATTTCAATTTATTTCCCCCTCCATCCCCTTCTCAGAGGCGGTTTTGGATCCGGATGGGATCCCAAGGCCGAGGTGGGGAACGAGCACACGGCCCCGTTGCACCATCCCGACAACAGAACAGCCAAGTGTGATGCCTGCATGGCTCTGGCACTGGATATCCCAGGAACTGGGGCTTTTTAAGGCAGAAATAACCGCTTGAGCCTGTGTGATGCAGCCCACAAAGCTCCCTCTGGGGATTCTGCACAAAGCTGGAGCTAATTGTGAGAGCATTTCCAGCCTGGCTGCGTGGGATGGGGATTCCTTTGGGATTCTGCTCTTGGCAACGGGGTTGGAGAATCCTTTGGGATCATGTTCCTCGCATCAGGAACGGGATCCTGGTTCTGACGGCGGGGATGGGGCGTCCTTTGGGACTCCGGTCTTGGCACCAGTGGTGGGTCTTTGAGACCCCAGTCCTGAGGTGCAACCCGGGTGGAGCCAGGGTGTCCTTTGGGAACCCCAAACCTGCTCCAGGGATGCGAGCTGGAGCATCCTTCGGGATGTCCGGGCGGGGACATCCCAGGTCCCAGAGGTGGCATCCTTTGGGGTCCCTAGTCCTGGCACCCGGATCCCGGAACCGAGATGTCCTTCGGGATCCGGGTTCCGGGATGACCCCGGCTGAGGGAGGGGGTGTCCCCCGCGCTCCCA
>NW_008240054.1:263098-271415 GCF_000691975.1 Corvus brachyrhynchos | reverse complement strand
ACTTTTTTTTCTTGTTTTGTTGTGTTGGAGCTTCGCATCTCCCCGGGAGCTCGGCGAGGGTGAGGGGCTGTGAATGCGGCCAGGCTCCCTCTGCCCCGCGGGGCAGGCAGGGCTGTAGGGCTGTGGGAAGGGGGTTTAGGGAGGTCTATTTTTAGGGAAGGGAACAAGTCTGGGCTCCGTGGGGTCTGTCCGGCCTGGAAGCAGCGGCGGGAGCAGCCGAGGGCTGTGCGGGGAGGCAGCGAGGGCTGGGATCCTCCTGCCGCGGGCGCAGGGCGTTGGTTCGATGCGGAGCTCAGTTAAAAGCGCTTTGCGAAGCATCAGGAGAAGCTCGGGCCGGGCAGGGCACGGCGGAAACGCGTCAGCTCCGAGGGGGAAACTGAGGCACGGCGGTGCCGGGAACGGAGACGGCCCCAAACTGCTGCGGTTGAGCAACGGAGAAACTTCCACTTTGCCAGCTCTTGGATCTGGGTGGTTTCCAGCCTTTTTCCAAAGCCGCGGCGGGATGTCGGGGTCAGCAGTGCCTGGTCTCCGCTGGGGAAGCTCCAGGAGCCGCCTCTCCCCTCCACGCGCAGCCTGCTTCTCTCCAGACCCAAAAAAGGAAGAATTTGCCCCTTTCCTCGGAAGGGGATGTGATGACAGAGGCGAAGGTGGCAAAGCCGGGGCGTAAACAGGAAACGACTCCTCAGCACGGGAGGATGAACCTGCATTTTGGAGCTCCCCTTCCCTCCCAAAATGCGCCTTTTTTTGGGCTGCAGTTCATCCCCGTGTCCTCTTCGAGGGAATGGGGACTTTGGCTTCGCCCCTTTGCGTCACCAGGATGCTCTGGAGCAAAGTTCCGAGTGGTACCAAAGGCTCCACCCTGGGCTGTGCTGCTCCAGGAGGGGTTTTTTCACTCACTCTGATGGTTTTGGCACCACTTTCACGCGTGCCAAGAGCCGCGTCCTTTAATCCTCCTGGAACATCCCCAGAGCTTTTCATCACTTGCCAGGGGACACCCACGGTCAGGATGCTCCTTCCTGCATCCCACAGCTGGGAACCCTCAAATCTGGGGCCCCACAAGCAGCTGCTGCCCCCACGTTTATCCCAAACCTGTGAAGTCGGCTGCAGGATCGCCCCCCGGTACCACTTTTGATGGATAAATAGGATTATTCCTGGGTTTGCTCCCTGTGGGAGGATGGATGGGGGCAGCAGAGGCGGCTGCTGGCTGCGGGAGGAGGGCTGGTGCTGGGTTTTGCTGGATTTTGCTGGATTTTGCCAGGTTTTGCCAGGTTTTGCCAGGTTTTGCTGGGATGCTCGTGCAGCTCCTCAGCTGCTCAGGAAACCCAAAGCTTTGTCAGCTCTTCTGTGATTTTTCGGTGGCAACTTTTTCTTCTGCTTTTTCTCCGGGCAGACCCTGAGCCCCAGGGCTGGGCTGGGCCAGTTTCCTGCCCTTCCCCTCCTGCTCTGACTCCAGCACGGCCTCGTGTGGGGTTTCAAACCTGCCAAGGAGTATTTTTGCTGTTGCCAATCGTTTATTTGCTGGGATTTATCCCAGCGTGTGGGATGGGACACCGGGACTGTTGCCCTGCAGAGGCTGTAGGGTTTAGATTCATCCTCTGACAGGTTTTACAGCCTTGGTTGTTATTTACCCGCCTGGATTTTGGCGTGGATTTGGGTGTTTTTCTTACAGGAAAAGGGTTTTTTCCCCCAGGGGACTGGGAGGAAGCACATGGCAATGTGGGAGGTGGAAGAAAACAGCAGCTTGCAGAGCAAACACTTTTTTTCTCACCTCAGTTTCTCTTCTGGGAGAAGGGAAGGGAGGGAAAAGACCCTGGAAAAATGAAATCCTGTCTAGGAGACCTTGCACAAACATCCAAGGAAAAGCACGACCCCAAAAGCCCTTTTTTCATGGTTCAAAACCACCCCAGTTTCACATTCCAAGGTCTCTTCAACACCTGATTTCCAAACTGTTTTGAACCCATGAGCGCCCCAAGGGCTTCACCCCAAATCCCATTTTAATTCCATTTTGCAGCGTCCAGAACTCACACTTCAGATCTAAAGGGGGGCCTGTCCCAAGGTGGGATTCTGGGGACTTCCCAAGTGTTTGCAAGGCCCAAAAATCCAGCTGGGATTATTAAAAAGATGAAGGAACAGCCCAGCATCTCTGCCTGCTTGGAAAATCACCCCTCGTGCCACCACGGGGCTTGGGGTGGCCCAAGGCAGCAGCAGCCTCGCACAGTTGGAAGCTTTGTGGAATGAAATAAGAGTAAAACAAACGGAGGAAAGGAACAATTCCCATTTACACCCCTCCCACCCCCAGCCCTGGCGTCGCCGGGACACCCGTGGATGCTCCAAATGCAAATTTAGCGTAAGGATATCTCCGCAGGGATTAAATTTTCAGTGAGTTTGCGGCGCCTCTGCCCTTATCTGATCTCCCTCCCTTCGCACCGCTTTTCCCGCAGGAGCCTCTCCGAGCTCCACCCACACCTGCGTCCTCCGGGGCCTTTGCCAGCCCCGAGGGAGTTCTATTTGTATTTTTATTTGTATTCCCCCCGTTCTCCGCGGGAGGGTGGCGGGGATGCGGGGATGGGGCGGCTCCCGCTGAGGGCTCCCTGCTCCCTCCCGCAGCTCGGCTCCCATGAGCGCGCAGCCCGAGGATGGATTTCGGCGGCGGAGGGGACCTGGTGCCCTGCGGGAAGGACAAATTCATCCCCAAGTAAGAGCCTCGGGAACGCCGGGACGGGCAGGGAGACGGGGGGAGGCGGGAGCTGGCAGTATTCCAGGGGGAATATGTGGGATACGGGATACGGAATGTAGGGTACGATGGGCTACCTGTAATCCGAAATGTGTGAGGTCATGTGTAACGTGCTGTCTGTGACCTGAAATGTGTAATGAGTGACATATAACGATACATGACAATATATAGCAATATGTAACAGTATATAGCAATATATAACGGTATATAACAATATATAGCAGTATATAACAGTATGTAACAATATAAAATGGTATATAGCAATATACAAGAGTATATAGCAATATATAACGGTATATAGCAATATATAACGGTATATAGCAATATATAACGGTATATAACAATATATAGCAATATACAACAGTATATAACAATATATAACAATATATAGCAATATATAACAGTATATAGCAATATATAGCAATATATGAGTATATAACAATATATAACAGTATATAGCAATATACAAGAGTATATAGCAATATGTAACTATATAGCAATACATAACGGTATATAGCAACATATAACATTATAAATGCAATATACAACATTATAAATGCAATATATAACATTATGAGTACAATATATAATATCTAACAGTATATAACATTATGTAACAATATATAACAATATATAACAATATACAACAACATAACAATGTAACATTATAAATACAATATATAATATATAACAGTATACAGCATTATAAACACAATATATAACAGCATAAACACAATATATAACATAAATACAAGAAATAATATATTATTTATTACCTACAGTATTTTTTGATCTAAATATATATAATAGTATTAATATATATTTTATAAAAATATAATATATCATGTGTAACATATAACAATAGATAACAGTATATACCAGCATGTAACAATACATAGCAATATATAACAGTATATAGCAATATATAACAGTATATAACAATATATAGCAATATATAATATATAATATGTAACAGTATATAACATTATAAACACAATATATAACATTATAAATACAATATATAATATATTATCCATGATCTATAACATACAATATATCTTTGAACTAAATATATATATACTAATATATATAAAATATATAATTTATAACATCTAACAATACATAGCAATGTATAACAATATATGACAATACATCATTTATAACCATATATAAAGTTATAAATGCAGTATACACCACTATAAATACAATATCTATCATCTTGTCCATGACCTGTAACACACAATATTTCTTTGAGCTGGAAGGATGGGAGCAACTCTGGGTTTTAACTCAGTTCAGAGGGTTTTGGGAAGAAAAAGCCATTCTGGGTGGAAAAAAAACCCCCACAATTTCCTGAAAAAGAAAACGGTTGCCAGTGGGATTTGGAAGTTTTCCTCAGGAGTGTGGCCAAATGTGGCCATAAACTCCCATAAAAAACGGGCTTTGCTGAAAAAGCCCTGATTAAGAATTGTTCTCCCGTTCTTTGGTGAAGAACAAAGTGACTCCTGAGTTTTAAGGGAGATTTAAAGGGAGGTAAAGCAAATATTGGACATTTCCCTTCGCATGGCCCCATGGTTTGGGCTGGTTTGTGTCGGCCGGACGGTGCTGAGCCTCCTGAGCCTCCTCCAGCCTCGGGAATTAAGGGAATTAAAGCCCACCTGGCCTGCCTTATTTTGACTTTCCAGCGATTTTTCTCCTTGTCCTTTATTCATTCCATTCTCATTTTCATATGTATCTTTATTTCTATTTTTAAAATTTTATTTTTATCTGGATTTTCATCTTTGTTTTTAATCTTTATTTTTGTTTTCATTTTGAATTTGGCCCTGGAGCGGGGCTCAGATCTTTGTTCTGAGGGCTGGAGCCGGGAGCCGACGTGACCAAGTGATCACTCGTGACTCCAGCGTGACCCCTGGAAAATTGATTTGTTTTTCAGCCTCATGACCAGCTGCCCCGAGGTCTGATGGGGTTTCTTGTGCCTTTTTGGGAGATTTATGGGGGACACGGTCACAGGGAGCTTCTCCCCCTAACTGTGGGTGCAAAATGTTGGACCCCCAGCAAAAACCTTCAACCAGGGAGGGCTGGAGGAGGCAAAAGACCCAGATCTGGCTCAAATAAAGCTGGATTTGGGTCCCCAGCAGCGCAGCAGGTTCCTCAGCCAGGGAAGCAATTCCTGCTTTCAGCCCAGGGGTCCCTGAGCGGTGCCTGCAGCGTCCCCCTCCTCCCCCAAAGCCCATCTCAGCACCTTTCCCGTTCTTCCCTCCAGGAATGAGCTGCTCCTGCACTTGAAGACCTACAACATCTACTACGAAGGGCAGAACCTGCAGCTGCGGCACCGGGAGGTGAGAAATGTCCCAGGCAGAGGGAAACTGAGGGAAGTGAGACAGAGAATCGTGGAGCCACGGAATGGTCTGGGCTGGAAGGGACCTTAGATCAATCCAGTGCCACCCCTGCCCTGGGCCGGGACACCTCCCGCTGTCCCAGGGTGCTCCAGCCTGGCCTGGGACACTGCCAGGGATCCAGGGGCAGCCCCAGCTCCTCAGGGAAATCCATCCCAGCCCCACCCCACCCTCACAGGGAGGAATTCCTTCCCAATATCCCATCCAAACATGGAATCGTGTTGGAAAGGACCTTAAAGATCATCTCGTTCCAACCCCCTGCCGTGGGCACGGACACCTCCCGCCATCCCAGGGTGCTCCAAGCCCTGTCCTTGGACTCTGTAGACTGGAGAAGAGAGACTGGATCTGATGGATCACTCAGTGGATATGGAATTGGTCCCTGAGGTCTCTTCCAGCCCAGACCATCCCACGGTTCCCTGTCCTGTGGGGCACTCCCAGATGTTCTGCCCTGGTCCAGGTGGGCGATGTCCGTTCCCCCATCCTGGAAGGTCACCGAGTTTTCCAGGCCTGGTTTGTCCCAGTGGAGCCACCCTGGCTGTCACCAATCCTGATTTTCCCTGTGCCTCAGCACAGTTCTCAGGAGGATCTGCCCCGTGGCCTTACCAGGAACGGGAGTGAGACCGAGTCCAAAAAGTCACAGAATCACAGAACATTTGGGTTTCAAAAGACCCCAGAGACCCCAATCCCCACCCCACACTCCTGGCCGTTCCCTGGGGTGCTGAGGATCCCGTCTGTGCCGCAGGAGGAAGGGGAGCTCATCGTGGAGGGGCTGCTGAATATCTCCTGGGGGCTGCGCCGCCCCATCCGCCTCCAGATGCAGGATGACAACCAACGCATCCGCCCGCCGCCCTCCTCCTCCTCCTGGCACTCGGGCTGCAACCTGGGCGCCCACGGGTGAGTGGGGGGGGGGGGGGAGGGAGCACAGACAACCCCAAAAACTCACAGACAGCCCCAAAAACACATAGCCCCAAAACACACACAGACAGCCCCAAAAACACATACAAAACCACACAGACCCCCAAAACACACACAGCCCTAAAAACACATAGCCCCCAAAACACACACAGCCCCAAAAACACACACAGACAGCCCCAAAAACACATACAAAACCACACAGATGCCCAAAACACACACAGCCCCAAAAACACAGACCCCCCAAAACACACACAGCCCCAAAAACACACACAGACAGCCCCAAAAACACACACAAAACCACACAGACACCCCAAACACACAGCCAGCCCCAAAACCACACAAACAGCCCCAAAAACACTCAGACACCCCCAAAACCACACAGACACCCCAAAAACACTCAGACACCCCCAAAACCACACAGACACCCCCCAGCCTGTCAGGGTTTGCTGGTTGCACCCCCAGCTGCTTCCTCTGGGTTTTCTTTGTCCCAGCTGGAACCAGCAGCAGGGGGGCTGGAGGGGCAAAGATTCCCTGGGTGACCATTCCCTCTGCGGCCACACGCGGACAGGGCACCCACCACCACCTCTGTCCTCCCGCAGGTCCGTGCTGAAGCCCAGCACGCTGCCGGACATCCAGGTGACGGACGCAGAGGCCGCGCCCAGCACGGAGACTCCCGGGAACGGCGCAGGTGAGCCGGGCTCAGATGCGCCTGGGCTCCGCTTTGATTTGAGAAAACAGGAACCAGGCTTGTCCTTAACTCCAGGCTCGGTTTCCCATCCTGCTCCAGTCAGGCCACTTCCAAAATTAATTCTTTTATTCAATCCTTTCTCGGATGGCCCAAAACTCGATGATCTTAAAGGTCTTTTCCCACCTCAGTGATTCCCTGATTCCCAAGGGGTTTTGCCCGCAGTGAGATGTGCTGGAGATGAGCTTGGAAAGAAATGGGGGGATGGAGCAGAGATCCCTCGTGGGAGCGCAGGGAAAAGGATGTCGGCGCTTCCCCTTCCCGGAGGCTCCGCGTTTCGGGAAGAATGGGAGCATTGGGAAGCGCCGTTGCCATGGGGAAGTCAACACTGCTGCAAAGTGTTTGTGCCCTCCCTGGTTTTTCCTCTGCAGAGAGGGAAGAGCTCCGCCAGAGCTTCGTTAACCCCTTGTTCTAAGGAGCAGGGCACAGCTGTCCCACCCGGAATTCCCACAGGGAAAACCTGCTGGATGCATTTTGCTCGTTCAGCTGGGGCGTTTTGCAGATGTTCTGGGCTTTTGGCGTGTTTTTTGGGGGTTGGGGGGATAAAGAAGGACCAGCTCATCCGTTTGAGAGGAGCTGGGTCCTTGCAAAACTTCATCCACGAACCCCCATCCGTGGTCCTCCAACTTTTTCCCTTTTTCTTTTTGTTCTCCCCACTCACACCACTTTTCCCCTTTATTAAGTCTCTCGCAGGCAATCCCCACCCCAGGTCACCCCACCACGATTCCCCAGCAGCTCTCTCAGCCTTATGGCCTCAATCCTCTGCCAGCACATACAAAAAAGAAGCCTTTTATTGCATTTTCCCTAAAATCCAGTAAAAAACCAGTGCCCGGCATGGGCGTAGAGCTCCTCGGGAGCACTCGGTCACCGCGTGTGCAGCTGGAGCAGCGCCTGCTGGAGATTTCTCCCTGCTGCAGACATGCTTTGAATTAAAACACCCAAAGCCGGAGCCTGAGAGGTTCATTAAAAATGGATGAAGAGCTGGTTTATAATAATCTGGATCCGGGCCAGTTTTCATGCAGAGATCTGAGGCTCTGCCCTCGTTTGCCTGTCCTCATTAAAGGGAAGGAGAACAGAGAAAGTTAAATTATGGAAAAGCGAGGGAAGATGCTCGAGTTCCCGGGAGAAGAGGTTTTATCCAGGTAGCAGCACGGATTTAGGCAGCTAATTCTGAATTAATGACCTTCCTCGGGAGCTGGGGGAGAAGAAACCGGCTGCTGCGGTTTAAGTGGGGGGATTAAACGCGTCCTGGGAAGTTTGTAGGGGTGAGGAAGTTTGATCCTGGGGTGAGGATTTCTGCACCCACGTGGGGACTCCCAGTGGCTGTTTTGCAGCAGGAAGATTCTGGAATCAGGGAATCTCCTGAGTGGGAAGGGACCCACAGGGATCATCGACCCAACTCCCAGGACACGCCAGCAAATCCCACCCTGCGCATCCCTGCGAGCGTTGTCCGAGCGCTCCTGGAGCTCCGGAGGAGAACCTGGGCGGTTCCCCCTGCTCCCAGCGCCCATCCCCACGGTCCCACGGGTG
>NW_008240054.1:262684-262942 GCF_000691975.1 Corvus brachyrhynchos | reverse complement strand
CGGGGGATCCGGGGGGATCCGGGGGGATCCGGGGAGAGCCCTCAACGGCGTTTGTGCCCCGCAGACCTCGGTGTTCACTCCCGCCTACGGCTCCGTCACCAACGTGCGCATCAACAGCACCATGACCACGCCGCAGGTGCTCAAACTGCTGCTCAACAAGTTCAAGGTACGGTCGGCAACCCCGCAGGGCTCCTGGGCTGCTCTGAATGCAGAGTTTGTATTAAATGTGTAAAATCCGCATTCGTTTTATGCACACAT
>NW_008240054.1:261012-262207 GCF_000691975.1 Corvus brachyrhynchos | reverse complement strand
GGGCGGCGGGGGAGCGGCAGCGTTGGTGCAGGAGGGAAAATCGCGGCCTCCCCGGGGAGCGGGATATTCCCACAATCCCTCAGCTGCGCCAAATCCGCCTCTCCCGCCCCAGCGGGGGATGCCGGCGATGCTGCCGAGGCTCCCGTGTGCTGCTAAAATCTGCATTCAGATATATGTGTGGTGTGTACTCTATACACATCATATATAAAAATATATAAATAGATTAGATATATCAGATTTTTATAAATTCGTATTTGAATATATATTTATAATGAATATTATTCATGCAATTATAAAATATCATATTAAGTGTAATTTCATTAATGTGTTATATATTATATATAAATATATATAAATCATATCAATAAAATACGTGTGTATCTTAGTAAATATAATAAATACTACAGAAAATATGTGTTAATGCATACTTATAAATAAAGATATGTTAGTGTGATATATAATATATACTAAATCTAATATCTAATATTATTAGAAGTATTATATATATGATTAAATGTAGACATTACACAATATTTTATCTAATACAAATAATACATATTTAGTATATATAATGTAATATATAATGAATATGTATTATATATTCTATAGAGGAATAATTTATCATATCTATAAATACATTTAATGTATTTAATGATTCATTAATTGTATAGTTGTATGAATATTTGTATACCTTTGCACTTACACAGATCTGTAGTTACATATCCGTATCTCTGTATAAAATGCACCAGCCCGGTGAAATAATGGGATTTTGGGGTCGATTCCTGGGGCAGCCCAGGGCAGAACCCGTCCCTTTAGCAGAGCTTTGTGTCTGCCCCCAGATCGAGAACTCCGCGGAGGAGTTTGCTCTGTACATGGTGCACACGAGCGGAGGTGAGTGCCCCAAATCACCCGGGAGTGCCCCAAATCACCCCGGGTGTGAGTGCCCCAAATCACGCTGGGAGTGAGTGCCCCAAATCACCCGGGAGTGCCCCAAATCACCCCGGAGTGAGTGCCCCAAATCACCCCGGAGTGAGTGCCCCAAATCATCGTGGACATGAGTGCCCCAAATCATCGTGGACATGAGTGCCCCAAATCACCCCGGGTGTGATTGCCCCAAATTATCCTGGACATGAGTGCCCCAAATTACCCTGGGTGTGAGAGTCCCAAACCCCCCCGGATGTGAGGGGCCCCAACC
>NW_008240054.1:260332-260955 GCF_000691975.1 Corvus brachyrhynchos | reverse complement strand
CGCCTCGGCCCCGGCGCCGCCCGGGCACTGCCGGGCCCGACCCCGCGGTTCTGGCGTTGCGGAGAAGCAGAAGCTGCGCGGCAGCGACTTCCCCCTGCTCTCCTGCATCCTGCAGGGCCCCTGCGAGCAGGTGTCCAAGGTGTTCCTCATGGAGAAGGACCAGGTGGAAGAGGTCACCTACGACGTGAGTGTGCCCACACGGGATGCGCGTCACCCTCGGGTGGCCTTGGAAAAACCGGGGGATCACCGGAGCATGGGATGGTTTTATATAATAGGGACCTTAAATCCCATCCGGTGCCACCCCTGCCCTGGGCAGGGACACCTCCCGCTGTCCCAGGCTGCTCCAAGCCCCATCCAACCTGGCCTTGGACACTGCCAGGGATCCAGGGGCAGCCCCAGCTGCTCTGGGAATCCCATCCCAGCCCCTCCCGACCATCACAGGGAAGAATTTATCGCCAGCGAACAGATGCGTGCTGGAGCTGCAGGAATTGCTTTGCTCCTGGGTCTCTCCACGAAAACTCCCGGTCCTACGGGAAAATCCTCGTTCTGTGCTCCAAGAGCAGCTTCCAGCCGGAGCCGACGCCCCCAGCCCGATTGTGCCATCCCGAATCTGATCACGGAAG
>NW_008240054.1:258300-260229 GCF_000691975.1 Corvus brachyrhynchos | reverse complement strand
GCCAGGCAGAAATCCCGGCTCCAACGAGGCGCTTTTGGGCTGAATTTGGGCTTAAGCAGCTCTGAGACTCCGGGGACGCTCGGACAGAGCCACCTCGCGCAGCCAGGGGGTGAATTAAAAGAAATAAACCTTAGGTGGATTTTTTGCCCCAATAATTATCCGGTGCTCGCTCGTTTGCGCGAGCTGGCGGTCGCTCCGTGCAGAGGAAACGTCATTTTTTTAGGGTTTGCTGCAAAATTTTGGGATCCTTGATTTCCCCGGTTAAATCTAAGGAGAGGATGGGGGCAGTGGGGGTCAGTTCTTCACCCTCTTCATCATTTCCTGCTCTTCCTCTCCCGCCCAGGTCGCCCAGTACATCAAATTTGAGATGCCCATCCTCAGGAGCTTCATCCAGAAGCTGGAGGAGGAGGAGGACCGGGAAGTGAAGAAGCTGAAGCACAAGTATGTGGGGCTGGGAGCTCCAAGGGGGGATGCCAGGAGGGAAGGACATTCCTGGGGGGGCTGCTTTGGTCACAAAAATTCATTTGCACAGCCCTGCATCCCGGATGCGGGCTTTGCATTGCTCCAGGGTTTTCTTGGCCAGCTGGGCGCTGGAAAATCCCCTTTTCCTTGTCCTGTGCCTCCCCAGATACTCCATCCTGCGGCTGATGATCGAGCAGAGGCTGGAGGAGATCTCTGAGGGTCCGACGGCGATGTGAACGTCCGTGGGATGTGCTGCACCAAATCCCAACCCCCCGCCGTTCCCAGTGTCCATCTGGATCGCTCCAGCTCCGAGCCAACCCCCCTCCCACGCCTTCATCCGTGCACAATCCTCGGGGGGCTCTTCCCAGGAAGGCTCTGGCTGGTGGCAGCTTCAGCCAAAACCTCAAATCCCCTGGAAAACACGGGGGAAAACCAGGAAAAATTTAAAAATTAAAAAAAAAAAAAAAAAGAGGAAATCTGTGAGCAGCACAAAGCCAAGGACGGGGCTGAGCGAGGGCTGCCAGCGCTCCAGAGCTGGAGCTGGGGGCTCGGTTTGGAAGTGCCCAATGTGGCTCCTGGCTCAGTGGCAAGAGAGCACAAAAAAATTCCTCTTTTTTTTTTTTTTTTTTAGAGAAAAGCATATTCCTATTGCAATAATTCACAGGTGTCGGGAGGATTTTGTAAATCCAAAGGGTTGGCTGAGGTTTGGGGGGGTTTAACCCTGACCTGGGGGCTCACAGGTGGATTTCCAGCACAGGAGAAAATCCCATTTTTTCCAGCGCGTTCCCCAAACCTGCATCTGGCGGCGCAGCCCCCTCCACCCCCCGCTCTAATTTGCACTAATATTTAGGGATTTTTAAGGAAACCACGATGTCAAACCTCTCTGGTAGCTGTAAATGCCAAATAGCACTCGCAGGGATAGCTGAGGGCCTCGAGCGTCTCGAGGGATGCTGGATGGAAAGGGGGGAAGGCAGGAGGAGGTGGGAGGAAGAAATAAAGAGGATTTTATTTTCCAAATCCCTTTTCCAGCAGTGCCAGCGCATTATCCTGGTGAAACCAGGACTGGACTGGCTCCATTACCACCATCAGCTGGAAAAACCTCTTTCCTCCCAGGCTAAACCAGCAATATCAATTTTATACCTCGATGTGAACTAAACCTCTGACTTTCTCCCTCCCTTTGAGTTTTTGCAATGCATCTTTGTAATTTTTTTTTTTTTTTAATGTTAATGGTACCTTTTCCACCTTTAACTCATGTTCGGGAAAGTGTTGTACAGCGAGAGGAGCTTCTGATGTGTTTGAAGGATGATTGTGGCACTGCTGCGTGGATTAACAAGAAAATAAAATAAAATAAAATATGTAGCAACTTAATGCAGAATGAACCCCCCTGCGTCAGAGCCTGGCTTGTCCAAAATAAATCCCTTTTTATGGATAGAAATGCCATGGAAATGGGCTCCATGGGAGCTGGGA
>NW_008240054.1:255986-258200 GCF_000691975.1 Corvus brachyrhynchos | reverse complement strand
TGAATTGCTGGAGGATTTTGGGGGAATATCGGGCTGGTTTAGGGCTTATCCAGCCCTCGGGGGCTACTTATCCCCGGGCACCGCGGTCGGCAGGCTCCGTCCTCTGGCTGTTTCTCTCGCCGAAGGTAAAACCCCGCCGGTTTCGGCCTCCCGGAGGTGGAAGGCGTGCTGCCCGCAGGGTGTCCCGGCTGTGCTGTGTCCCTGGAGCCGGCTCAGCCAGCCCCCGCAGCCCCGTTATCCCTCCCCTGCAGGAGGGGACAGGAGTGACGTTGGCCCCGCTGATCCCACCGGGAAAAGTCCGGAGCGAGCCGAGGCTGGCGGGCACAGACGGGAAGAGCCATCACCGGCCCCGGGCGCAAGGGTAAGGACAGCACCCCTGGAGCTGTGGGGTGAAAAGGGAAGGAGCTGGGTGCAGAGCGAGGCGAAAAGCAGACGGGTTTGGCGCGCAGCTGAGCTGGAGGTTGGGGTGGGGAGAGGAGCCCTGGGATGCTCCAGCGCTGGGATTTTCCCTGGCTGGTGATCCACAGGTTTGGGTGATGGTGGGGAAGTAGAGAGGGGTGAAAAACAGGAAGGGAAAAACCTTGTGGAGGAATTTTTGGTGGAATTTGCGGCCCAGTTTTGGGGTATTTCCAGTGGTGGTGCAGCTGCCAACAGCTGGAAGGGGGACACTTCTCTGGGCTTTCTTTAAAATAACCCTGACAGCTGGAGGAGCAGGGCAGGGAAACGACGCAAATCAAATTAATCGAGCCCAATTTTCATTTTTGAAGCGCTGGGTTTGGAACGGGGGTCAGGCCTGGCACCTTCCAGCGGGGAGGGAATCGCTGACACAGGGATGCCGCGGCCGCGGCGCCTGCGGTCCAGGGGGGCTCTTGTTTTTCAAAAGGCTTTTGTCAACCCGGCCGCTGCTGTTTTGGGGATGATTTTGGGCCCACGATGGCTCAGCAGCTTCAGCACAATGAGTCTGTTTGCTCAGCCGCCGGCCGGAGGGGCTGCGGGGTGGGGGACGGGTGGGGGAATCTCATCCCCGTGCTCCTGAGCTTCGTATCGGGGTGCGGGGAATGAGAGGGGGAATTTGGGGAGCTGGGAGGGTTTGTTTGCACCACGACGCCCACTCTCCCCACTTATCAAAAGTATGGAATAAGGTAAAAATGTACAATAGTGCAGGAAATCAGAGAATCCTGGAATGGTGTGGTTGGGAGGGACCTCAAAAACCAGCCAGTCCAACCCCCTGTTATGGGCAGGGACACCTTCCACTGGAATGTATTAACCATGTATTATCTACTTAAATCAACATCATATAAAAAGTAGGTATATATATATATATATGTATAAATACATAAAAATATAATAAAATAACACTTAATAATATAATAATAATATATACATACTATATACATATATATACATATTATATACATATTTACATATATATTATAATAATATATACAATAATATATAACACACAACATTATCTATTATTATGTATTATGTGTTCTCTATTAGAAATCATTGGTTATTGATCACATATTGTTATATATTCCATATTATATAAGTAGTAACCTAACAATAAATGAATATATAGATAAATGATAAAATACGTAATATATATAAATATGTAATATGTAATATATAATAGATCATATATCATATATATCATATATCACATATCATATAAAAATAAATAGTATAATATTATATAATAATACATAGATAAATGATTAAATACATAATATGTAGAGATAATATATCAATAAATGATGTAATATGTAATATATCTAGACAAAAGCCAGTGAGGTTAGCTCAGCTGGTGGCAGCACGGTGCTGATAACACGAAGTTTGGGGGTTCGATCCCTCCACGTGCCACTCACAGAATCACAGAACGAACCAGGTCGGAAAAGACCTTGGAGATCACCAAGTCCAACCTGTGACCTAACACCTCCTCGTCAGCTAAACCGCTGGCGGGCTGGACTTGATCCTTGCGGGTCCCTTCCAACCCAGAGGATTCCGTGAGGTGAAATACATGAACAAAACGCACAGAGCCGCACAGATCCGCGACTCCGTCAGAGTCTCGTTAGAGTTCCACCAGCCCGGGGCCGGGATCGCCGCCCTCACCGTGCCCCGTTGTGCCCGTTCCGCAGGTGGGGCAGGATGCGGCCCCTGGACCACGCCTGGTGCTGGGTGGTGATGCTGCTGCTCGCCCTCTTCAGCGACGTG
>NW_008240054.1:250436-255525 GCF_000691975.1 Corvus brachyrhynchos | reverse complement strand
TGAGCGAAGCCGGCCCTGCAAGGACCTCCAGCGATGCCGGCGCAGCCCCGCCAGCGCTCGGCCCTGGTTTCCCGTTGCACGGCTTTACCAGAAAACGCTCCTTTCCCCCCAGAAGAGCGCTGGGACTTGTGGGGAGGGGGGTGTGGGACTTGGAAACGGACCCCTCCGCCTTGCAATAAAGTTTGGCCTTGAGACAGCCTCTGTTTTTAACCAAATCCTTCGTCTCTAGCACCGGGAGCCACCCAGGGAAGAGCCGCACCTCCGGGGGAGGCTGTGGGGGTGGACAAACCCCACCGGGTCCCGTCTCTCTGGCTTTGATCTGATCTCCCCCAATCCTTGACATCCCAATATTTAGCATCCCCTGCCCAAAACACGCCCAGCTGTTGGACTGAGCCTCTCTCAGGCGCTTCGTGTTTGTCAGAGAGGAGGCAAATCCTCCGTGGGAGAGATTAAAAGGAGCAGTGAGGGATATTTTGCCCTCCAGCAGCTGCGTTTTCTTCCCTAATCCCTGTCCTGGGGGGTCAAACCTTCCCTAAATTCGGGTTTTAGCTGCAGCAGCTCAACCTTTGCTGTGAGAACAGAAAATAAGCCGGGCCAAGCGAAAAACTTGGGATCCCATGAAGGCTTGTGAGCAGCTGTAATCCCCATCCTCCAGCAGGTGAGTCCTCACTAAAGGGTTTTTGAGCCTGGATGTTTGTGAGTGCGTCACCTCTCCTCGGAATTAGGGGTTTTGGGGATGTGAAAATCCTTATCGTCTCCCCCAGAGAGGAGTTGGGCTGGGCTTCACCTCTAACGAGGGTTGAAAGGAGCCCCAGCCAACAGATATTTGGTTTTGGGCCTCTTTTACAATGTTCTTTTAAGATTTTACAGAAGTCATTTGCTCCCGAGGGATTCAGCCGCATTCTGGAGCAGGGATGCCCCCGAGGCCACGGCCTTGCCCAAATCACCGCCGTCCCTGGCTCAGGAGCAGCTTTTGGGCTGAGCAAACCCATCCATTCCTGCAACGCGCCGAGGGGTTGGGCTTTAACGTGCTCGTTTAAAATACCAAACAAACGCAGCAGAACCTCCAGCCGCAGCTCAGGTTTGCATTTTCCCACCACGTATTTTGCATCCAGGCCCAGGTTAAGCTTCAATGTCTGCATCCCTCATGAGCATTCTCTGTTCCTGGCCTTGAGCTGAGCTCAGAAATGCTGCAGGAATGACGCTGCTCTTCCTAAATCACATTCCCAAGTTTTTCTTGCCTTTTCCCTCCCATCAATGTTCAATACCTGGGGATACTTCTGACGTGGGAAGGATTTTTTGCAAGGGCATGGAGTGCCGGGAAAAGGGGAAAAGGTTTCCCACTGCCGGAGGGCAGGGATGGATGGGATATTGGGAAGGAATTCCTCCCTGGGAGGGTGGGGAGGGGCTGAGATGGAATTCCCAGAGGAGCTAAGGCTGCCCCTGGATCCCTGGGAGTGTTCGAGGCCAGGCTGGACATTGGGGCTTGGAGCAGCCTGGGACAGCGGGAGGTGTCCCCTCCAACCCAAAAGCTCCGGTCTCCCCTCAGTTTAATTTCCAAAAAAGCCCTAATTAGCCATTAACATCCTCGTTAATCGCCTCGCGCTGAGGAGCTTGGGGGTTGGACGGGGCTGATCTCGAGCATCCCCAGACGCCGAGATCCCTCGGGATGCGCTTTTCGGGAGAGCGGCTGGAGCCGAATCGAGGCATTTCCCAGCTCCGAAACAGCGACCGAGTGAGCGCCGGGCTCCGGCACAAAGCTCAGCCGGGTTTTGGAGCGTTCTTCGGGATATTCAGCCGTGTAAAAGCAGCCCAGGGAGCTGCAGCCGGGCTCGGACGGGAGATGGAGCTGTTGGCCCGGGATTCCCGACACCGGAGCCGCCGCAGGGATAAAATCACCCCCGGCTGAGGTTTGTGCTCGCTCTTTGCATCACAAGCCTCTAAACCGCACTATTCCCCCTCCAGCTCTCTGCAAACGGGGCAGCTGTGCACCAAAATTCCTCTTTTTACGGCTTTTTCCAGGCAGGGAAAACATTTTCGGTGTCTCTGCCTGGATGGGGGGTGTTCATTCGTGGAGACGGGGGATGCCGGGTGCTGTGCAATGGGAGATTTGGAGGAGACTCTGAAAAAACAACCTCAGATTTTACTGTATTTAGACTTCGGGGTGTGTTTATTATCACCCTGGCAAACCAGAAACTCTCCCCGTCCTCGCTCCGTGTGAGGCTCCTGTGCACGCTCCAGGATTTGGAGTATTTAGCTAATTAATTAATGAATTTCTCTGGTCCAACAGATCGCTCCAGGGGGCCCAGGGGGCTCCGGGGTTATTTGATCCGGCTGTCCTTAAAGGACACGAGGGTTCAGACTGTGTCCCCACATCCTGCTTGGGTGCTCCTGGAAAGTTCCGACCTTCCCTGCTGAGCCAACGGCTCCAATAATCGCCCTAAAGCCCCGTTCCCCCGTGGTGGGTAAAAAAACCGGGGTGCTGTGTGTGCAGGGAGGGGGAAATGTTGGTTTTGAGCTCGTCTGAGCACTGCCAGTGTGGTTCCCGTGACTGGGAGGCTGCAGCAGCTTCCCTGTGCTGGCAGGAAGGGAATGGAAGATGGGGTTTTAGGGTTAAAAATGAGTATTTTATGGTGCTGCTGCTGCTGAGGTCAAACCCTCCCCAGGGGAGGTCACGGGGCAAGGGCTGGAAGCCTCTTCCTGGAAATATCCATGTGTTCATCTCGGAAAATGGGAGGGTTTTTTATTCCATCTTCTGGGGAGGTTTTTATTCCATCTTCTGCATGGGGTGAAGTCTTTTCCTTCCTTCTTTTGGGGGAATTTTTCCTCCTACTGCGGAGCTGCAGCGCCTCAGAGCGGGGGCTGTCGGAGGATGGGTCCTCCGGTTGTGAAATGCAAATAAATGGAAATAAATCACATTGAAACCGATTTGCATCGAGCATGGGCTGATCCCCAGTGTGGGCAGCGGCTCCGGGGGGGTTCTGCCACCCGGTCCCCACCTGCAGCGCTGCCCCCAGCCCTGGGATCCCCGCGGGAGCGAATACGATGTGGACGGATTCTCGAGTCTCTCTCAGAAGATCCACACACCAGAGCAGGTTCTGCAAACATCTGTGTTCTGGTTATGTCCATTTTTGCCAGGAGATGTGTGGGTAAAACTCACCCTGGGCTTTCTTCTCGTGCCCCTTGAAGATCTGAGGAGGAGACACACATCTGGCCTGGGATTTGCCACACCACCACAACCATTTCAGCTGGCAGAGGCCAGGCTTGGGGTTAGATATTGGGAAGGAATTGTTCCCTGGGAGGGTGGGGAGGCCCTGGCATGGAATTCCCAGAGCGGCTGTGCCTGCCCCTGGATCCCTGGCAGTGCCCAAGGCCAGGCTGGACATTGGGGCTTGGAGCAGCCTGGGACAGCGGGAGGGGTCCCTGCCATGGCAGGGGTGGCACTGGAGGGGCTTTAAGGTCCCTTCCAACCCAAACCATTCCATGATTAGGCAGGGCCTGGGTGGGGCTTAACGCCACTGAAACAGCAAACGTAAAAACTCTTTTATTAGGCAGAAATTGGAATTAGACAGAAATCAGAAAATACTCGTTGGACTGCAGCGATGCCATCAGTGGGAGCAGGGGAGGAGCAGAGGTTAACTGGGACTGTGGGGTTTGCGCCAGATCCGGCGCTGGGAGGGAACAAAGGCTCCCTCAGGCCAGGGAGGGGGCACAGAGAGGGCGGAAAATGCCGCTTCTGTTCCGCGGGGCCGGCCGGGGGCTGTCGCACGAAGGAGGCTGCCGGGCATCTTGGCTTTATCCGTTTTAATTTGTACCAGACGTGGAACACTTAGAAAAGGCTCAGCACGGCAGATTCCGGGCATGCACCGTGACGGGTTTACAAAACATCCGCGTATCACAAAGTACGGGGCACCTCAAAGCCCTGCTTTTCCGGTGGGTGTCCTGAAAGGTTTATTTTCTATTTATATATATTTATATATTTTTTTAAATATATAATATATTTTCACTTAGCTTACACCAATGCAAAAAAACCAAAACAAAACAAATTTCATTGAGGACAGTGTTATTCAGTGCCTTGCAAAAACAAAAAATACACAAGAGATATTAAACAGAGCTCGGCTCGGCAAGCGCAGCGCCACGGATGTTACAGCTCGGCCCCAGCCCGGCATCAACCCAGCACACGAGAAGCAAGAATTTCACCCATTGCTTCCACAGGTCAGAGGAATTACTCACAAATGTGATGTTTTTTAAGCATCTCCCTTCCCAGGCCCGTTTTTCCTGATGCTGTTTGCTGGTCCGGTGTGATTTAGCTGATTTCAGTCTCTTGCTCCGTGCTCGACCCCCCTGAGAATCCTTTTTGCTGCATTTTAACGTCCTGTAGGCCAAGGTGCTGAAGCATGAACGTGACTTGTCACCTAGAGCATCCAAAATAGCTTTTTCTCGGGCTGGGACACACCGTTTTGGGGGTGTTTGGGGCGTTCAGCAGTGCTTTCTGCCTTTCAAGACTGACTGGTGCTTCAGGCTCGCAGTGGCGGGGAATAAAAAATGACTTTATTTTGGTGTGCTGCTGCAGGAGGTTTTTGCAGCATGCAGGGTGCGGAGCAGCAGCTCCTTATGTACACGGGGAAGGGGTTTTTGGGGTTAAAGGGCTCAAATTGCAGCCTGGCAGCTTGAAAACCCCACAGCTGCCCCTCCGAAATCCCCAGAGGTGCTGGGGTACCCCAGGGAAAGGGAGGGCGTGGTGGCAGCGGGACTGAGGGGATAAAACCCTGCCTGTTAGCGAAGAGGATTTTTGGAAACGCTCTCGCAGGGATGCCAAGGAGAGCTCCCCTCTGCCTGGTCCCTCTCGGGGTGACCCCGAGGAGGAGGAGGAGGTGGTGAAGGCCACGTTTTCGGGCATCCGGCTCCAGCGCTGTCCTGTCTTGGTTGGGGCGGAGAAGGAAATTTGCATCCCGTTGCCTAAACCGGAGACTCCGGGGAGCGCCCCAGGGGCTCTTCACCAAGAACGACCGCAAGCGAGAACGGGGGGGCCGGGGGGACCCCACGGGGACACGGGTGACATCTCGAAGCCGCGGCACCCGGGGCGCTC
>NW_008240054.1:236186-249754 GCF_000691975.1 Corvus brachyrhynchos | reverse complement strand
TCCCTCTCTTTTGCATCACATAAAACTCAGCTGCTCCCTTTAAATCCGGCTGCAGAATAAACAGCTTTGGACTAAATGCGTGTTTGTGTCCCCAAAAACGCTTCACTTGGATATAAAATATTTCATATATATATATGTACTTATCTCTATCCCCCAACAGGACCCCTGCCGGCAATGGCAGTTTTAAGCAGTGAAAGAAAAGCTTTGGGGAGAAAATGCTTCACCTGATTGGGAGGTAAAACCCCGCTTAACCAACCTGCCCTGCCCAGTCTGAGGGTAGAAATGGGATTTCTGCTGTGCCAGGATCGATGCCGTGAACGGATTCAGCCCAATCCCAAAGCTTTTGGGCCCTCGGTGCTGCAGGGAGGGCAACGCCCAGCCTGGCCCCGGACGCTTGCTTTCCCCAGAGCCGGAATTCAGCGCGTTTTGCCCAAATCCCTGTTCAGGGGCCACAGGCCTGAGGTGAAAACCGGCATTTTTGGAGTTCAATGTGTTTGCGAACATCCCTTGACTCAGCGTTTGGCTGCTGGCACTCCGGGGGCACGCCAGGCATCTCCCCCGTTGCCTGGAGGGCTGGCAAGGCTGAAATCCCCTTTAACGAGCCATTTCCCTCCCTGTGTGCATAATCCCGCCTGGACGATCCCTGCAAATCCTTTGGAAAGACCTTCGGAAAACACCTCCCAGGCTGCAAAACCCCTCCGGGTGCCTCCCCTCGATGCCAAGGGCGCTGAATTGCTGCTCCCCTCGCGTTCAGCACGCGAGTGCAGCAACAGAAAAGGGTTTTTCCACCCTGCCCGAGGCTGAGCTATCCCCCAAAATCCCTCCTTGCCTGCTGGGGAGGGCGAGAGAAGCATTCTCAGTGTGGGTGGGCATTTCACAGCACCCCTGCATGCGCCTTCTGGCAGCAAGAAACAATTCCATTCGGGTCCTAAATGTTCGTGCTCTGCAGCGATTAATGGAGCAGCTTCCTATGGGGTCACCCCAGGAGTAACCTCAGGGCAGGCAGGAGGTGCTGAGCTTTCCCGAGATGCTCCAAAGAGGCCAAACAAGCCCCTGTTTAAGCCAGAAATTCTTCTGTTCCAACCTAGATATGGCTTTGTAGGCCACAAAAAGCAAATTCGTCTCTTTGCGTTCAGATAACGATGTTTTGTCTCCTTTTCTCCCGCCCCCAAAATCTGGTTTTATGTCCAGAAATGTTTGAATCAAAGCCCTTTAAGCTCAGCGTTCCGGCTGGGATCGTTCGCAAGAGGCCTAAATAAAAATGCAGGGGAGATGCTCGAGCCTGTCCCTGGTGACGGGCAGGAATTCCAGGCTTGCCCATGGAAAAATCTGGGCGCAAGGCACCCGCTTTGGAGCGGGCTTGCTGCCTCCCTCACCCCGCAGCACCCACCCGCTGGGGGCAGGGATGAGATCAGGGGGGTTAAAAATAGCCAAAAGGCAAGGAAAAACAACCAAAGGAGCGAACGCTCCCTGGGTGCTCGGCAAAATTCAGAACGGAGGAGGAAAAATCAGCAAATTGGCCACTTTTAAAATATATTTTTGGAGATGTCGCTCCCCGCTGTGAGTTCCGAGGGGGGGGAAATCAGCCCCTGGTTGAAAAGAGGGGTTCTGGCAAAGCCCCGCAATGGTTTTATTGAAGAAATCTCAGGGTTTGAGGCTGATTCAGAAATCTTGGAGCACTGCAGCGCCTGGCAGCGCTGCCCTGCTCCTCTTAATTGCCTTTAGAGCCGAGCTCTGATGAGCAGCGCGCAGCCTCGTTTGCGCCGCGCTAATTAGCGAGCGCGGAGCTTCGCCCCAAATAAATGAATTCGCTGGCACAAACCACGGATGGGGTCAGGAGCCGCTTCCTCAGGCCCTGTGCTCGGAAATGACATTTCTGGCGTGACCGTGATATCGATACTAAATTATAGATCGAGAGGCTTCACAGGCGTTTTTTGGTTTGTTTTTTTTCCCCGACGCTTTCTAACCTTCCTCCCCCATATCCGCCCTCCTGGCGGATGCTGGAAATGAGAAATTAATTCAGGTGGTTTGTGCCGGCGGGATTTGTATCCGCGCTGGAGAGCTGGAGGAACTCCGAGCTCCCTCAGCGGAAAATGGAGGCTGCGAGGAGCGATCGCAAGCAGCAATTACGTGCTCGGGGCTGGCAAGGAGGAGGTTTCGGTTTGGAGGGGAAAAACCAACATCCGGGTGCCAAAACACCCGTGAAAATCACCTCGGGGACGGGGGAGAAGAAGCGAAGGGAGGTGGGGAAGGTGGAGGTGGGAAGATGCTCGGCGATGCTGGGAATGTCCTGGCTCCTGGAGGGGGTGAAAATTGCGGGCTGGGGCTCTGGGAATTTGCGATGAAATCGGGATTTCCCCGAAAATGTCACCTCTGGGTTTAGAAATCTCCCCCTCATCCCCTTTCTCTTTTAACGCCCCGAACCATGAGGGAGCAGCTGGCAGCCGAGGGAAAAGGCAAAACCCTCGGAGGAGAAATTCCCCACCAGCTCCAGCGCTGAATAAACGCTGAGTAAACAAGCGCCGGGCAGGAGCAGAGCTCTGGCTTTTAAGGAGACGCTGGAAATGTCTATTTTTAGGCGGCGATGGCAGAGAAAGAGGCAGCTCCCCGCCCCCGCGATGCCGCTCGGCGCTGAAACCCCCCTCACCTCTGGGTTTCTCCCTCCCGAAGCCCCTGCGCCCCGCTTGCCCCGGCACTCACCGGCTGGGAGCTCGCTGCACCGCTCGCTCCGAGGCGATTCAGCCACGGAGCTCCGCGGAGGAATAAATAGAGAGAGGGAGGAGCCGCCTCCTGCCCCAAAATCCTCCCAAATCCTCCCCAAAATCCTCCCCAACCCCACCCCAGAAATCCCCAAAAACCACTCCACAAATCCCCAAATCTCCCCAAAAAACCCCAAAATCCCCCTCAAAACTCCCCAAAATCCTCCCAAGACCCCCCCCCCCCCCCCCCCAACCCCCCCCCCCCCCCCGGCACGGGAAGCCACGCTGGCAGCCAAAGGAGCGCCTGGAAAATCGCGGCATTCCCATGGTTTCGTTGAAGAATTACCAGGGTTCGAGGCTGTTTCAAAAATCTTGGAATGCTGCAGCGGTTGGATTTTAAACGGAGGAAATCTCAGGGTGTGGGGCCTGCTGGGGAATTGCAGCGCTTGGATGGTGGTTTGAAGAAATGTTGGTGGGATCACCAGGATTTGGGGCTGGTTTGGGGATCTCGGAGAAGCGCAGTGCTTTGATGGTTTGTTGAAGAAATACCGGTGGAATCGGCGGGATGTGGGGCTGGTTTGGACGTCTCGGGATATCGCAGCATTTGGATTTTACACTGAAGAAATACCAGGGCTTGGGGCTGATTTCAAAATCCTGGGAAGTTGCAGCTCTTGGATGGGTTTATTGAATAAATATCAGGGTTTGAGGCTGATCTGAAAACCTTGGAATTTTGCAGCATTTGGATTTTATACTGAAGAAATGCCAAGGCTTGGGCCTGGGTTGGGAAACCTTGGAAAACCGCAGTATCCCGATGGTTTACTGAAGAAACACTGGACAGAACGATGAGGTTTGAGGCTGTTCTGGGAACCTTGGAAAATCGCAGTGCTCGGATTTTTTCTTTTTAATTGAAGAAATATCAGGGTTTGGGGCTGATTTGGAAACCTTGGGAAATTGCAGCACCTGGATACTGGAGGATATCAGTGGGGTGGGTTGGGAATCTCATGGTCGAGGCTCTGGGAGAGGGCAGGATACTTTTAGCAGCTGCTGACTGCAGCTCCAAATCCATTACCCATTATCCAGTATCCATTACCCATTACCCATTATCCATTATCCATTATCCATCATCCATTACCCCGTGGAACAGAGCTGCTCCGGGGGTTGATGGAGAGGAAACCAACCCGGCTCAGGCCTGTGGGAGAAAGGACGAATTTGTCTTTCAAACCTGTCTCCCTCCAGAGGAGTAGAACTCGCTCCCACAGTCTCACTTCATGTCGAGGAATCCCGGTGTTTAATGGGAGGAAATGCCTCAGAAGAAAATTAACAATTGCGGGATGCTCATGGCAAGCTGGGGCTTTTTCAAAGGGTGAAAATACGTGGCTGGAATAAACAGAGAGCTGAAGACCAGAATGGGGGGTGGTTCCCAACTTTTGGGGTTACAATGGACCAGTTTGAATCCAGGGAGGTTTCTGTGGCAGTTGGGAGGGGGCCGGAATGGGTTTTCCAGAGCAACTGTGGCTGCCCCTGGATCCCTGGCAGTGCCCAAGGCCGGGCTGGATGAGCTTGGAGCAGCCTGGGACAGTGGGAGGTGTCCCTGCCCATGGCACTGGGTGCGCTTTAAGGTCCCTTCCAACCCAAACCACTCCAGGATTTTATGATTTTAACACCAAAACCCTCCCGAGGTTTTGCTGCCCAAATCAGCCGGACCAGGAACGGCCATCCTGGACCACAGAGCACACCTGGCTGTAAAAATGGATTTTGCCCTGATGCTCCACGGCCTTGGGATCCATCTGGTTGGATCATGTTAAAATAAATGAAAGCCATTTCTGCCTGGCAGGGAAATGGGCTGTGCTGGCAAAACACGGATATTAACCCGGGCAGGAGAAGATGAAATAGGCAGGATTAAGGTCTGTGGGCCTGGGGAAGCTCTGTCCTGCAGGGCAGATTTGTTCTGTGTGCAGATGGCTCCTGATTGCCTGCTTTGGGTTGAAACACTCACCCATGGGCAATCCAAACCCCGTGCCAGCAAAAGAATAAAAGTAAACCAGGAATGGGCTGGTTGGGATGAATTAATCCTGCATGAATCTAAAAATCAGGGGTTTACTGTCATAATTTACTCCAGAAGAACAACAACAATGGCAAATTATTTATCCGAAAAGAGTATTTACTGAAAACTGTGGCTTGGCCAACAGTGAAAATGAAACCATTTTTTTTCTCTGGAAACAGCATTTCTGTTTGCAGAAACAGAGACATTTTTCATCAGAGCCCGGCCACAAAACAAGCAGGAGCAGCCTATGGATTATGAATGAATATTTAATTTATTGTGGGAGTTCTGTGCCCCGCCCAGTGCATCCACAGCAGCTCTTTAATGGTTTCTCTGCATCCCGGGGTAAAATTTCTCTCAGCCTCAAGGCAGGAGCTGCATCAATCTCCTCTGGAGGCTTGGCCCTTCCTCATTCACACTGGAAATAGCGCAACAGGCCCTGTGCCAGCTTAGAAATCATTAATGGGATGAGTTTTTCTCCTAACGGCCGGAAAAAGCTGACTTTGGTTTAATGCTGGACCGGGGAGGGAGGAAGGTTCATCTCCTTCATTGATTCTGTGTCATTTTTTATTGCTTTAATTCATGCAAAACGCTTTTATTCACGCAGCTCCGGGTCTGCCTGCAGAACGAGTCGCAGCAAAGGCGGGGAAGGCATCCAGCTGGTTTTGGGGTAATCTGGTGGGGTTTTTCTCCTTCCAGAGGAAAAAAAATGTCATTTTTAGCCCATTTTTATTGGCAGAAAGGCTTTTCCTTGCACTGTGTGGGAAGCTTGACCTGCATCATCATTCTGTGCTCAACTGCCGACGGTTTTGGGGTGATCTGGTGGGGTTTGAGGAAGGGGTGAAGTCGCAGGGGCTGTTTCCATCCTGCCCTCGCTCCCTGGAGATGGCAAAAAGTCCGGACTCGAGCTCAAATTCCACTTCCAGTTCACGCAGAAAACTCTTCAAACCCTCCAAGGGGAAAAATAATCGGGAGCAAGCATGTCCAGAGGGCTGATGAGGTGTGTTCTGCAGAGCCTGGATTATTCTCTGATGGAATACTCACCCTGGAATGATCCCTCTGAAGCAGAACTCCTCAGAATTCTCTTGGGAAGGTGATGTTTGGCTCCTGCCTGGATGAGAGCAGAGAAAATCCAGTCTGGGGACAGAGAGGGCCAGTGGCAAAAGCCCTGGCGGCCCTTCCTTCCCAGCTGGGAGGAGCGATGCTGTTGTTTTCCCATCTCAGTGTGTAATTAAAAATTTGAGGTTTTATGAGGATATTTTGCATTTTTTTTTGTGGTGAGACCTTCGTTGCTCACTTGGGCTGGGCTCCCTGCAGAGAGCTCTCCTTCCAGAGGAAAAAAGGTCATTTTTAGCCCGTTTTTAGTGGCAGAAACATCATTTTTTAGCCTGTTTTTGGTGGCAGAAATGTCTTTTTTACCCCTTTTTTAGTGGCAGAAATATCATTTTTAGCCCGTTTTTAGTGGCAGAAATGTCATTTTTTAGCCCGTTTTTAGTGGCAGAAATATCATTTTTACCCCATTTTTAGTGGCAGAAATGTCATTTTTACCCCTTTTTTAGTGGCAGAAGGGCTTTTCCCTGGGAAATCTCGACCTGCATCACCACTCCATGTTCAACCGCAGGATTTCACCCCTCACGGACGGAATTTCTCCTTTGCTCCTGACACCTTGAAGCTTTCCTGTACCAAGCGAAGAACAAGATAAAAGGGCTCAAACATGGACAAAAGGTGTTTGGGGCCAGTGGGAGCCGTCCCTGACCTCGGGTGAGATTTAAGGTCCTCCCAACCCAAACCATCCCCGATTCTGAGGGGAGATTCGATTTCAGCCTCTTCTGCACAGGGAAACTGGCCAGGAGGGAAGGGTGGCACGAGCAGGACGTTGACTCCGTGCCCTTCCAGGGAGTCACCGCTTACGTAACCCACGGTGGGGAGGAGGAGGAGGAGGAGGAGAAGTCCCAGCATGTCCCTAATCCCAGAGACACGTGCCAGGAGAGGAAAATCACGGAGGGGAAGAACCGCCCGGCCAAACTTTCCATCCAGCACCCCCCGCTGCTTCCAGAGGGGTTTTCTCCTTGGCCAGGGGCGGCTTTGTAGAGAAGCCAAGGAGCTCATGGAAAAAATAAAGCAGTTTATGGCTCGTGGTGCTGGGGAGGAGTTTGTGCTGTCCGTGTGGATCTGCTTCCCTCGGTGATGTCATTTGGGAATGGGATCCACGGGCAGATGTGACTCACGGGCCCCGGGATCCTGCTGGAATCTTCCCTCTGTGGGAGGCTCCCCAGAGGGACCAGGGAAAGTGGGTTTGGGGCAGGAAACAGCAAATCGAGCAGAGCTTTTCCTCGCTGTGCTCCCGAGACAAATCCGGATCCTCGAGGAAGCAAATCGGCCAAATTAATTTATTTTCATTTCTGTTCCACAGGAGCGGCTGCTGGAATAGGAAATATTGGGGGCTGAACTCATCCTGCTGAGCTTCACTCTTAGACAAGGCCTTAAAAAGGCTCTAAATGTTCATCTGTGGGGTTAAAATATTCATCTATTGGGGTAAAAAATGTTTCTCCACGGGGTCAGAAGTGTTTATCCATAGGGTCATAGATGTTCATCCATTCAGGTTAAAATGTTCACCCATGGGGTTAGAAATGTTCACCTATAGGGTTAGAAATCTTTATCCATTGGGGTAAAAGATGTTCATTTATGGGGTTAAAAATGTTTATCCATGGGGATTCTAAATATTTATCCATTGGGGTTATAAATGTTCATCCATTGGGGTTAAAAATGTTTATCCACAGGCCTATAAATATTCATCCATTGGGGTTAAAAATGTTTATCCTCGGGGTTATAAATGTTTATCCTTGGGGTCATAGATGTTCATCCATTGGGGTTATAAATGTTCATCCATGGGGTTATAAATGTTCATCCATTGGGGTTATAAATGTTCATCCCTGGGGTTATAAATGTTCATCCCTGGGGTTAGAAACGTCCGCCCAGCTGCTCCAATCTGATTAGGGCTGTGATAACCCCGCTCCTGGGCTCGCTGCTATTCCAGGCAGGGGCACTCGTAAGCTCCTTAGGGGTGGGAAGGACCCTCCCTTCCCTGATGCCTTCCCAGTGAGGCATCGAGGCCTTGGCAGATCACCTGGATGGGTCACAGCTCCCAAAAATGTGCTTTTGACCTCTCCCAGGCATCACCTGGGTGCTAGGAGGGAAAATAACAGCTTTTATTAAAAGAAAAAGCATTAAAAAGCTCATTGGGAAATTTTTCCTTTTTTTAGAATAAAAACTGATAATAGAAGTGCTTTGAAGCGAGGGAAAGAAATATCGAGTTTGTGTATTTGAGCCTCTATCTGGATTAACCGATGGGAGAAGTCGGTCCTCGTTCCAAGATGATGTTTGCTGTCTGCTCTGGTTTCAGCCCGGTGTTGGATTTAAAAATAACCTCTCGCAGTGCCTTGGGAGCAGCTGCTGCAGGACACCAACAATTCCCTGCTGTCTCTGGGAAAAGCCTTCCCAGAAAGGGCTCCTTGTGTCCTTTGAGTGGATAAATCTGTTCTCTGCTCCGGCAGGGACCCGGCGTTTGAGCCCTTTTAAAGCGCCATGTTCCTCCCTAAAGCTTCAGGAACGAACTCTCTCCCAGAAATCCTAGAATTCCCATAAACTTCCCCGCAATTCCATTACCCACAGCTGGCTCCCTGGCAGGAAAAGCTGAATATCCCTATTTTTTTTTCCCTGCCGGCAAGGTTGGGCACACATGACTCACCGGGAGGTTTTCCTTTCTTTTCCTTTCCTTCTCTCCCGTTTATTTTTAACTCGCGATCCCCTGGAAGGGCTTTCCGAGCTCGGAGCCGCGGTGGGGGCACGCTGGATGACATCAGGCGGCAGCGCTGAGGTCACCTCCTCAAAAATAACCCGGGCTGGGCTCAGACGCTCCCGTCCCCATTGTTTTGGCATCAATCATCCAGGATCCTGCTCGGGGGAATCGCTCCGAGCCCGGAATGTGTCACGGTGAGCTCAGAGCTTGTAGGGACGTGTCGAAATTCGGGCTGGTGCATTTAAATTTTGGAGGTGTGACAGACACAGGGCGCTTCTTGGTGCTTCTCGTGAGTTCCTGGCTGGGCTGAGTTGGGAAAGGGGCGGGAAAAAAATCAGTTTTCCCACTGGGAAAAGGGGCTGTGGGTGAAAGTTGAATGCCAGGAAATGCAGGTAATGACTTGATTTTTATTTTAAAAAAAACCAAGTCGAGACAGACTGAAATAAGAGCCAGGTTGAAGATGGAGAAATAACTTCTAAAATTTATTTTTAAATTAAGCTTATAGTATTTTTAAAGTCACATTTTTTCTTTGATACACCTACTTTTGATCCGGGTCTTTGCCTTGTTTATTCACCTGAGAACACAACAAGCTTTTCCCTGCCCTGACCTGGTTTCCACCTCCCAAGCTCACTGAGGATGAGATGATTAAACCCAACTTGTAAATCCTCTTAGCTGAGCTGGTGAATAAATTTCCACCCGGATTTCCCCCTTTCCCTCCATGGGAAGAGTTCCAGGGGCCGGGACTTTATGGGGTTCCACCCTCTTTTGCTCTGAGTGTAAATGAGAATCAACAGAGAAACCGGGATTGGGAAATGCGGGTCGGGGGGGAAATCGGGCCAGGATTTTATCCATTAGGATTTTTAACCCCTTGGAACAGCTTCCCAAGGGATGGGCACCCTCCCATCCATTTTGGAGCATCTTCCAGCCGGGATGTTGACCCCAGACCATACACGACTCGGTCCAAAGCTTTTCCGTCCCCTAAGGCAGCACTTGAAAGGCTCTTTACGAAGTTTGTCTTTCTTAAGACACCAGGGAAGTTTCAGACACCAAATACCCCGGCACTAAATGTCACATCTGCCCTTTTACCCCGGCAGGGGAGCTGCCCGTGAGGAAAAGCTTTGCCATCACCCGCCCGGGAGCAGGGACGAGCCAACAGCCGCAGCCTGGCACGAGGAAAAGCCCAGGCGGAGGCTGGAGCTGCTCTGAGGATGCTCAATCGGCTCCCGCGGGGTTGTCATGGGCACGGCGCTCCCCCGTGGCCGTTTCCATGGCTACAGAGGGATGCGAGGGACGCAGGAGCGGCGCTGGCAGCTGAAGCTGGTGCAAAGAAGCCGCGCTCGGAAGCAGCCGGGAGGTCCCCCCGCGGCAGCTCGAAGGCAGCTGGGATTCCGAAGGGTTTTATGTGGGGAAAGCTGCGATTTGCAGCGTCTCCCCGGAGGCGTTTCCAAGGCGGCTTCCCTGAGGTCCGAGGTTTCACTCGCCTTGCGCCAACACCACTGGAAATTCCCGGTAATATTCCTGCCTCCGAGCCGGGATTATGAGGTGGGAATGGCTGCCCCGCGAACGGATGAGGAAGCTGAGCTTTGACAGGGGTGAGGAGAAGGATGAAATGAGGGGGGTTTTTCCCCCAGCTGGAAATATTTGGGATAAAAACAAAGGTGCTGGGATGTGCCAGTTTTAGGGGCTGAGTGGAGGCGGCAGCGCTGACAATTCTCCCCCAGGATTTCTCCTTGATTTTATCTCCTCAACTTTTCCAAAGCAACTCCCAGCTCGTGGCCTGCGTGGAGAGCTCCGGGGCAATTAGAGTCACGTTAAATCTGTGCAGAGAGCTGGAATTACAAGGGAAGGAGCCCGCAGTCTCCTCAGGGCTGGGGGTTGCCGTCAGCCACCAGGAGAAAAAATCCAGAGGCATCAAGCACAAGCTGCAAAGCGTTTTTATGCCGTGGTGCTTCCAGAGCATGGAGGAGAACGGCTTGTAAATGATGAAAACAAACCTGGCTGGGAGTCCACAGCAGCAGAGGGCAAACCCCAGCTTGGGAAGGGCTGTTCTGCCCCAGAGATGGGCAAGGAGAACTTTTCCTCTCCCTGCAGTTGTCCCTAAAGCTGATTCTCACTGACACACACGACTGGAACGTGCCCTTTTCCCAGCAGCTCCGGCGACCTTGGCCCCTGGCTTGGCTTCCAGCACCTTTCCCAGCGAGCCCAGAGGGACTCTGGGGACAGAACAATGGTCAAAGTACAGAAAATGAAGGAAATTGGCTTTGCATTCACAGCAGCGGGTCAGGGCTGGGAGCACGGGGTCAACCGGGAGGCAAAGCCCCGTCCACAGCCATTAAACAGCAAATAATAATCAGCATTAATCAGAATTAATCGGATTAATAAAGCCCAGATCGTTTCTCCCAGGGTGTTTTCTTGGCTGTGTTCAGGCCTGGAACCTCCGTGCCTCCAAAATATTTTTGTGGCATCAATAATCCAGGGAGTTTCCATGTTAAAAAACAATGGAAAATGGGAGCGAAAGCTCTGGGAGTTGGTTTGTCACAAAGACGAGCTCGTTTGGGAGCCTGGGTTAAGGAGTCAGTAGGGAATCAATCCACGCCTCAAAAAAAATGGGAAGTTTGGTACAATTCCGCCAAGTCCTCAGCCGAGGTTAAACAGAATCGAGCTGGGAATTGGGATCTCCTCCCTCCCTCACTCGTTGCTGGAGCTCTGCTGCACAAACAGCTCTAAAAAGAACATTTTGGGGATGGGGATGACATTTCGAGCAACTCTCCATGGCAGCTGTTTTGTGGCTGAGCTCCCTGAGCTGTATTTAGGGGGTGATGAGAAAAACAGATGGGAGAGGTCACAGATCCTTTTTGTGGGGAAGAAAAGGAGGTTGGTGTTCAGTGAGAAATGGGGAGAAAAATAGAGGGAAGTGCAATAAGAATGGTGAAACTGAATGCCATTATAATCCCAGGAATAAGCTGATTCCTGCAAAACTGGCCGGACTTTTCCTGCATTTCTCCTTAGTTCCGGGAATAGAGAAGAACCATTTGTGTCCTGAAATAGGAGTCGGCGGTGGGCAGCACCTGGGCTGAGCAGAGCTCCCAGCCCAGCAGGGAGAGCTGCCAGAGCGGCAGCCCTGTGAATTATTGATTACCTATTAATTATAGACCCTTCCCGGGGTCAGCAGGGATAGCACGAGGGAGCTGAGGTGTCCCAAGGGCTGAATTCCAAGGGGAGGTTTGAGAAGGGAAGTGGTTTAATCAACACCAGTTCAGTCCTTAGAAGGCAAAGAACTCAGATCCACACAAACCGAGATAGAAAAAAACCCCTCAAAAACACAGATCCAGACAACCTGAGATAGGAAAAAAAACCCTGACAGAGGAGACACCAAATCATAAAAAAAATACATTTAGGAGCTGGAAATGAGCTACTTTCAGTGTTTAATTTATCAATTTATCAGTATTTATTAATTTATTTATCAATATCAAAAAGTCATGAAGAAGAGACAAGGTGCCTTTGTGAGGGAGGGACTGGATGTTAATCATAAATCCTGACTTGCTCTAGGTGACGAATCATTACCCAGCTTGTCCTCACTTTTTTATTGTTTTTCCCTGTAAATAAAGAGCCCTCCGGTTGGTTTAGGACAATTCTCTGGATAATTCGTGGGTGATTTACCACGAACTCAAAGATCCTCACATTTTTAATCCACCCACATTCCAGGCAAGGGACAGGGATATTCGGTGGTGATCTATAACAAACGTTTATTTCGGGGTGAATTCCTCTGCTATTTGTTGTCTATCTGTTATTTATTGTGACCCAGCCGCAAGGAATAACTTCAGGAAGATCCAGCTGAATCCAGCTCGTTTGTTCACAAATCCACTGGATCTGATGACCTCAGAAGCCTTTTCCAACCTAAACGACTCCGGGTTTGTTTCTGTGATTGCTTTAATCAGTGGATGAAGCCGGTAAATATTATTGCTTTTAGGTTACTTAACGTTTAAAGTGGATAATCCCTTTGCTCTCCTGCACCACCAAGTGGGTTTTACAGCGTTTAAAACGCGGGGCTGCCGCAGAGAGGGTTTTGTAAAAATAAGGCAAACCTCTCCTTTTTAATTATGTCAGAATTTTGTGACTTCAGGCCTTCAGATCCAGCTGGGAGCATCTCATTTCCCGACTGAATCCCAGGTAAGAGCATCACTTTTCCACACACCACAACTCCCTCTGACCACAAAATATTCCATTTTAACGCTGATTTTTGATGTCATCCGATGGGTTCCAGGTGGGCTGAGGACACCCCTGGGGATGGGGGGGTTCCTGCAGAAATCCCTCGGGATTTCAGCTCCCTAAATCCCTTTGGAAAAAGCCTTTCCAATGCTGACCTCTGCAGGCTGAGGAACCGCTTAAAACCAGCTGGCTGCGGGCAGCAATTACCTCAATAATGCATAAACCAGGTGTTTTCACCGCTGCTGGCTGCGGGCAGGAAAAGCCTTTCAATAATGCATCCAAACGGGGCATTTCTCTCTCCTGGCTGGCAAAGAGAGAGCGTTTCAGGGAGGGAAATCCTCATTTGGTGGATCTGCAGGCTCCCGTACGGATTTTGGGAATAATTTGCTGGTTGGGCAAAGCCCTGTGAAATCGGGGGATGAAGGATCTGAATGGAAAGCAGGAATTTCACACTAAATCAAAAACTGGGAGGCAAAGCCCTGCCTGGGCTTCCTTGGGATGGGGGGAAGAGCCCCCTCCCCACGCCAGGGGACGGAACGAGATGACCTTTTAATGTCCCTTCCAACCCCAACCATTCCACCATTCCATGGCTGTACCCACAGCCAAGCCCCCCTTGACCCGCAGTTTCAGCCCCAAGCCCCCAGCTCTAATTAAGCTCTAATCAGGTTCTAATTAACTGCACCCCGAGGCTAGGAGGGCCCCCAGCCCTGCAATGGGAGGGTGTTTGTGCCCTGGTTCTTCGGGGGGTGGGGATGGGGGTCCCATGGGGCACTGCCAGGGGCTTGGTCCACCCACATCCTCAGCCCCAGAGCCCCCTCGG
>NW_008240054.1:235194-235715 GCF_000691975.1 Corvus brachyrhynchos | reverse complement strand
CCCCTCGCCCCGGGAGCCCCCTCAGCCCCAGAACCCCCTTGGCCACAACCCCAGCCCCAGAGTCCCCCTCAGCCATGGACCCCCCTCAGTCCTGGAGCCCCCTCAGCCATAACCTCAACCTTAAAGCCCCCCTTGGCTGTGGCAACTCCTCAGCCCTGAAGCTTCTCAGCACCAGAGCCCCTCTCGGCCATGAGCCCCTCTAAGCCCTGGAGTCCCCGTGAGTCCCTTCAGACCCCAAGCCAGGGGTCCCCTCAACCCCAGAGTCCCTTCAGACCCCAAGCCATGGGGTCCCCTCAGCCCCAGAGCCCCTTCAGACCCCAAGCCCCCTTGGCCCCACAGCGCCAGCCCTAAAGCCCCGCTCCGCCCCAGAGTTCTGCCCTCGGCCCCCTTGGCCCCAAAGCCCCCGGCCCTGAAATCCCCTTGGCTGTGGCAACCCCTGAGCCTTGGAGCCCCTGACCCCCTCATCCCCAGAGCCCCCCCGAGCCGCGGGCTCCCCTCATCCCCTGAGGCCCCTCAGCACG
>NW_008240054.1:234220-235027 GCF_000691975.1 Corvus brachyrhynchos | reverse complement strand
CGGTGGTGGGGGAGAGCCGGGGGAGCCTCCCCTGCCAGCCGGGATCAGCCGGGCTCCGGGAGCCCCAGGAGGAAGAGATGTCAGAGGGATCCCGATCTCCGGGCGCCCCGCACTCGGGAAAGACGCCAGACCCCAAAGGACACCGAGGAAGAGACGTCAGAGGGATCCAAAGCCCTGAGAGGCGACAGAGGGATCCGGAGCCCTGCAGTGCTTGGGCACCGGTTTGTGGGAGCTCCTGGGGCACCGCACCCGGCAGAGCCCCGTCCTAGAGCTTGAGCGCCGTGACACGGGGGATGTGGAAGGGACAGGTCTCCTCTGAGCCCGTAGAGCTGCAAAGGAGAAGAAGAAAGCCCGGGGAGCTGGTCAGAGAGGAGCCCACATCCCCCGACGCCGTGTGCCCCCGTCCCCGCCCGCCTCTCACATGAGCCGGTTGCGGATGGGGCGGAAGTGTTTGGTGAGTCTGACGGCGAAGATGATGTTGGGGATGAGGAAGAAGGTGCAGCATCCCAGGCTGAACCAGAAGGCGTTCTGCAAGGAGACGCCGCGGGGCTGAGCCGTGCGGGGAGGGCACGGGCAGCCCCCGGGCTCTGGAGGGTTTTGGGAAGCCTTGGTGCTCCCGTGGGTCCTCGCTGGACCCCCATGGAGGGCCGGGATCCCTACCCAGGGGTCAGCGATGCGGTCGCACAGGATGACCCGCCCGTTGTCCAGGGCCGTGGCGAGCGGCTGGCACGAAGCCACGTCCTCCCTCAGCTGGAACAAGGAGCAGGGACAAGGCATCAGCCCACCCCTGGCTCCTGGGATGCATTC
>NW_008240054.1:231106-233819 GCF_000691975.1 Corvus brachyrhynchos | reverse complement strand
GAGGGCTGTGCCCCGAGCAGGAAAACGCCTTTGCAGGGAGATTTCTGCTTTGAAACAGCAAATCCAATCACTAAAGGAGACCGATTCTCCTGGCTGGCATTTTTCCGGGCTCTCCCATTACCCTGCAACTGGGTTTTTTGGCAGATGGTACCCCCGGGGCACCTCATGATTTTTGGGGCTGGAAGAGACTCACGAGTACCTTGAGGTGAGGTGCCAAGCGGGAGAGGAACTGGACGCTTTCCCCCAGCTTTGCCTGTGTGACAGAGAAGTGAGAAAGGTTCAAAAGCCCCATTGTCCCCTTCAAGGGGACACCACCAGGCAGTGCCAGCGGCACTGCTGCCACCAGCCCGGCACGGACTCACCACCAAAGCCTCCTGCGACTGCACCGTGGAGTTCTGCATCTGCCACAGCGCCCGCGCCTCCGCCGCGAGCCGCCCGGCCACCGTGCCGTTCCTCTGTGGGGGGACAGCGGGGTGAGGGTGTCCCCCTGGGCACCGAGGGATCCCCACCGCCCGCCCCGCCGCTCACCTGCATCTTCTGCAGCCCCTCGAGGTTCCTTGCCAAGCCAGGCAGGCTGGTCTGCACCACGGGGTTTTTCATCTGCAGGAAAACCGAGCTGGGGGCTGCCCAAAATCCAACCCTGGCAGGCGGCCCCGGTGTGGGACACATCCTGCAGTGGGGCCCAGCTCGCTGTGAGCATCCCTCACCTCCTCCTGGAAGCGCCCATAGTCCACCTCATCCACTCCGCTGCGGGCGAAGGTCTCCAGGTCCTGCCTGCCCTCGCTGCGGAGGAGCCGGACATCCCCCAGGTTCGCCGTGAAGTCGCCCAGGCGTTTTTGGAAATCAGCCGTGTACTGTGAGGATCAGACCAGGGAATCTGCAGCGTTCCCAGTAACCCCAGTAAAGCTCCTGCGTCCCCCTGCCGCTACCAGGGGCCCTGGCTGGAGCCAGCCCTCACCTTGGGGGTTTTTAGGTGCTCATCCAGGTCATAGGACCTGTCGAGCTGCAGCACCTCCCAGAGCCCCGCGCCGCTCTTGCACTCCCTGAAAGGCAGAGGGACGTCGGCAGAGTGATCCCAAATTCACCCCCGCTGCACGGGGGGGCTCCTGCGACCCTCACCGGTACGCGGAGCTGAGGTTGGAGTCCCTCCTGAGGTTGAGCTGGCGAGTGAGGTTCATGGACGGAGGGAGATTCCCAGGGGTGTCGATGAACTGGGACAAACAGGAGGAGAAACAGGGTCAGGGTAAGGCCCAGGTGTTCCCAGCAGTGATTTTGGGGGTGCTCTGCCCTTGCAGGTGCATCCTGGGGTGGCTCATCCCAGCCTGAGCTAATTCTGCTTTTATTTGTCTGTTCCCCACTGAGGAGCCTCGCTGGGTGTGTTTGGAGGGACAGCCCCGTGCTGGGACCCGCCTGTGTGTGGCACTGCCTTGGGAAGAGTCCTGATCCCATTCCCGTTCCCCCAATCCCTCTCTCAGCCCCATCACACCGCGCTGCCAGCCCCAAGCACCCCAGGGATCCCCAAGGACCGGGGAGCAGCAATCCCGCAGGAAGCGAATTAACAGCACAAGGGCAATTCCCAGCTGATGATGCAAATCCAAGGAGCTAATCCTAAACTTAGTCTTCTGGTCTAGGATGGGGCTTTTCCGGTCCGGTTTAGGGGGAGAACACAGAGCCTTTGGAGATGTTTTGATGCACCCAAGCAGAGATTCACAGGGCGATGGGTGGATGTGTGGCCACCCACCTTATAAATCTCCTGGTTGACCCAATTCCTGCAAACCAGCGTATGGATGTTGCCCCCAACCAGGAAGGTGGCGAAAACCAGGAGGATGAGGAGCCAGGAGAACAGGAAAGCCAAGCCCACGCCGCTGTAAGAGGGAGAGGAGGCGCCGGCGGCGGCTTTGCAGAGCCGAGCGGGCAGGAAGGGACCTGCCCGTCCAGCTGCAGCCCCGCGGCTCCTTCCCGAGCCCGGGCACGCCGGGCTGGGCAGGGCCCTGGGAGCGGGGTGTGCCGGGCAGCGGGGCCGGGGCGCGGGAGCTGCCAGCTCCCAGGGAGGAGCAGCTTCTCCCAAACCTGCCATCGCAGGCGGTGGCTTCAAAAGCTTTTCCGCTGGGACAGCTCCCAGTCCCTCCCTTGGCTTTACCCTTCTGGTTTGCTTTTTGGGGGGGTGTGAGATGGAATGGCCCCCCAGCACCCAGAGAGACGCTTACACCAGGAGAAACTTGGCGCCAGCTTCTCCTCGGCACTCGTAGTCGCTGGGGTCCTCCCGCTTGGAAAGCCCGTACGCCCCCAGGGCCATCCCCGTCACGTTGCAGGCGAGGATGAGGAGGATGATGGAGCACAGCACCGTGCCCGCAATCCACCTGGAGGGAAGAGCAGCAGGGCACAGCCTCGAGATGCGGGGCTGAGGCAGCCGGGGCTCGGCGAGGGCTCAGGGCCCTTCTCCGCTGCACCCCCTGCAGCCCGTCCTGCTCCCAGGGTCACCTGTACCGCTCGAAGCGCTCCGCCTCCCGCAGGTACGGCTGGCTCCGGTCCTCGGCCTTCAGCAGGGCCTCGCTCACGGGCCGGGTGTAGTCAGGGAAGGGGAAGCTGTCGGCGATGGACTGCACCTTCTCCGCCGTGCGGGTCAAATCGTCCCGCAGATCTGCGGGGCCAAGGCTGTGCTGGAGGGGGGGCTGGTCCCTGCATCCCACCCTATGTCCCCAAATTGGGATTC
>NW_008240054.1:226936-229030 GCF_000691975.1 Corvus brachyrhynchos | reverse complement strand
GTTGCTTGTGCCCCCCACGGGCTCCCCGGGGCGGCTGGGCTTGGCGGGGCTGCGCGGAGGCGTCTCCCAAACCATCCCAGGCCTGTTTCGCAACCCCCGGCATCCCTGAGTCACCGCCGCGGGGTCCCCTCTGTCAAGGCCTTTCCCAAAACCCATGGCAAAGCCTCCCCGGGGTTTTGGGGAGGGGGACGGGGGATGGTGGACCCCCTGGCCTTGGGCTGGAGGGTGTTCGTCCCCACCACAGCCAGCGTGGAAGGAAGGATCTGGGATTTGGGATATCACTTGGGGGAAAAGCCCTTGTGGGGAGATCCTCATGTGCGGATGGGGCACCTGGGGGGCAGAATCACCCTGTGGAAAAGCATCCCGGGATCCGGGGTAGCAACAAGAAGGGAAAATAAGGGGGAACACACGGAGAGGGGGCAGTGAGGCCCAGCTGGCGATGCCCACTCGCCGACCGGGTGTGAGATGAGTTTTCCAGGCTCAGCCAGCGCCTGTCTCACACCCCGAGGCGGCCGCGGCTCCTTCCCAGGGCCGGATCCTAGTCCCCGGCATGGGTCGAGCGCTAATTACAGGCTCGGCTGGAAGCGCAGGAGGTTCAACCTGATCTCTTGGTGCGGGGGGAGCAGCCCCGCTGTGCCCAGACGGCCGCGGGGCATCCCGAGAGCCGCGACCCTGCTCGGCCGGGCGGGTCCGACCGGCCCTTCCCCACCGCCGGCTGCCCACGCCCCCGTCTCCGCGGCGTTCATGCTAATCCCTGTGGTTCCCCTCCCTCTGGAAAAGGGGCTTTCCGCCCAGCTGGAGATGCCGGCAGCTTTTTTCCAGGCTGGTCCCCACCACCCGCTTGGGAACGGGATGTTGAGGACAGGAAAATCCTGCCCTGGCTTGGCTTGTCCCATCCTGGGACAAAATTGCCAGGGCCAGGAAAGGCTGGGGTTTTTAGCACAGCTCGTTTAGATGTGGATGTGTCTGTGCACGGCAAAGGGGTCCCGGCTGCCCACACCGGATCTGGGGCAGTGACGGGGATGCCAGCGATGATTTCCCACCGCGATTTCCCATTCTCAAGATGATTTCTCAACCCCAGCTTTGATTTCCCATTCTCACGATGATTTCCCAACCTCAACCTCGATTTCCCATTCACAGGGGGATTTCCCATCCTCACCATGATTTCCCATTCCCATGACAATTTCCCATCCCACCACGACTTCCATGTCCACGATGGTTTCCCATCCCCCCACAGCTTTCCCATTCCCATGGCGATTTCCCATACCCGTGATGTTTTGCAGGGCCAACAATCTTCCATCCCACCAATGACATTTTTGGGGATGGAGGTGATTTTCATGTCTGAGGGGAAGGCACCAGCCACCCTGCCGCATGTGTGTGCTACCCCGCCCTGCCCCCGTGGTGGGAGGGGATGATTTTGGGATACTTTTGGGTTGGTTTTGTCCTCCCTCCTCCTGCCCCTGGGGATGCTGATACTGGGGCAGTAATGCTGGTCCCGGCACTGGAGTGGTGATACTGGTACCGGGGCAGCGATGCTGGTACCGGGGCAGCGACACTGGCATGCTGATGCTGGTTTGGTACTGCGGCAGTGATGCTGGTGCTGGTACTGGTGCAGTGATACCGGTTTTGGTCCTGGTGTGGTGACGCTGGTACTGGAGCGGTGACGCTGGTTCGGTCCCAGGGCAGTGATGCTGGTTCGGTACCGGTGCAGTGACGCTGTTTCTGGAGAGGTGATGCCAGTTCGGTGCTGGTGTGGTGACACCGGTATGGTAGCGGTGCCGCTGGTTCGGTGCTGGTGCGCTGGCTCGGTCCGGGCCAGTGCTGCCGGTTCGGTGCCGGTGCGGTGACGCTGATACTGGAGCGGTGCCGCCGGTTCGGTGCCGGTGCGGTGACGCTGATACTGGAGCGGTGCCGCCGGTTCGGTGCCGGTGCGGTGACGCTGATACTGGAGCGGTGCCGCCGGTTCGGTGCCGGTGCGGTGACGCTGATACTGGAGCGGTGCTGCTGGTTCGGTGCCGGTGCGGTGATGCTGATACTGGAGCGGTGACACTGGTTCGGTGCCAGTGCGGTGACGCTGGTATGGTAGCGGTGCTG
>NW_008240054.1:221232-226323 GCF_000691975.1 Corvus brachyrhynchos | reverse complement strand
GGAACCCTGGGCCCGGTGGGGGTGTGAGGGTCCCCAGGGCAGGGCCGTGGTTCCCGAGCCAGGGTAGGTGTGAGGGGCCTGGGCTGGGGGGAATTGGAGGGTCCCTGGGCCGGAGAGAGTTTGAGGGGTCCCCAGGGCAGGGGGTTTGAGGGACCCTGGGTCGGGGTGGTTGGACGGGCCCCGGACATGGGGGACTGCGGGGGTTTCTTGCCAGAGGGGGCTGAGGGTCCTCGGGCCTGGAGGGGATTTGTGGTTCCCGGTTCTGGGGGTGTTCGGGGGTCCGGGCCGGAGGTCTCTGCCCCTGTTTGACACCTCCATGGGTTCAGGTGGACCGACTACATCCCGCTGGGCCGGAGGATGCCGGGCACGCGCTTCATCGCCTTCAAGGTGCCCCTGAAGAAGGTGGGTGAGCACCGGGGTCCTGGGTCAGTTTGGGCTGGATCAACTGTGGGAAAGCATCTCTTTGTGGGGATTCCTTGAGTGAATTGCTGAGGAGCTCGGTGTCAGAGTCGGATTTCGGGAGTGGGGGCTGTGGGGGGTCGGGCTCTGCTGCCAGGAACAGGGACAGGAGGAGAGGGAACGGCCGCAGGCTGGGCCAGGGGAGGCTCGCGTTGGACACCAGCGGGAATTTCCTCATGGAAAGGGCGCTCAGGCCTTGGAACTGCCCAGGGAGGTTTGGAATGCCCATCCCTGGAGGTGTCCAAGGCCTGGAGGTGGCACTCAGGGCTCTGGGCTGGGGACAAGGAGGGCATTGGGCACAGCTTGGACTTGGTGGTGTTGGAAGGGCTTTTCCAGCCTCGGTGGCTCCGTGTGTTTGAGCTGCAGCTCTGCTTTACAGCTCCCACCTGCAAAGCTGCAGTGCCTGGCTCTGTGTGTCACTGGGGGCTTTTGCCACAGTTAAAGTTGTCACTCAGCCCTGGGAACCCTCAGCTGAGCAGCCCCAAAGCTCTGAGGGCCTGAGCACGTCCTTGTCTGTGGAGCTGGATGAGCTTTAAGGCCCCTTCCAGCCCAAAGCACCCTGCAGTTCAGGGAGCAGGCTCCCGTGTTGCTCTGCTTCAGCCTTTGCTCCTTGCCTGAGTCCTCCTCCCCCATCTCTGGGACATTCTTCAGCCTCTTCCCACCCATCCCACCCCACCCGAATTCCGACAGCTGCTCTAAACCACCGCTTCCTGCAGAGCTTTGATCGGAACCTTCTGCCAGAAGAGAGATTTTCCCCTCACGACCTCATCAGGAAAGTCAAGGAGCGGAAGGAGGAGCTGGGGCTGATCATCGACCTGACGTACACCACGCGCTACTACGGGCCCGAGGTCAGTGCTGAGGGAGCGCCAAAAGAGCAGCTCAGGGCAGTGTGAGGGCCTGGAACCCTCTGGCAGGGGATGAGGTGAAGCCTCGTGGGCCAGCAGGGCCTTTCTGATTAAGTCTCCAAGCCCCAGATCCTCTTTGTACCAGCCCAAGTTTGGGGGTGCTGTTAAGCCGGGGTTTGTGGGCTCTTCTGGGTGAAGAGCTGATTGCGGACGCCTTTGGCTGGGTGGGTAATCATGGAAAAGGTGTTTCAGGCTATGGCGTGTGCTTCTTCCTCCCCAGGCAAGAGAAATAATCTGGAATATTGGTGCTCTGCCAAGGGAGCGAAGCAGGAGTTTCTTACCTAAAACTGTGTAGCTGTTGTTTTAGGCTTGGGGAAAAAACTCATCCTCTCCTGGTTTGTTGCCTGGGATTCCTTAATTAGTGAGAATCCCTGTGCCTTTTCTGGGAATGACTGAGCTCCTTCCCCGTAGGAGCTGCCCCCCACGCTGCGCTACTCGAAGATCCTGACCATGGGCCACAAGATCCCCAACAGAAGGACCATCCTGCGCTTCAAGTACCTCGTCAAGAGGTTCCTGACAGACAACAAAGACAACGGTGAGCGTGGCTTTCCCTGGCTCTGCTGTCACTGGGATGGGCCAGCAGGCATTTCTGCTCCTTCTCTTGGCACGGGAATGTCAGGGCAGCAGGTTGGGTTTTGCTGGTGGAGGAATTCACGTTGGCTCTGGTAATCCAGGCCAGGCTGGACACTGGGGCTTGGGGCAGCCTGGGATGGTGGGAGGTATCCTTGCCCATGGCACTGGCTTTAAGGTCCCTTCCCACCCAGAGCATTCCAGGATTCCGTGATGATTCGAGCCTTAATTGAGTTGGAGATGTGGGATTGTGCAGATGAGCTGAGCCAGGGGTGCTAATTAGACATAAACACGGTGACGTGTGTGGTGATTTCTGTTCGCTGTGTTGGTGTCCCTGCTGGGGGCTTGATGCAGATGGGGAGATTTGGGAGGAAAAGCTCCCAAAATGTCACCTGAATGTCACCTGTGTGCCTTACAGATAAACTCATCGGGGTGCACTGCACACATGGCCTGAACAGAACTGGCTACTTGGTTTGCAGGTGAGTTGCCCTTGGTCAGTTGGGGTTAAGTGGTGGCAGTGGTTTCCAGGAGGAAGCAAGACTCGGGTGATCTGTGTGACCCCAGACTTGCAGGGCTTTCCAGCTTTTGTTGGGGGGCATTTTCCATCCCTGACTTCAGCAGCCTGAATGCTGATGCTCCATTGTGGCATGTCAATAAAAGCTTTGAAACTCCCCAGTTCTTTTTCTCTGCTTAAATCATTACTACCTCGTCAACGTTTTCATGATTAATTGTGTGATCAGAGCTTTCTTGCTGCTCTGTGCAGGTACCTGATTGATGTTGAGGGCATGGAGCCAAATGCTGCCATAGAGTGTGCGTATCCTGCTCGGCTGGGGAGGTTCGGTGGTGTTTTAGATGGTCAGGAGGTTTGGGGGAGCTCCAGGGAGGGAACTGTGTCTGGGTGAAGGGGTTAAAACCCTTCTGAAGGGTTTTAGTTGCTCAGCAGCCCCGAGGGTGACTTGTGTTGCTGTAACTCAGAGCTGCCTCTCCCCAGTGTTCAACAAGTCTCGGGGACATGCCATAGAGAGAACCAACTACATCCAGGATCTTCAGAAGAGAGCCCTGAGAAGGTGAGGCCGGGTGTTCCGGGAGTGAGAGGTGTGGGAGCTGGGAGAACAGCCAGGGCAGGGGGAAATGCCTTAAAACTCCCAGAGGGCAGGGTTCTGTGGGGTACTGGGAAGGAATTCCTCCCTGAGGAATGGTGAATTCCTGAGGAATTCCACCCTGAGGGTGGTGAGGGGCTGGATGGAATTCCCAGAAAATCCGTGGCTGCTCAGTCCCTGGCAGTGTCCACAGCCAGGTTGGAGCAGCCTGGGATAGTGGAAGGTGTCCCTGCCCATGGCAGGGAGGGGACTGGGTGGGATTTAAGCTCCCTTCCGACCCAAACCGTTCTGGGATTGTAACTGGATAAAGACCCCCAGGCCTGTGGCCCTTTCTGGGTGGGCAGGGATTGAGTGTGGAAGAGCTGATGCGATCCCTCAGTGAGTGAGTGAAAAACTCACTTCTTCCAGTGAAAACATCTGGAGTTCTCTTTTAAATTCTCTTCCAAAGCAGCTGTGAACTGAAGAATTTGGGCTCGGATCTCCTCAGGAAAAAAGGCGGCACCGCAGCAAAGCCCCAGAAGCAGCTGCTCAAACCCCCCCAGCACCGCTCGGGCCAGCCCCCCCCAGCAGTGCCCAGGTGGGTGTTTGCCCCTTCCCCTGGGTGTGCCCTGAGCTCAGCAGGCTCAGGGAGCTGCTTCCTCCCTTTGGAACCTCTGCAGCTGGGTTTTTCCGAGCTGCAGCTCACCCCGTGCTTTGCCAGCTCTGGGAGGACGTAAAGAACCTCCCCGGAAGCTGTTGAGAGCCAAAATGGCAACAGTGAAGTTCCTGTGCCCACAGCAGCAAAGCTCTGCCTGGGAAGGACGTTCTTGTGCCTGTGGGTGTGGAATGACATCGCTGGCAGGGTGGGAGCTGGCTCCCAGCGGGGCTGGAATGTTCTCCAGCTGGGAATTCTCAGGGACTAACAGATCTCGGCTGCCCAAGTGAGGGAGCTCTTCCCTGAGCTGGCGACTGCCTCTGTTCTGGGCTTCTCCTGGAACACGGGGTGCGGGCAGAGAGCTTCCCCCAGCTGGGAGATGCCCTCTGGCAGCTCCTGGCTGTGTGGGGGAGCTCCCAAACCACCTCCAGGACACAGGTGCTCCAGCTGGGAATTCTCAGGGACTAACAGATCTCGGCTGCCCAAGTGAGGGAGCTCTTCCCTGAGCTGGCGACTGCCTCTGTTCTGGGCTTCTCCTGGAACACGGGGTGCGGGCAGAGAGCTTCCCCCAGCTGGGAGATGCCCTCTGGCAGCTCCTGGCTGTGTGGGGGAGCTCCCAAACCACCTCCAGGACAGAGGTGGGAGCCAGTGCCAGCTTCTGGCACAGCTGTGGCTCCTTCACCTCCTCCCTCGGGGGCACGGGAAGCACTTCCTGATGAAAACCTCCCTTGCTGTCAGCATTCAGGGGCACAGCTGCTCTCCAGGTGTTCTTCCTGCACATTCCACCCTTCAGGCTGCAGGAAAAGGCTCCAGGTGCACCCAGAGGGGCTGAGGGCATTCACAACCAGCCCTTTTTGGGTGCTGACTCCCGAATTTCCTTCCAGGAACCCTGGCAGCACCAAGAAGATGCAGCAGCCTGGCTCCAAGGCTCAGGCACAGCCCCAGGAGCTGGGACAGCGGCACGGGGCCCTGGAGCAGAGGCAATTGGAGCAGCTGGGGCAGAGGCAGCTGGAGCAGAAGCAGCTGGAGAAGCTGGAGCAGAGGCAATTGGAGCAGCTGGGGCAGAGGCAGCTGGAGCAGAAGCAGCTGGAGAAGCTGGAGCAGAGGCAATTGGAGCAGCTGGGGCAGAGGCAGCTGGAGCAGAAGCAGCTGGAGAAGCTGGAGCAGAGGCAATTGGAGCAGCTGGGGCAGAGGCAGCTGGAGCAGAAGCAGCTGGAGAAGCTGGAGCAGAGGCAATTGGAGCAGCTGGGGCAGAGGCAGCTGGAGCAGAAGCAGCAGCAGAAGCTGGAGCAGAAGCAGCAGAGGCAGCTGGAGAAGCTGGAGCAGAGGCAGCAGCAGAAGAAGCTGGAGAAGCTGGAGCAGAGGCAGCTGGAGAAGCTGGAGCAGAAGCAGCTGGAGCAGAAGCAGCAGCAGAAGCTGGAAC
>NW_008240054.1:220029-220820 GCF_000691975.1 Corvus brachyrhynchos | reverse complement strand
GAGACGCCGGCACCGGCGCAGGAAACACGAACTGAGGCAGCAGGAGGTGTCCTGACAGCGCCGGGGACGCTCCAGGAAAACCCTGCGAGGAGCGGCTGTAACCCAGCCAGGAACTGCCAGCCCACATGAGGGGCACCTTAACTGGGCTGGTTTTTAATCTCCTGTTTTTCCTTGCTCCCCCCCACCCCGTGCTTTTACAAGGAGTTTTTTAATCCAACGCTGTGCGGAGTCTGATCCACGAGGGATGCAGAGAATTCAAATAAACACAGACTCGACCAGAGCTGCAATAATCCTAAGGAAACGTCCTCGAGCATCCCTGTATCATTCAACAAAACGGGCTTTTGTTGATTTCTTCAACACATAATGAGAAATAGGATTCGTCCTGAAAAGATGAGATTTTTTTTTTTTCTCCTTTTTACCCACTTTTTGCTAAAGTAAATTTCCACGGTGTGCAAATTTGAGCCTGGGTGTGGAGCAGTCATTTCCTCCCGGACGGGCCTGAGGGGCCCGGCAGGGTGCGCGCTACGGCTCTGAGCTGGGCGCGGGGGTCTCGGGCGGGGGCCTCGCTCCGTTTTGGGGTGAGAACGGCCGGGTTCGGGTGCTGCCCCTTTAAGGCGTGACGTCACGACGTACGACGTTCCGCTAAGGGAAAGGAAGCTGCTGCGCGGCCGGGCGGAAGCGGGCGGTGGGTGCTACATACCCGGATGTTAAGGCGGCTTCTCATTGGCTGCTGGCAGCGGGGCGGAGCGGTGCCCCGGCGGTTGGGGAAGAACCCGGAAGTGCTGAGGAGA
>NW_008240054.1:207915-219352 GCF_000691975.1 Corvus brachyrhynchos | reverse complement strand
CTGCGGTGTGCCCCCCAGAGGGGTCCCCCTCCTCTCCCAGGGCCCGCTGGGCACCTTTCCCTCCCTCAGGAAGGTGCATGTGGCAGTCCCTGCAATGTCACAGGGAGTTTAACCCTTACCTTGGTCCAGCGTGGCTTTTCCGAGGAAAAACTGCTTTTGCTGGAGGAGGAGGAGTGTTGTGGAGGATTTCTGGGCTCGCTGCCCCTCAATCCTGGTGCTGCCTCCACCAGCTCCTGCTGTGGGGCTGTGGAGTTTTCCCACACGGATCAGGTCGTGGCGCATTCCTGGGGTGACGGGAGTGCCACCCACAGCGCAGGCAGAGAGGGATGGCAAGTTTGGGATGGAGCCTGTTGGGTGAGGATGGGTCTGGGAGGATCCTGGTGCCGTCAGGAAAACGCTGCAGGGCTGAAACCCCGTGTGGAGCTGCTCTGCTCCAGAGTGGAACTCCCTCAGAACCAGTGGCACCCCAGGCTGGTGAGCAGCACTGGGGAGAAGCAGCGGGGAAGGAAGAGCTGCTTTGGCTGAGATTTGGAGGGGTGAGAGCTTGGAATCCACGTGCAGGGGCTGACCTTGAACGCGTTGTCTGCTTTTCAGGTTGAACAGGTGAATATCCGAGTGCTGTGCCCAAAAAGAGCTGGGCTTCTCCCAGGTCCCTCCCTCAGGACATAGCTTGGCCCATGGATTAAATGCTTTCCTGCTGGCAGGGGGGTGATTTCTGTCAAGGAAAAAGAACCCTGAGGAAACTGGATGGGGATTGTCCCGTGCCAGTTCCTGTGCTCGGGAGCTGCACAGACTCCCCAGGGTTTGGGCACAGGCCCTGCCAGAGCTCCAGGAGCACTGGGACAGCTCTCTAAGGGACAGACTGGGATTGCTGGGCTGCCTGTGCAGGACCAGGGCCTGGCCCTGCCCACCCTGTGGCTCCTCCACCTCGGGCTATCCCCTGTCCGTCTCACCCCGGTTCTGACGTCCCTGCCTCCCTCCCGCCGCAGAGCCCGAGCACGGCCCATGTGTGTCACCATGCCCGGGCAGGGCAGCGCCAGCCTCCCGCCGGAGGAGCGCGTGCGGCGGCTGATCCGGGCGGGCAGCAGCGTGGAGGTGAGCGAGGACATCCCCCCGCGGCGCTACTTCCGCTCGGGCGTGGAGATGCTGCGCATGGCCACGGTGTACAGCGAGGAGGGCAACATCGAGCACGCCTTCATCCTCTACAACAAGTACATCACGTAAGAGCCGCGGGCTGCGGGGGGTTCCTGGGCTTGGGGAGGGGTGTTCGGAGCCTCTCCCGGCTGCTGCAAGGTTTTGGTGAGCTGGGAGAGCTCCAGAACTCGGGGTTCTGGCCAGAGCTCTGCTGCTGAGGGGTGCCACAGCTGGTGGGACTGACCAGGGGATGTGGTAGAGGTGTGAGGCACAAACCCTCAGGTGCAGCTCACAGAATCCATAATCCCAGAGTGGTGAGAGCATCCAGTCCAACCCCCTGCCAGGCAGGGGCACCTGGAGCAGGTGACACAGGGACACATCCAGGTGGGTTTGGAATGTCTCCAGACAGGGAGACTCCTCCCTGGGCAGCTGTTCAGGGCTCTGCCACCCTCCGTGGAAAGAAGTTCTTCCTCCTGTTGAGGTGGAGCTTCTCGTGGTTTATCTTACGGCCATCACTCCCTGTCCTGTCACTGGGCACCGATGGAAGGAGTCTGGCACCATCCTCTGACACCCCTTTGAGACACTGGTGTGTATGGGAATGAGATTCCCTTGGGAACCAGGCTGATCTTGGATTCCTCTGGCCCTCTGGAGACTCCTGTCAGCAGCAGAGATTTTATCCACCTGTAAGTCAAAGTTTGCAGGTGTTTCTGCACCTAAATTGGCCTCAGTTTTTCTCTAGGTTGGCCGTGACATCCTAGGGCTGGGCAGGGATCCATGGTCAGGGAGTTTTGTATCCCATATCTACTGGAAGGGTCGAGGCTGGGTTGTGGTTTCTCTAATAAAGGAGAGCCTGTTTTACTCTAAGGTTACTACAGCCTTCCACAGCAGGGAGCGAGATCCTCCTTCAGGAGCAGGGACCACTCGGGGATTTATTTGCACACCTCAGGAGCACAGTCCAGCCCCCCCAACACAGCTGTGTGCCTGTTGGTGTTGACAGGGATGGAAACTGTGATCCCAGCAGCACAGAGCCCTGTTCCTGTAGGCTTTTCCCCCTAAATCCGTCCCTCCTGCTTCCGCCCGGCGCCGCTGCTGCGCTCTGTGCTCTCTCCCTGCTCACCCAAGCTGTGCCTGGTATCTCCGTGGGCATTTTCCCTCCCTGCCCTATGTGCAGGGTTCCTGCCCCTTAAACCCAACACATTTTTCTCTGATTAGCTTTCCTCCCCGCCTCGCACTTCCTGAGCTTTTATGGGCATAGTGGCGAGGGCCCTGGGAAGTGTAAAACCTTCGGGAAGCTTTCCAGGCCCCTTACGCAGCCTGGGCCGAAGGAGAAACTTTTTAACTAAACAAATGAACTTGAGGCTGTTTCATTGTAGCAGCCAGAGGTGCTGGGTTGTATTTCCAGCAGCTTTCAAACGCTCCTGGCATTTCCAGCCTGGCTGCTGGGCTGCCAGGAGGGTGGAAAACCTTCCCTTGGTGGGATTTCTCCAGGGCTGACGAATGTGAGCTCCTACCCTGGATTGTCCAAAGATAGGAACTTAATGCCACCGTCATTTCTTCCAGTGGAGATGGGAAGCTGGAGCTCAAGCCGTAGGTTTGATGTTTTGTAGGTGTCCTGATCCAGAGAGCAAGAGGAGGCACTGGGAATTTACTGAATTTGCTCTGCTCTCCCTTTCCTAGGAATGGGGCCAGGCTGGGGGAGCTGGGGGTGTTCAGCCTGGAGAAGAAAAGGCTCTGGGGAGGCCTTAGAGCCCCATCCACTCCCTAAAGAGGGGTTATAAAAAAGAGAGAAAAGGACTTTTTATACAGGCAGAGAGTGTCAGGCCAAGGGGGGATGGTTTTAAACTGCCAGAGGACAGGGATGGATAGGATATTGGGAAGGAATTGTTCCCTGGGAGGGTGGGAGGCCCTGGCACAGGGTGCCCAGAGCAGCTGTGGCTGCCCCTGGATCCCTGGCAGTGCCCAAGGCCAGGCTGGACACTGGGGCTTGGAGCAGCCTGGGACAGTGGGAGGTGCCCCTGCCATGGCAGGGGTGGCACTGGAGGGGCTTTAAGGTCCCTTCCCACCCAACCCATTCCATGATTCTGTAACCATCTCCAGGACTTTTAGCACGTGTCTTGTCACCTCACAAGTCTTGCCTTGCTTTTCATCCTGAGCAGCTTCTTCTGCCTTGATCCGAGTGGGTGTTTCCCTTGGATCACCAGCAGGAACGCAGGGTTGGTTTTGGTAGGGCCAAATAAGAAGGAAAAAAGCAACAAGACACAACTTTGCTGTGGTGTTGGGGCTCCCTGGTTTGCTTGGCCCAGCTCCAGGGACTCGCAGGGGTGTCACAAGGGCCTCGAGAGCCACTGGCTTGGCCTGGGCACCGGAGCTGTGCTTAAAAACAGCCCCTGCTGGGGCTGCTCGGTGCCAAACAGCTGCTGCTGCGTTGGGCTCGGGGGCAGGCAGAGGTTTGAACCAGCAGCAAACTCCTGGCCACGGGAGCTGCAGGTTTTGGTCTTGCCAAGCCTCAGCAGGGCTGTCCATAGGAAACCTGAGCTGTTCCAGCCCTTCCTCTGCCCCATCCCAGCCTGCCACTGCTGCTCTTGTCCTGGAGTTTTCCTCTGGCTGCCTGAGCCCTCCTCTCATCCTCCTGCCCACTTTTTTCCCCCCACTTCCTGACTTGTGGAAACCCAGCTGTCTTTGCTGGTTTTTTCCATCCTGCCCAGGCCAGCATCTGCTCTTAATCCTTCTTAATTAATCCCTTCCATTTTAATCTACGAGCTGTTGGCAGCGCTCGGGGCCTTGTTGTGCCTCCTCGGCACAGTGACCTACTTCACACCCCCGGCTGGGGCTTTGGGAGGGAGCCACGGCCCCTCCACGGCTCCCTCCAGGGCTGTGCCCTGGCTCTGCTGATCCTGCATCCTCGCCAGGAGCGTTCCGGGTGGCAAAAAGTCCTTCCTCGTCCCTGAGGGCTTGGAGCAGCTGGGTTTGTTTACTGCACACGCAGAGGTTTCTCAGAGTTTCTGTGCCCCCCTGAGTTTTTCCTGCTTGGCTCTGCTGGGTTGGTTTGTGCTGCTCTCTGTGGCGTGGTCTGGTCCTGTATTCCCTTGTTCCCTGTGCCTCGACAGGAGGCTGCTCTCCAAAGGAGCTGGAACATCCTCCTGTGGATGCTGAAGCAGTGCAGCCAAGAGGCAGGAGGGAGGGCAGGGATTTTGGGTTATCCCCAAAGCTTTGTGGATGGCCAGAGCCAGCAAAGCTGGGCTTGCAGGAGAGAAGGGCCTAGCTAAGCTCACCCTGAGCTCACCCTGTCACCGCTGGGGGCTTGGTCACAGATTAAATCGAGGTGTCTCAAGCCTGGGGAGCCTCAGAGAGCTGAGCCAGGGTGAACTGCCCTTTGTTTGTGGGATTTCCTCCTTGTTTTAGTGCTTGCAGAGCTCCACAGGAGGATCTCATTGTGGCCTTGCAGTGAGGCCCTGGCACAGGGTGCCCAGAGCAGCTGGGGCTGCCCCTGGATCCCTGGCAGTGTCCCAGGCCAGGCTGGATGGGGCATGGAGCAGCCTGGGACAGTGGAAGGTGTCCCTGCCATGGCAGGGCTGGCACTGGATGGGCTTTAAGGTCCCTTCTAAGCCAACCCATCCTGGGGTTCTCTGAGGGGGAGAACAGTTCCCCCAGGTGCAGAGAAGCTGAGCATTAACCCGTTCATACCCACCCTGATTTCCCTCCCCAAAGCCAGCACGGAATTCTCCCTCCTGCCTGGAGTCCCTGGGGTGCTCAGGCTGCAGAGCCCAAAGGCTCCCGCTGCAGGGGCTGGGGCTGTTGGGAACTTGCTTTTAACTCACCTGCAGGTTTTCCCTGTCCAAGGTCTGAGGTAATTTCCCCTCGTGCACAAACTCCTTGTCCCTCGGTGCGTGAGGATGGTGAGCTCTGAGTCAGCAGAGTCCTTGAGCTGGGGTGGAATCCCGGGATGCTCCCAGGTGCCGGCAGGTGCCCGAGCGCCTTCCTCAATCACCTCTGTGTCCTTGGTGGTTTAGACCAGCTTATTAATGGTTCTCTTCAAAACAAATGTGTTTATCCCTGCGGATCATCTCTGGAGGCCAGGTGGAAGGGAAACCTGTGTGGGGCACTCCCTTGGGATCAGGCAAGATCCTCCTGAGTGCTGTGCAGAGCTCCAGGGGCCGCTGTGGGATGGAGGGTTTCCTGCAGAAAGACAGACTGCCCTGATGGGGAGCACAGGGATCCCCCAAAACGCTGCTGAGTGTCCCGTGCCTCCTCCCTTCCTGCCCTGGCTCAGACCTGCGGCTTCTCTCTCGTTCTTCCAGGCTCTTCATCGAGAAGCTGCCGCAGCACCGCGATTACAAAAGCGCCGTCATTCCCGAGAAGAGGGAGACGGTCAAAGTAAGTGGGGACAGCGCCGGATCTGGAACAGGAACGTGGTCAGGGTCATCGACCTTGGGCTTCCGTGGCTCTGGGATGAGTGGTCCCTACAAATACTGAGAAACCTTGGCCTGGCCAGGCAGTCCTGACCCCTTGGGATTCAGGTCTGGGCCCCTCACTCCAGGAAATCCATTGTGGGGCTGGAGCCCCAGGAGCGGCTGAGGGAGCTGGGAAAGGGGCTCAGCCTGGAGCAAAGGAGGCTCAGGGGGGACCTTGTGGCTCTGCACAAGTCCCTGACAGGAGGGGGCAGCCGGGGGGGTCGTGCTCTGCTCCCAGGGAACAGGGACAGGAGGAGAGGGAACGGCCTCAGGCTGGGCCAGGGAGGCTCAGGGTGGATACTGGGGAAATTCCTTCCCCAAAAGCATTGTCCGGTCCTGGCACGGGCCTCCACCATCCCTGGAAGTGTTTCAAAACACCTGGGGATGTGGTTTAGGGGTGGACACGGCAGCGCTGGGGGAATGGTGGAACTTGATGATCCCGGAGGTATTTTCCAACCTAAACAATCCCACGATTCTCTGAGTTATGGTTTGGGGGGTCCTTACCCCGTTGCACTTGCACTGGACTGGTGTCCAGTTTACTTCCTTTTGAGCCCTGGGGTGTCCTTTTTTCCCTGTTCAAGTCCCTGCTTTTTAAAGACCACGTGGCTTTTCCATGTGTGGATGTTCAAAGTGGTGATATTCCAGGGAATCCTTAGAGATTCCTCAGCCACAAGAAGCTACAATTCCCAAGAGGAAAGCGCAGCCCTGCCTGAGCTCTTGCTCAGTGATTTTGGTGGTGGGATTTTGGACTCTTCAGCTGCTCAGGTTTTGTTTTTCTTGCCTTGGGGCTGCCCCGCTCTGACCCTGTGTTTCCTCCTCCAGAAACTGAAGGAAGTAGCCTTTCCCCGAGCCGAAGAGCTCAAGGAGGAGCTGTTAAAGAGGTACGCCAAGGACTATGCTAAGTACAAGGAGCAGGAGGTGAGTGACAGGAGACTGGAGGCCTGTGCTCCTCAGGAGCCCCTCAGCCTCACAGGGTTTGCAAGGGGGCAGCTCTCCAGGGCTCCCTGGGTGCTCGGGAATGTCCCCAACTTCCAGGCTCCAGGCTCGTCCCCTGCTGTCACCGTGGGTGGCTCTGTCAGAGGTGTCCCTGGCTCTGGGGTTCTGTGGGCAAAGCAGACGCTCAGGGCAAGTGGGACTTTAGGGACAGGATGGGGGGAAATCAACCTGGGACTGTAATTCCGTGGAAGAGGGAGGGGAAGGCCGTGGTTTTCTCCCTTCAGTGCAGCTGGCTCTGGATCTGTGCTCTGCAAGCTGAAGTTTCCTTGCAGAAAACGCTGTTTGCTGGTGACCTTTTGCAGAGCCTTTAGAAATAACCTGGGGATGGCTGGGGGTCTGCCCCGGGCTCCTTTCTGCTCCTGTCCCTGGGTATGTTTCTCCTCGCAGCAGGACGCAGAAGGGTAATTTGCACACCCTTTGGCTTTGCAGCAGCAGCTGGAGGAGGAGAAGACTCGGGTAGCCCTGATGAAGCAGCAGCAGGCAGAGCAGGAGCAGTTCCATGCCTTCGAGGAGATGATCCGGCGGCAGGAGCTGGAGAAGGAGCGCCTGAGGATAGTGCAGGAGTTTGGAAAGCCAGAGCCGAGTCCCCAGTGTGTGGATGGACCCCTCATCCCTGGCGTGGAAAAGCCCCCAACAGATTTAACCCCAAAGGTTCCGGCCTCTCCAGTTCATCCAGCGGGGACTGTCCCATCCAAACCTCCTGTTGTGGACAGATCTTTGAAGCCCAGTGCTTTGGGGAGCACGGAGAGCAGTTAGTACCTCTTGGAGCATCCCTTCTCCCTGCTGGGGCTCAGCCAAACACAGCCAATTTCTCTGGGAGGCTCTTGGAATTATCTGATGGTGGCTCCGTCCCTCGTGGAGGTTTCCTCTCCCAAGATGTCCGGTGAACGCTCACAGGGCTGGGGAGAACTGTCTCCTCTTGGGAATGTGCCCTCCCTGCTTTTCCAGCCCAGTCTCTCTGCTGTTCCAGGGTCTGCAGCCTGTTTGCCTTTTCCTTGATCCAAATACTTGTTGGAGATTGGGGTTTAGTTCTTGGCTGGGCTGATTGAATCCTCCTCCTGACCAAATTCGACTAAATGTGGTTCCAAAACACTCATTCAGACGTGTCCAGTGGCTGGGTCTTGCCCAGTGACACGTCCTGCTTTAAATAATGTTTGCTAAGCGTGTGTGGTTTCATTTTTGCTAACCAAACACTCCTTTTGACACCCTGCTGAAGGATCCTTCCCCTGCTCTGAAAGAGCTGGTGCCTGTCCTTTATCAGTGTCACAGTGACACATTTCTCTGTGCCCGCCACTGCAAGGGGAGTTTATCTTCCCAGAAGGATTTTCTCAGTCTCATCCTCTCAGATCCTGCCCTGAGGGACCATTTCTCCAGCGTTCCTGACTCTTTGCTCCCTGTGCTCCCCTTCTCCCCGCAGATGCAGGTGTGGATGTCCTTCGCCAGGTCATTGTCCCCAGAGAGCTGTGCCAGAAATTCCTGCAGCTGGCTGATGCCAACACCGTGCGGGGTGTGGAGACCTGCGGGATCCTCTGCGGGAAGCTGGTAAGGGGACAGCCCCAATGGAGACCCCAAAAGGGGCACGGGGACTGTTTATCACAGTGTCATGGCTTTGGGAATGGCTCAAGGACCCTGATTTTTGTCCTGGAATTCTTCAGTGTGGTTTCAGGCTTCCATGGGAGTGCTAGGGATGATGTGCCTCTCCCTTTCCTCGTTTCCAGGTTGGGATTTCCCCACCCTGAGTGAGGTGCCAACCTGAGTCCCCATTCAGCTTCCTCTCTCCCATTGGTGACATTCCTGGTGGCATTACTGGTGGCAGGCAGCTCCGGGCACTTGTCCTTTGGGTGTCCCAGCTGGTGACCCTCACGCAGACGAGGCTGACAGGACACTGCTGTCCCCCAGAGTTTGCGTGCCCAGGTTTTGTCGGCAGCTCCAGCCCATCTGCCCTGAGTCACTCACACAAGTTTGCTTTGAAATGAAGTTGTTTGATGTAGCAACTTCCTGCAGTCCAGCTGCTTCCAGACACTGGGGATGGTTTAGGGATGAGGCATCATCCCCTTTTGAGTGGAGAGCTTGGTTTGGGGGGGTGTCCAGGACTTCTCTGAGCTCCTGTGGGGGCTCTGCACAGCAGGGAGAGTGAAACAGGGAGAAAATCCTGCGACTCCTTTGTCAGTAACTTGGAGCTGCACCTGCAAACGGGTGGTGGGTGCTTCCCTGGGCTTGTTCCCAAGGCTTGGGAAATTCCCTCATGTCCGGGGAATAACAGCCTCCTGTGCTGCCACTGCCTTGCAGATGAGGAACGAGTTCACCATCACCCACGTCATCGTCCCCAAGCAGCTGGGAGGCCCCGATTCCTGCACCACGGAGAACGAGGAGGAGCTCTTCATCATCCAGGACCAGCACGGCCTCGTCACTCTGGGCTGGATCCACGTGAGTCTCCTTCCCCTGGCACTTCCCTGGCCTCCAGCACGAAGGGGAAGGGCTGGTGGAGCAGGGCTGAACTTACTGGAGGAGATGGCAGGGAATGGGCAGCAGCCTCTCGTTGTCTTTCTCCGTCTGGTCCAGTCTCGTTCACTACTCTGATGGAGAAACCCAGGCCTGGTTTATGTTTGGGTCCCTTCCTAAAGCATCAAGCCCTTTGAAAGGGAGAGAGGAAAGGTTTAGACGAGATATTGGGAGGAAACTCTTCCCTGTGAGGTTGGGGAGAAGCTGTGGCTGTCCCTGGATCCCTGGGAGTGCCCAAGGCTGGGTTGGATGGGGCTTGGAGCAGCCTGGAGCAGTGGAACGTGTCCCTGCCATGGTGGGGATGTCACTGGATGGGCTTTGAGGTCCCTTCCAGCCCAAACCCTCCTGGGATTCTATGGAAGTGGGATCTTGGACATGAAACTCACATTTCCTCCAGCTAAAAGCCGACTCCAGCGGCGCCGTGGGGGCATCCCAAGCTCCCCTGCCAGAGGGACACCTCTCCCCCGCTGGGTCCCTGTGCAGTCCTGCCTTGCAGGCAGCCCTGGGTGCCCTGCTGTGAGCTGTGCCAGTCACAGGCTCCTCCCTGGCTGCCCTGCTGTCCCCACGGAGCCTTTGGCAGTCGGAGCCGTGCCAAGCAAAGCGTTCAGAGCTGCTGAGTAATCTCTCGAAAGCAGCAGCTGCCCCGAGGGCTTGGACAAGGAAATGCTGCTGCTCCAAGTGGCTGCTCCCTGGCCACCTCTGCAGTGACAGCCCTGCCACGCTCTGGGACCCTCCGGAATTCCTTTGGCCCTCCTGGTGGTCTTGGCAAAAAAAACCAAAATAAAACAAACCCAAGCAGCAAAAGGAGCAAGAGCTTCCATCAGGAGTTAAGGTGTGAAATGTGGCTGTCAGCAGGAGCTGGGTGAGGTGGTGGTGGTCAGGGGTTGTGCAGCCCTCCATGGAATGTGATATCCTCCATGGAATGTGATATCCTCCATGGAATGTGATATCCTGCAGTGCTGTGGCACCCCGGATGGGCTGAGCCCCTGGAGCTGCACTTGAGGAACGTGTGAGGTGCCCTGCAAGGACGTGGTTGTGGCTTAAAGGTGTGATTTTTCCATGGAATGTGGCAGGAATGTAGAGCTCCTTTTGTAGGCAACTCCAAATGGAAAAGAGGAGCACGGCTGGTTTAGGATAATCCAAAAAAAGGGGCTCCGAAAGAGCTGGAAGGGACTTAGGACAAGAGGGGAGGACAGGACACAGGGAATGGCTTCCCACTGCCAGAGGGCAGGGCTGGATGGGGTATGGGGAAGGAATTCCTGGCTGTGAGGGTGGGGAGGGGCTGGGATGGAATTCCCAGAGAAGCTGGGAAGTGTCCAAGGCCAGGTTGGACGGGGCTTGGAGCAACCTGGGATAGTGGAAGGTGGCAGGGTTGGAACTGGATGGACTTTAAGGTCCCTCCAACCCAAACCATTCCATGAATTCCACTCCAGGTGTGCAGGGGCATCCCCTGTACCCTGCAGGGAGCTGTGTCTCCTCTGTCCCAAGGTTCTCCTGGCACACCCGATCCCTTGGGATCAGTTTTCCGAGCCTGCTGTAACTGCTGTCCCCGTGTTGCCCGTTGCAGACCCACCCCACACAGACAGCGTTCCTGTCCAGCGTGGACCTGCACACCCACTGCTCCTACCAGATGATGCTGCCAGAGTCCATCGCCATCGTGTGCTCTCCCAAATACCAGGAGTGAGTAGGGATGCCAGCAGTGAGTCTGGGGGTGGGCTGGGAAGGCTGGGAAGGAATCCCCTCTCAGATTCCTGGTGAGGGGATGAAGTGTCAGCTCACAGCTCACACCTGACAGCTCCTGGGAGCTGTTTTCAGGGGCTGTGTCTGGCTGCCCACCCCTGACACGAGGTTCAGGGCTGGGGAGAGGAGTTTCCCAGGAACTGAGGTGCCCCTCAGCCTCAATGTCTGCTCCTGCTCGAGATGAGCAGCCCCAAAGGTGCTCCTGGGGGCCCAGGGGATGTGGCTGTCCCTGCAGAGGCTCCAGCTACAGCGCTGCTGTTCCTCTGCTCCAGGACAGGGTTCTTCAAGCTGACGGAGCACGGCCTGGAGGAGATCTCATCCTGCCGGCAGAAGGGGTTCCACCCCCACCCCAAAGACCCCCCTCTCTTCACAGTGAGTGCCCCTGGGGCCGTGGGGGCTGTGGGGTGGGGAGTTGGTGTCTTGGACGCTGTGTTTGAATTAAAGCCACGCTGAGGTGCGGGGCTGTGACCAGGAGGCTCAGCCTGGCTGGGGCTGGTCTCCAATTCCCAGAGTGGAGGTGCAGGAGCTTCCCAAGGTTTTCCAGCTGCTGGAAGTGTGGTGCAGAGCTCCTGGCTGCAGGAACAGGGTGAGGCAGGCGGCCAGGGGTGTTGGAG
>NW_008240054.1:204226-207850 GCF_000691975.1 Corvus brachyrhynchos | reverse complement strand
GAGGGGCGGTTGGAGGGGGGGTTTTGTGTTGGGGGCCTGCCGTGGTCGCTGTGTGGCACCGGGCAGGGCCAGCGGATGGGGTGATCCGAGGAACTGGATCCGAGGGCTGTTCTGGGAAAGCACTGGCTGCAGGTTGTGTCAGGAGGTAGAGGAGACTCACCTGAGCTGTGGGAATATCTGAATAACCCCCTGTCCCCTCTTCTCCTCTCTTCCAGACCTGCAACCACGTGTCAATAGTGGAGAGAGACGTGGTGCTGATGGATCTCCGATAAGCCTCTTGCCTTACCCCTTCCCGGGAACCACCCACCGTCCTTTAGGCCTAGGGAATCGATTTTCTCCCTCCTGTAGCAGATGATTTCTACCGTGTAGTGATCCCTCCCTTCCCTCCCCCGCGCTGGAGCTGGATCCCTGCCCTCTGCAGAAGCCCCTGGAACCTCCATGCCCGGCGTGGGGCTGGCGGATGGGGCTGGAGCTCCAGGTGTGGGGAGAAGCCAGCTGGGAGCTCAGAGACAGAAGCCAACACTACTGCAGTCGTTCAACTCCAATCCACGGCTCGAGCGACCTCCTGGGGAGGTTCCCCGTGCCTTGCTGCAACCCTGAGGTGTGGAAACCTCTTCAAGTGCTTTTGGGACTTGCCCAGTTTAACCCATGCCCTGTTTCGTCCCTGTTTCCCGGCTGCTTGGTCTCAGCACAGCTTCCAGGAGCAGATAAATCTTTCCTGCAGTTTAAAGTCCAACCTTGCTGACCCCTCTGAGCCCCACACGAGCTCAGTGCTGCTTCCTGGTGCTCGTGTGTCTCTCTGGGGAGGGAAGAGGGCCCGACCTCCTTTGGGATCCCTCTTGCAGCGTTTCAGGGCTGAAGATCCCTGGATGTGGCGCTGCTTTGCACCATCCCAGCAGCGTTTAGGGGTGTCTGGGCACTTCATCCCTTCTCCTGGCTGGGGGATGCCCTGGTGTTACCAGGAGGAGCTCAGTCTCCTGGCCGCCATCGCCGCTCCAGGATAGGATTCCAACAGCTTTGACCACTTCCATCCTCACGGATCCCTGTGCCTGATTGCCTCTGCACATCCCAAAGCAGCAGGAAGCCTGTCCTTGCCAAACCCGAGTGCTCCGTGACGTCGCTGTTGTGTGGGACCCTCCTCTGAGGTGCTTTAGTCGGGTGCCAAGCCGAGATTTTCCTCCCCTGTGCTCCGTGCCGAGCCCCCGCCCTCGGGGGGGGGGGGAAGCAGCAGCATTCCAAGGTGGGAAGCAGCTGTGCCGAGGGCTGGGCTGGGCTGAGCTGAGCTGGGCTGGGCTGGGCTGGGCTGGGCTGGGTGGCACATGGCCGAGCGGGGAGGGGAGCGGGCTGGAGCTGCCTTCCCACCTGGCGAGCAAACATCGCCGTCCTTCTGTCGTGTGCTTGTACACCCAGCCCCCCGTGGTGTTCCTTGGGCGCACATGGATGGGATTATCCGGGCCGGGCCTCCTGTGCCACTGGTTTTCTTTGAGCTCTGTCTGTGGGTTGGGGTCTGGCTCGGAGGGAATCCATCCCTGCGTGACAAGTGCTGCTCCCAGCTTTTCCCAAGTCGCTTTTGGGAACAGGCTGGCCCCGGGGGTGGGAGGGGAGCGAGGGGCCTTCGGGGCATCTCTGGGAACTCATTTCAGACCTAATTAATTTAAACCATGCTCGGAAGGGGTGTGCAGTTTCCGTGTAGGATTGTTCATCCCGAAGCTCTCCACAGCTCAGAGCAGCTCCTCACCCCGAGGGCTCCCCCGGAGCAGCGTGGGGACACAAAGTGCAAAATTACATCTTGCAAAGCAGCAATTCCTTCAAATTTGTTGGGAATATCCCAAGGGATTTATCCCAGCTCCACATCCCTGCAGGTCTCAGGTCTGAGCTGGCTCCAGGAGAGGAGCTGGTGGCACATCACCACTTTTGTGTTGTCCCAGGGACTGACAAACCTTCCCAGGGAATTTTCCATGTTCCTTGGAGCAGGGTGTTCCTCAGGTCAGGGCCCAGCTGCTCCGAGTGCTCCCAGCTTTTTCATCCCTTTTTTTTCACCCCGAGTCCCTGAGTCCTCCCTTTGTGTGTCAATGTCCTGGCGCTGCTGCCCGTGTCCCACGAGCCCACCCTGGCTCTCCAGCTGTGCCAGATGTGGCTGTCACACCTTCACATCGCCCAAAATGAGGTTGGATTTGGGAGGAGCTGAAAGCGAACATAAGCTACGCGTGGCAGGAATGATTTACTGGGGCAGGAATGATTTACTGGCTGTAACAACGCGGGTCGTGTGTCCTGGGGGGTTCCTGCAGGCAGGGAGTGATGCTTATCTCCACCTCAGGAAAGGGAACGGATCCAAATCCCTCTCACCATCCCTCTTATCGTGGTTTGCCCATCCTCAGCAGCATCCCGAGAGGCTCCAAGCACGAACATTCCCCCCGAGGGAGGTGCCGAGGGCTGGGCCGGCGCCGGGAGTTTTGAAACGCAGCGGCCGAGCAGGGGTTGCCCCCTCCTCGTCCCACGCTGCTCCCGGCCTCGCCTGTGCCGTGGGATGCCTGGCGTTCCTGCGAGCATCCCGGGGCCGCCGGCCGCTGGATTGGCTGCGGGGGCCAAACCTTGCCTTTTTAGGCTGCGCGTGGGCTCCCGCTCGGGGCTGCGCTGCCGCCGGCCCCGCTCCGGCCCCGCCGTGGGCCGGCGTGGTCGGGATCCCACAGGGATGGGGGAGCCTGGAGCTGACCCGTCCCCAGCAGGAGCGACGAGTCCCGGAGCTGCTGAGGGGTGTCCGGGGTCGGTGTTCCCCGGTTTGCACCAGCTCAGGGGTCAGGGAATGTCCCCCTGCCTCGGGTCGGGATGGGATCCTGCCGGGGCTTTGGGAATGTCCCCCTGCCTCGGGTCGGGATGGGATCCTGCCGGGGCTTTGGGAATGTCCCCCTGCCTCGGGTCGGGATGGGATCCTGCCGGGGCTTTGGGAATGTCCCCCTGCCTCGGGTCGGGATGGGATCCTGCCGGGGCTTTGGGAATGTCCCCCTGCCTCGGGTCGGGATGGGATCCTGCCGGGGCTTTGGGAATGTCCCCCTGCCTCGGGTCGGGATGGGATCCTGCCGGGGCTTTGGGAATGTCCCCCTGCCTCGGGTCGGGATGGGATCCTGCCGGGGCTTTGGGAATGTCCCCCTGCCTCGGGTCGGGATGGGATCCTGCCGGGGCTTTGGGAATGTCCCCCTGCCTCGGGTCGGGATGGGATCCTGCCACCGACTCCGTGCGACTCCTGGCACAGCCGTGCTCCTCCACAGGGGACTCTGCCGCTGTTGCCTCCATCACCCCCCTTCTCCCACCCCCGCTCTGTTTGGTTTGGGGATCATTTATTTTAAAGGGGTTTTTTTCCAACATGTCATATATGGCAGCCTTTCCCCCTCGGGGGCGTGGGGGGGTCACCAAATGCCCGGCCAGGGGACAAATCCAGCCCCTGTGAGCTGCGTCACGGGGAAAGGGAACAGCCTGGCAGAGCCATCCCTGGGGGACATTGGAGCTGTGAACGGACTGGCAGCGCTGGGGGACCCCGTGTCCCTGTCCTGCTCCGGGGGTGACAGCCCAGGTGGGACAGAGCCATCCCTGGGGGACATTGGAGCTGTGAACGGACTGGCAGGGCTG
>NW_008240054.1:202547-204198 GCF_000691975.1 Corvus brachyrhynchos | reverse complement strand
GGGCCGCCCCGTGTCCCGGTCCCTGTCCCTGTCCCGCTCCTGGAGTGGCAGCCCAGAGCCCGCTCCTTCCCTCTGGCACCATGGGGCCCACCAGGACCTTCCCTTGGTCCCTTGGCTGCGGTGGGACGCTGCAGCTCCTTGTCACTGCTCCAGTGCCGGGATGTCCCTGCCCCGGGCACAGCTCGGGATCAGCCTGGGCCCCCCCGTGCCTCAGTTTCCCTCGAGCCCCGCGAGCTCTGGGGGGTGACTCCGGGGCATCTCTCCTGCCTCCCCTGGGTGCTCCGGGAGACTCCCTGGTGAGGGCCCGTTGTCCTTAAAAAGGCAGCCGGGAGCTCGGGAGCTGCTGGTTGGCCTCTGCCAGGGCCAGGGGCCTCTGCGGCTCCGCTCCCACTGCCAGCTCCCACCCGGCCCCTGGAGGGGTCTGAGCTCATCCCACCCCCAAAATCCCCCGGCAGGGATCAGCACTGGGTGCAGCCGCAGCGCGGGGTCGGGATTCGGACCCACAACTCCCGGCCACAACTCCTGGCTCAGGCCGAGGATTTGGGGCACGAGGGGCTTTGGGACACCAAAAGCCCAAAAACGGGGGCGGGGGCAGAAAACCACAGGGAGAGGCAGCTCAGAAGCGCTGGATGCCAGGGCTGCGGGGGGAACCGAGGCCGGGAGGAGGCGAGGCACCAACCCCGCGCGTTTCCAGCATCTCAGCGATGCCAAATTCCCATCCCGGCTCCGGGGTGTCCCCACGGCGGAGCCCCAACACCCACCTCCACCCGGGTGGGGTTTCTCCACACGCTCCCCAGGAACTGGGGTCACTCGCACCTCCTTTTTCCGAGCCCGTCGCTTATAAGGACTTGAGTCTCGCTTGTTTATCGGAGCGGAGCATAAAAGGAACGTCCTCACAACGGGGCCGCTGCCTCCCAAGCATCCCCACATCCATTTTCCTACAATAATTAACCGTGCTGGGTCCTACCACCAGCCCAAGGTCAATTTAATGAAATAAAACACCTTATATGGCCATATGGCCAACACACCATCACTGAGCCTATTTAGGGTCTTTGTTTAGAGAGGATCCGCCTCTGAGGTTCCACGGGCTCGCTGGTATTTATACCCACGGCACATCGGGGCTCGGTCCCAGAGGAAAGGAGCTCTCGCCTCTGTGGTGAGTACTGCCCTTCCCAGCCCTGCTTCCCTTTTTCCTTGGAGGAGAGCCGGCAGGAAAAACACCCGGGGTGGTTTTGGGGTGCCCCAGCATTTATGGGGTGGCCCCAGCTCGGTTTGCGTGGCACAGAGGGGGTGCCGACCTCGGCACGACCCCGCAGCTGGGGGCCTCCCAGGAGGTGACAAGAGCTGGGCTGCAGCCAAAGCAGGTTGTGCTCTTGTAGAAATCCCCGTGATTTGGGTTTTTTTGGTTTTTTGGGCTCCTGCAAGGTTTTGCCTGTTTCCCTCTGGATCTGGGAGCCCATCCTCTGGTGCAGGGGGCACCCCTGGGAAGGGCCTTCTCTTTTTCTCCCCATTTTTGGGAGTGGATGCGAGGTCAGAGCAGCAAAAGGCTGCTGAGACAGAAGTGGCTGAGAGGGCATCACCTGCCACCCCCTGCCCGCTTTGGGGGGGCACCAGCCGGGCATGGCAGCACCGGAGCTCCCCGGGAGCACGG
>NW_008240054.1:200671-202434 GCF_000691975.1 Corvus brachyrhynchos | reverse complement strand
GAGAAGGAGGGAGAAGCAGCATCAGCGTGGAGCAGCACCCACGGGGAACCAGCATCACCCCCCTCCCAGCATCGCTGCACCGGGGTCAGAGCATCCCTGGAGGATTTTGTGGGGCCGCCCATCCCCAAGGACTCCAACACTTCCAACCACAGCGCCGGACGCGGTGCCGCGGGACAAACCTCATCCCCCAGCCGCTCTCTAACGCCGCTTTCCCCCCTCGCCACAGCTTTTCCCCCAGGTCCCCCTGAGCACCAAGCGCTGCCGGCCCCACCATGTGCGAGGAGGAAACCACTGCCCTGGTCTGTGACAACGGCTCCGGCCTCTGCAAGGCCGGGTTCGCCGGCGATGATGCCCCTCGTGCCGTCTTCCCCTCCATCGTGGGGCGGCCCCGGCACCAGGTGGGTACCCGGGGGGGGCCGGGGGCTGCCCCTGCCCTGCTCTAATCACCGCAGCGTGGCTAACGAGGCCTCTCTCGCCGGCGTTAGGGTGTCATGGTGGGCATGGGGCAGAAGGACAGCTACGTGGGCGACGAGGCGCAGAGCAAGAGGGGGATCCTCACGCTCAAATACCCCATCGAGCACGGCATCATCACCAACTGGGACGACATGGAGAAGGTGAGACCCTCCCGGGATGGGGAGCGGGCGTCAGCCCCGCCTTCGGTTTGGGGTAAGATGCCAACTCTTTGCCCGGCCTTAGATCTGGCACCACTCCTTCTACAACGAGCTGCGTGTGGCCCCCGAGGAGCACCCGACCCTGCTCACCGAGGCACCCCTCAACCCCAAGGCCAACCGCGAGAAGATGACCCAGGTACGGCACTGCAGCACCCTGGGGATGGGGCTGGACCCTCCAAAACCACAGGAAGGGCTGGGGGATTTGGGGGTTTTGTGGGGGGCAGTTTGGTGCTTGGATAAGGGCAGAGATCCCCGTGGGAAGTTCGCGTGTGCCTGGTGGCCCCGGGGGTCTCTCGGCAGCACATGCGGGATTTGCCCCGCGAGGCACGGCCCCTCCACGGGTTCCCCATGGCCCCACGTGGCTCTGGCAATGCCTCACGGTTCCGTGCCACCCCTTACCCACGTGCTCCCACACCACGCTCCGTGTTCCACGGCGCGGCTCGGCGATCCCTGTCCCCTCTGCGCCCTGCACTGACCCCCGTGGCCGTGCAACGCCACCATCCACCCGCTGTTCCCTGCACTGCAGCGATCCCTGTGCTTTCCCTGCAGTGCCCCGACCCCAGGAAGGCGCAGCCCCCACGGGTTGGGGTGGGGTGGGGTGTGCCGGTGACCCCCGTGCCCCCCTCTCCCCCACTGCCCCTCTCCCTTTCCCTGCCAGATCATGTTCGAAACCTTTAACGTCCCCGCCATGTACGTGGCCATCCAAGCCGTGCTCTCCCTCTACGCCTCCGGCCGCACCACCGGTGAGTAGGGGACCATCGGTGATGGGGACTGAGCCAGCTCGGAGTGTCCCCCCTCATGTGCCGGTGACCCCCGTGCCCCCCTCTCCCCCACTGCCCCTCTCCCTTTCCCTGCCAGATCATGTTCGAAACCTTTAACGTCCCCGCCATGTACGTGGCCATCCAAGCCGTGCTCTCCCTCTACGCCTCCGGCCGCACCACCGGTGAGTAGGGGACCATCGGTGATGGGGACTGAGCCAGCTCGGAGTGTCCCCCCTCACCTTCCCCCCCGTCCCAGGCATCGTCCTGGACTCCGGGGACGGCGTCACCCACAACGTGCCCATCTCAGAGGGCCACGCACTGTCCCCCCCCA
>NW_008240054.1:199648-200294 GCF_000691975.1 Corvus brachyrhynchos | reverse complement strand
TGTGTTTGCCCCATCCCCACCAGCAGGCAAACAGCTCCCGTGGGTGCCCTTTGCACCCCAAATGGTGGGGCAGACTCATGGGTGCCCCTGTGGCTCTTTCGGGGAGCCCTGAGGAGGGACGGGCGGGAGACAGGGAGCTGACAGCCCCCTCCCACCCCAGGCATGGAGTCCGCCGGGATCCACGAGACGACCTACAACTCCATCATGAAGTGCGACATCGACATCCGCAAGGACCTCTACGCCAACAACGTCCTGTCCGGCGGCACCACCATGTACCCCGGCATCGCCGACCGCATGCAGAAGGAGATCACGGCGCTGGCTCCCAGCACCATGAAGATCAAAGTAGGTGCTGGGTGACCAAACTGTGGCCACCAGCACCCCAGATCCTCTCCCGGTGTGGGTTTGGGGGGGATCAGGGGTGCACCCTAAGGGCTCTGTCTGCGCAGATCATCGCCCCGCCGGAGCGGAAGTACTCGGTGTGGATCGGCGGCTCCATCCTGGCGTCCCTCTCCACCTTCCAGCAGATGTGGATCAGCAAACCCGAGTACGACGAGGCCGGACCCTCCATCGTCCACCGAAAATGCTTCTAAGCCCCCTCCCCACCCCGCGGGGGCCCCCCGTGCCCACGCTGGGGGGTCCCGCTCCC
>NW_008240054.1:198235-198866 GCF_000691975.1 Corvus brachyrhynchos | reverse complement strand
CGGGGGCACCCCAAAACCCCGCGCTGCTGGGACGGGGGACACAAAGGCTCCCCCCGGGTTCCCGGGATTTGGGGTGAGGGACACCCAGGCTCCCCCCATGTTCCCAGGGGCCAGAACAGGGGGACACCCAGGCTCGCCCCACATTCCTGGAAGCAGAGATGGAGGGACACCCAGGCTCACCCCAGGATCCCGGGATTTGGAGCAGGGGGACACCCAGGCTTACCCCATGTTTCTGGGATTTGAGGGGGGGACACCCCACATCCCCAGGGTCCAGAGCTGGGGGGGACACCCAGGCTCACCCCAAATCCCCAGGAACCGGGCTGGGGGGACACCCAGGCTCACCCCAAATCCCCGGGGTCCAGAGCTGGGGGGAACACGCAGCCTCAGCCCAAATCCCCAGGAGCGGGGCTGGGGGGGATACCCAGGCTCACCCCAAATCCCCAGGGTCCAGAGCTGGGGGGGACACCCAGGCTCACCCCACTCTTCCTCCGCTCCCGCAGCCGTGGGGAAATCGACCTTCCTGAAGCTGCTGGGTGCCACCTTCCCGCAGTGGCACCTGGTGACAGAGCCCGTGGCACAGTGGCGCAAGGTGCCGGCCGGCGGCGCTGCCCAGGTAACGGCGATTCCGGCC
>NW_008240054.1:195794-197765 GCF_000691975.1 Corvus brachyrhynchos | reverse complement strand
AGAATTTCAGGAATGGGATTTTGGGGTAATTTGGGGGGTCTTTAATGATTTTTGGGGGCTGCCACATCCTCACCTATGTCCGGTGGCAGCGTGAAGCCCTTTGGGTGATGTCGGGCTCGGTCGGGCTGAGCTGTGCTGGGCACTGCACGTGCCCCAAATCAGGGATTTTCACCTCGATTTAACCACCTGCAGCTCCTCGTCGGTGCAAAAAAAGCCAAACAAACAAATGGCTGCGAAACCTCCTGGGCGTGGGGGGTGACAGAGCTGCCCGGTGCCCTCTCTCCATCCCTTCCCAGGTACGTCTTTGCCAAGAACCTCTTCGAGGCCGGGCACCTGCAGCCCCTGGAATGGGCCATTTACCAGGACTGGCACGATTTCCTGCTGCGGCACCTGGGGGCCCACGCCGCCCTCCACGGCTTCCTCTACCTGCAGGCCAGGCCCCAGGTGGGTGCCGGGTGCAGGAGGCGACCAGGCCCACTTAGATCCTGGCAGAATTGCCAAAATGTTGGGGTTTAACCAAAAGTCGCCGCCCTGGAGGAGCAGGGCCTGCTTCTCTTCCCATGGGAATGCCGGTGGGAGTTTTGCCGTGGATTCTGGAGTGGGTTTTGGGGAGAGGGGGCTGCAGCATCTCCCACGGTGCTGCTTCACTTGATGCCCATGTCCCTTCTCTCTCCCACTGACCTCCCATGTCCCTGCATCCCGTTATCCTCCCGTTTCTCCATCTCATCCGTCGATATCCGGCCAGACGTGCCTGGAGCGGCTGCGGCGGCGGGCGAGGAGCGAGGAGGGCGGGATCCAGCTGGGATACCTGCAGCAGCTCCACGCCCAGCACCAGCACTGGCTGGTGGACAGGACCACGGAGTGAGTCCCAATCCATGGCTGGCACCCTGGGCTGGGGCTTTGGGGTGACCCCCAGTTTGGGGGGTGGTTTTTGGGGGGTTTTAATCCCTCCCTCCCTCCTGCAGGATCCACTTTGCGGACGCGCAGCGGGCGCCTGTCCTGGGGCTGGACGTGGACAAGGACTTCGAGCACGATGTGGCCCTGCAGGGCGTCCTCATGGCACAGGTGGGGTGGCACAGCCTGGTGGCTTCCCGGTGCCATCAGAGCCACGCTGGCTCCAAGCCTCCGCCTGCGCTTCAGTTTTCCTTGGAAAAAATAACTTTGGCATCGTGGGTCCGAGTTGGTTTAAACCTCAGGTGTCCCAGCGCCATCCCGGTGCCATCCCGGTGCCACCCCAGTGCATTCCTACACCATCACTGTGCCAGGGCCATGCCAGTTCCAACCCCACACCATCCCAGTGCCATCCCGGTGCCACCCCAGTGCCACACCCTCAGTCACGTTCTCCTTGCAGGTGGAGGCCTTCGTGGCATCCCTGAGCGCCGGCACTTCACCGTCACCTCCCGACCCTCTCGGAGCCGGGGAAGGGGCATCGTCCTCCTGAAGACCCCGATCCCAAGGACAAGGGACATGTCCTGGTCCCCCGCCGCGCCCTCAGCCTGTTTGTACTGGGCGAGGGGTGGATTTGAGGCGGATCCTCAGAGGTGCAGCCGTGTGAGGAGTTTTGGGGGCAGAGGGGGCTCCCCGTGCTCGGGGGACCAGGTCCTTGCTGTGACCCCCTCCCCACCTTTAGGGATCCCCAACTGGGGGTGCTCCCTGAGGTTGGTTTCGTGCACTGGTTGAATTCCGACGGAAAATCCCCGCGTTGAAGTTACCCCCGACCCCCGTACTTTATTTTGTTATTTTGTTATTTTGTATCTAATTTTTTCCCCTTAAATTAAGATCAAATCCCTGCGGAGCTGCTCCGTGTCTGCGACCAGGGGGAGTGCAGGGTCAGGGCGGCTCTAGGGGGACACGGGGGGACATTATTCCCTCAGTTTTGGGGCGTTGGGATGAGGGAGGAGCAGTGCCCTGGGGCTCTCCCAGGTGTGGGTCAGGCTGGGCTGGATTTGGGGCAAAACGAAGGGGATTTGG
>NW_008240054.1:193610-194172 GCF_000691975.1 Corvus brachyrhynchos | reverse complement strand
TTTGTAACGTCACCGTGACGTGGAGGGGGCTCGTCGGGGTGGGCAGGGAAAGCCCCTTCTCGGTTGGTGGATGGGTTTGGTTTTTTTTAAGGGTATTTCCGTGGGAAATGGGACTTTCTGCTGCCTACATGGCCACTTTGATGCCTTAAACCCCCCCCCAGAATTTCAGCTCCTCCCTGGGGCATCCCCGAAACAGCGCCGCGGGATGGGTGGCAGCAGGACAAAACCCACATTTCAACTGAATTCCTTGGAATTTCTTGGCATGGAAGAGGAAAACGCTGCACGAAACCCACCCGGGCGGGGGGGAAGTGGGGGGGTCCCCAAAAAGAAAGGGGTGGCGAGGAAAGGGAAGGCAGAGCCGTGCCCGGGGGGAGCATCTCGGAGCTAACAAGTCGCGGCGTTTTCTTCACCAAGAATTCCAACGCCTTCCTTCGGCGCTTCTGGTTTTACCGGCCGGGGTGGTTGGAACCGGGATCTCTCATTTTGTGCCCGTCGTGCCCACGCAGGAGACAGGGAAAAGGGGGGGCTGCTCCAGCTGGGGGGTCTCCAGCGTGGGAGTGAG
>NW_008240054.1:190795-193203 GCF_000691975.1 Corvus brachyrhynchos | reverse complement strand
GGGCAGCCAGCCCCTTCCCAGCACCAGTTCCACCAGTTCCTCCGGCTCGGCCAGGCCCGGGAAAGCCGGCTCTGCCCCCGCAGCTCCGTGCTCCTGCTGTCCCCCTTGGGGGCTGATCTCCTGGTCCCCATCCATGAGGATTTGGGAGAGGAGGAGGAGGGAAGATACCAGAGGTCAAGGTTTATCTCCGCTCCCCATGGCGCGGCTCTGTCAGACCCTCTCCTGCCTTCCCAGGCGGCTCTGGGTGTCTTCCTGATTTGCATAACTAATCAACGTCTCGGGAAGCCGCTCATTACCGCGGAACAGCCCCGCTCCGCACCGGGAGCCGCCGGTGTCCCCCCAAACCGAGGGAAGGATGCTCCCAGCTGCCTCCCTCAGCTCTGGGCAACAAACCCGAAATAAACCCCACAGAAAACCCCGTTCCCAGCAGGAACGGTCACACCAGGCCCCCAAAACCGCTTTGTGGGGTGGCGGCGATGGGACGTGGCGCAGCTCAAGGTGTCCCTGGCACGTCCCTGGGGCATTCCCGGCGCTCGGAAATGAAAGCCCCTAACTGAATTTGGCAGGCAGGCTCGGGGCCGAGCGCTGGAGATTAGGGATAATCTCATTTAAAGCATTACTAATAAAAGTTACTAAATTTGTCCATCTCCGAGGCTTTCCCTGGAGGGTTGAGGTGGGATTTTTTTTTCCCCCGCCAGTGTGAAATCGCCCCAAAACGTGTCTGGCATCTCCAAAAAAAAAGCATCAGGGGGATGGATGGGATGAAGGACAGGCTCGGGTTCGGGGCATTTTCATTCGGCACATCCCGGTGTCACCTGCAGGATGTCACCCGCCTGCCGAGGGCTGTCCCCGGGTAATCCGAGGGGATTCTCACCATCTCCGTGCCTGGAAAATGGAAATATTCCCAGTCCTGGCTGTGATGTGAGCAGCTAAAAGGACTCGGGAGCAAGTCCGATGGATGCCGGCGCGTGCTGGAGCGGAGGAGGAGGACGGGAGGGAAGAGGCGTCTGTCAGGATGAAATCCCCGCCGCGCTCTCTGCACGGAGCTGTTGCCCGGCAGAGCCGAGCTGGGCCGGGCACAGGGGGTTTGCAAGCCCGGGCGCTGCCGTGCGAGGCTGGAAATTTGGGGGAAAACCAGCTGCCGGCACCGGTTTATCCCAGCTATTCCCGTGGGAGTCGCGTCGCTCAGAGCAGAGGTCGGATCCCGGTGCGCTCTTGGCTCACGCGTGGCCTTTTCGGGAAGAGAGGAGCTCCAGGGAACGTGGCAGGGATGGGGATGTCAGGTCTGTGCTTGCGCTTCCACCTGGACTCGGGATCTGGTTCATCCAACCCACTGGGCATTTCACAGGACCCTCAGATCCCTTTGGAAAAGAGTTTTCCTGGGAAACCTTCGGAAATTTTGAGTTTGTAGCCGTTTTGCTGGTGATTTAGCTGAGAACGGGCTTGGAAAACTCCAAGCGTTGCAGGAGCATCACCTCCAAGCCTGGATGGAGGAGTTTTGGGGGGAATTCGCCTTCCTTGCTCGCTTTTTTCCTTCTCCCTCCCCACTGCCTCCCCCAAAATACTTCTGTGCATCACAGGGAGACCCGCCAGCTCCAACACGGGTTGGAAAAGCTGGAGCTGAATTCCACCAGGACTTTTTCAAGGATCCAGCCCCACCTTAACCCTTTCGCCGTCCAGTTCCCACTGCTTTCCCCACGGGATAACGCCCGCATTCCCCCCTTTCTTCAGCGGGGCCTGGATTTTGGGGAAGAAGGGGCAATCGGACGACGTGCATGTTGTTGGAGGAGGATTTAAATGTTTCGAAGGTCTGATGTCCCCAAATTAATTAGGGGCCAAAATTAGTGATGACCCCAAATTAATGATATCCCCAAGTTGATGAGGGCCCCAAATGATCAATGTTCCCAAATTAACCCAACCAAATTAATGCACAAAATCTAACGAGGTTGCCAGGGGTTTAAATGGCGGTAAAATACTGCAGGGAGGGAGTGCAAAGAGCGTTTTTGGGGCTCCCCTCGGCTGCTCTCGGGGGGCCTGTGGCTGCTCCCACCCCCCTGCGTGGGCTGATGCCTCAGTTTCCCGAGGGACAACCCCACTCTGACCAGGGTTTGGGGGTCCCGTTACCCCATTTTGGGAGTACGGGGTCGCGCATTTGTGTCCATGTCCACGTCCCCCTCGTGTGTCCTCTGCGCCCCACCTGCACTCCCTCGTGTCCTACTCACGTCCCCCTTGCGTCCCTCCCTGTGTCCCCGCTGCGTGCCCCCCCTTGCCTCCCCCAGTGTCCTCCCGTGCCCTCTCCCGTTTCCCCCGTGTTCCTCCCCGTTTCCCCCCAGTGTCCCCCTGTGTCCCCTCCCGTGTCCCCTCTGTGTCCCCCCACGCCCCCCACCCCCTGTCCCCGGGGGTGTTGA
>NW_008240054.1:184643-189328 GCF_000691975.1 Corvus brachyrhynchos | reverse complement strand
GAGCAGAGTCCTCGCAGGTTGTTACGGTGGCCCCATAAACGAGCCCCACTCTTGGCCTTTGGCACCTCATTAGCTGTGGCGAGGTTTGTTTTTCGGATTGCCCGACATGGACTCTTTGTCGCAGGTAATTAAGGGGGGAAGGTGGCTCCGAAGAGGAGACGGTGGGATCTGGGGAAGGCAAAGTGTGTGTGTCCCCAACATTTTGGCTTTTCCGTGGGGGCCTTTGGTGGCCTCACTGGGAGCAAGGACGGCATGATGGCTCTGGGACACATGGCTGTGCTTTGGGTCTGTGTCCCAAAAAGCCCTTCGTGAGGTGTCCCTGGCGCTGGCACACTGGGAGTGAGCTGTCCCCACGGCACCGGGGTCCCCAGTCCCCTTCTTGCATGTGCTGAAGTCCCCATTCCCTGTCCCCATGGCAGCAGGGTCTTTGGTCCCGGTTCTGCATGTGCTGCAGTCCCCAATTCTTGTCTCCATGGCATCGGGGTCCCTGGTCCCCTGTCTGCATGTGCTGGGGTGCCTGGTCCCCGTCTCTGTGCCGTTGGGATTTTGACTCCTTCCTGCATGCACCAGCGTTCCCAGTCTCCATTCCCACATTATCGGGGTCCGTGGTCCTTTGCCTGTGTGTGCTGGGATCCCTGGTCCCCATCCGTGTGACATCGGCATCCTCAGTCCGTGTGTGCCAGGCTCCCCTGTCCCTGTGGCTGTGTGTGTCCCTGTCCCCAGAGCAGTGGGGTTCCCGACCCCTTGCCTGCTCCCTGTGGGAGTTTCCCGGTCCCCATCCCCACTGCGTCAGGATCCTTGGTCCCCTGCTTGTGTGTGCTGGTGTCCCCATCCCCATGGCAGCCGTGTCCCTTGTCCCCCACCTGTGCACACTTGGGTCCCTGCTCCCTGTTTCTGCAGCGTTGGCGTTCCTGATCCCTCCCCTGCATGTGCAGGGTCCCTTGTCCCCATTCCCATGCCATTGGGATCCCCAGTCCCTTCCCTGCGTGGACAGGGCTCCCTTGTCCCCGTTCCCATTCCACTGGGGGGGTCCCAGTGCTCTTCCTGCCTGTGCTGAGCTCCCTTGTTCCTGTGATGTCGGGGGGTCCTCGGTCCCCTGCCTGCATGTGCCAGCTTTCCCTGTCCCTGTTCCTGTGGCACTGGGGTCCCCATTCCCTGCCCCCACCGTGTCCCTCGCTCCACGTGCGTGCCGGGAATCTTCTCAAGGGCATGTCATGAAGGGGCCAGCGCCAAACCCACCGTCCCTGTCCCCTCGCTGTCCCCACTGCGGATTGGGATGCAGGCTGGGATGAGGGAGATGCCCCCAAATCCCTCTCGGGGACACCCCCCTGCTCCCTCCTCTGCCAGCGCTTTAATCTCGGTGCTTTGAGCTCTGTGTAAAAGGGTGCCAGACCATTTTTGAGGATGAAAGAGCTTTTTTCATTTATCCCCTCCGCTTCCCGGGCCGGCATCCAAGGGGAGATGAAATGAAACGGGAAGAGGCTGGAGGTGAAACAGCTGTGATCAGCTCTGTCCCCGCCCCTCCACCCCCCCCCGCCACCCCACTGCCAGCCCCGCAAAACCAGCTCAGCCCCAATTTTCTCCTCTATCCCAGGGCCAAAATCCCCTTTCCCCGGGAGCAGGGGTGCTGGGCGGCGGCGGGGCGGCCTGGGATTTGCAGGCAGGGCTGTCGGAGGGAGCCGTGTCGCGGGGACAATGCAGTGTGTTTGTTTGCTACAGCTAAAATGGCAGTTCTTAAGGGGAAAAAAAGAGAGCGAGAGCGAAGTGCTTCTGCACATCCAGTCGCCGCATCTTTTGATTAAATGAGATTTTGCTGTCGAAGGGGGGAGCTGGGGACCACGAGCTCCTGAGCCTGCAGTTCCCATCGCAGCCAAATGAGGGGAAAAAAAAAATTCCGAACCACCCCGAGCTCTGAAAATGCTGTGAAAAAAAAAAAACGGATTGGAGCAAGTTGTAATTGCTGCAGTTGTCAGCGCGGAGGCCGGGGATGCCGTGGGGTGACCGGAGGGTTTGTCACCGCGGGGCTGGTGGCACGGCCCCGCTCACCGCAGCTCCGCTTCCCAGCCTGGCTGGAAAGGAGAGAAACATCTCCCGGGAGCTGCAGCTGGGGTGTGGCAGGGGGTGGGGGGGGAGGGGGCCCGCCCCCGCTCACCGCAGCTCCGCTTCCCAGCCTGGCTGGAAAGGATGGAGAAACATCCCGGGAGCTGCAGCTGGGATGTGGCAGGGAATGGGGAGCAGGATGAGGAACAACAGAGCGAGGGGCTCCGAAGACCCTGAGCCTCGGAGGAACCCGGTGGTTTGGCAATTAAAGCCTCTGCACTTAAGGCCGTTGCATTGAAGCTGCTGCAGTTAAAGCTGTGGCGCCTAAATCCTCGCCAATTAATGCCGTTGCAATTAAGGCCCTGGCACTTAATTAACGCCATCACTGCACCAGCCCTCGTGGCGGTGCCGGCTTCTCCCAGCCGTGCCAGGTGTCTCCATGAGCCTTCCTGGTTGGAATAGCTGGTGCAGGAGCACACTGGGAACACACTGCTGGCCTACTGGGAACACCCTGTCTGCCAGCTGGAGCACACTGGGAGCATACTGGGAGCATCCTGCCTGTCCTCCAGAGCACACTGGAAGCTCACTGGGAGCGCACTGGGAGCACAGTCCCTGCTGGCTGGACCACACTGCCTGTCCTTTGGAGCACACTGGGAGCATCCTGCCTGCCCTGTGGATCACACTGGGATCACGCTGGGAGCAAACTGGGGGCACGCCGCCTGCCCTCTGGATCACACTGGGATCACACTGGGAGCATGCCGCCTGCCCTCTGGATCACACTGAGATCACACTGGGAGCAAACTGGGAGCGTGCCGCCTGCCCTCTGGATCACACTGGGATCACACTGGGAGCGCCGCCTGCCCTCTGGATCACGCTGCCTCCCCTCTGGATCACACTGCCGGCCGGAGCACGCTGCCTGCCCGCACATGGCTTTTTTTAGGCGTGGTGCTGCTGACCCCAGCCAGGGGCTGGGGGGGAAAAAAAACAAAAGGCAAAATCAGACTTTGGTTTTCCGTTCTTTTAACCATTCCCCGTTTCCACTTTTGGCGAGCGAGATGGGGAGGATGCGGATGGCGAGCGTGGCTGCCATCCCGGCTCGTGGGTGGTCTGTGGCGAGGTGTTTTTGGAGAGGACCACGGCACCGGCTGGAGGGTGGGAAGAGTTGAAACGTCACTGGCTTCCCCGGCTTCCTCACCCTTTGTTGGTTGTTTCCCCAGCCTTGGATTTAAGGCGATGCTGATCGGTGTGGTTTTGGGGATGGGTGAGAAAAAGCTGGTGAGGATCCCAAAATGTTGGCAGAGGTGCTGGCAAAAGCCTCCTGGGGGCCCGGCAGTGCCGGCGAGCGTGGAGATGCCGAAGCCCCCGCGCTGAGCTCATCGGCTGAGGTGGCTCTGGTGACTCAGCAGTGCCGGTGCTGACTCAGCGGCCCCGGCCCCCGGGGAGGCAGTGGGATAGCGGGAGAGCTTGAAATTTTTGGGTAGAAAAAGGGACTCCTTTGTACGGCGTGCTGCAGTTTGCTGATGCCGAGCCAGTATCCGTGCTGCCAACGCATTTTCCACCCCGTGCACCTTCCTCCGGCTTTGGAAAAGGGATTTCATCCAAAGGGGTCGCGTCTCCCACCTGCCATGAGATGCTTTTCCCCACGGGAAACGGGTCGTGGCAGCGAAACCAGCTCCAGGTTTGGCAGGGGCGGCGTTTTTCCTGCTCCCAGATGGGGCAGGGCCCGGCTCCCACTCATCTCCCGGCTCCTGCCCGCCGGCCGTCGCGCCGCCAACTTGCCCGTGCTTGCCGGGTGGGAGGGCGGCGGCACACACGGTTCTCCTCCTCCTCCTCCTCCTCCTCCTCCTCTGCCGAAGGTCGGGCTGTGCAGTGGCGTGAGGAGCCCCACGTCCCGGGGAGGGGGGCACGGCAGCATCCCCCAGGTATGACGGGATGGGGGTGACCTGGAGGGGAGCCGAGCACCTGTGGGGGCTGGCTGGCACATCCCTGACTTGCACCTGGGGACTGGGAGGGCGCAGGGACTCCTCCTCTGTTCAAACCGGGGGCAGAGGCTGGAAAACTGGGGTGCAGTTGGGTTAGTGCTTTCCTCCTCGCTCCTCCAAATGTGGCTTTTCGCCCTGGCTTGCGGTGCAAAGCGATCGGCAGGGTGGAAGTGCCCCCACAGAGGGTTGTGGGGGCTGGAGTGGCCAGGAGGGGACGGAGCCGGGTGCTGTGGGGAGTGCTCTGAAATCGGGCCCGGTGCCACCGGGGCGGCCGGAGGGGGATGGGAAATGCAGCTGGGCCGGGTGGGAGGTGAGGAGAGGCCCCAGGCCTTCCCCGTATGGACCATGCACTTCCACTTCCTTCCCATATGGGTCCTCTTCCTTCCCTGCCCCTGCCCCTTTCCTCCCTGCCCCCTTCCCATTCTTCCTTGTTTCCCTTCCTCCTCATCCCCATCTTCCTTTTCTTTCCCCTCTTCCCCTCCTTGCCCATCCCCTTTCTCCCCTTCCTTCTCCTTTCTTCTCTTCTTCGCTTTTCTCCCCATTTCTCTTCATTCCCTTCGTCTCCTTCCCCATCCCTTTTCCCCCATCCCCTTCTTCCCCTTCTCCTTCACCTTGCCTTTCTCCTTTTCCTTTCCCTCCATCTCATTCTCCTCATCTCCTTCC
>NW_008240054.1:183712-184624 GCF_000691975.1 Corvus brachyrhynchos | reverse complement strand
TTCCCCTTCTTCCTCTTCCCTTTCTTCCCTCTCCCCTTCCTCTTCCCCTTCCTCTCCATCCGTCCTTTCCCTTCCCCAGGGACGGAGCAGGCACTGTGATTCAGCCTTGCCAAGCCAGCCCCGGTGCCAATCTGGGAGCCGGCACGAGAGGAGCCAGCTGTGTTTAAGGAAAAAACCGCTTCAAGAAACAAAAATAGTCCCGTGGGGTTGGTTTTTTTTCCCCTCCTTCTTTTCCCTTTCAAGAGCTCGGCTCCCTCCCTGTCCACCCGGAGCCGGCAGCCTGACGCGGCTCTGTGCCGTGCCAAGCCTTTCCCCCTGCCCGCGCCAACTGGCGGCTCCCGGCTCGGCTCCACGCCGCGCTGGGAAGACGCAGCGTGGTGGGAACACACGCCGTGGCTTGGCTGCGGCATCCTGCTTCCCAAAAACTGCTCCAGTGGGAGCATCCGCTGGGAGCATCTGCTGAGGCATCGCTCGCCTGTCCGCAGCGCTGAGCATCCCTGCTCCGAGTGTCCCTGCTCCGAGTGTCCCTGCTCCCAATGTCGCTGCTCCGAGTGTCCCTGCTCCAAATGTCCCTGTTCCATGTGTCCCTGTTCCGAGTGTCCCTGCTCCAAATGTCCCTGCTCCAAGTGTCCCTGCTCCGAGTGTCCCTGCTCCCAATGTCGCTGCTCCGAGTGTCCCTGCTCCAAATGTCCCTGTTCCATGTGTCCCTGTTCCGAGTGTCCCTGCTCCAAATGTCCCTGCTCCAAGTGTCCCTGCTCCGAGTGTCCCTGCTCCCAATGTCGCTGCTCCGAGTGTCCCTGCTCCAAATGTCCCTGTTCCATGTGTCCCTGTTCCGAGTGTCCCTGCTCCCAATGTCCCTGCTCCAAGTGTCCCTGCTCCGAGTGTCCCTGCTCCCAATGTCCCTGCTCCGAC
>NW_008240054.1:182870-183452 GCF_000691975.1 Corvus brachyrhynchos | reverse complement strand
ATTCCTGCTTCCGACATCCCTCTGCTGAGCGTTCCTGATCCCAAGCATCCTCGCTCCGAACACCCCAACCCCAAGCATCCCCACTCTTGATCGTCCATTCCCCAAGCATCCTGACCCCAAACATCCCCACCCCAAGCATCCCTTCCAAAAGGGAAAATACTTTTCCTGCAGGAAACGAGGCAGTTGGAGGTGGGAACAAATTCTTTTCCACCTTGGGAAAAAATCCTCCATCTCCCTCGTCAGCCCCCGGCACTGGCGGGATGCCAGTGCAGGAGCTGGGAGCGGGACTATGTCACATTCAACTGGCTCATCACACCCCAGTGAGGAGGAAAAGGGGGTGGAGTAGTTGCTCCAGCACCGTCCGGAGAGGGGTCATGGCCATGGGGGTCCCTGAAAGCGCTCCTGGGACTGGAGTAAAGCAGAGCCGGGCTTCCCGCAGCGTAAATCAGCTCAGCTCCCTCGGCATCGCCGTTATTCCGGCTTTTCTCTGGGCTAAATGAGGACAGGAGTGAGCAGCTCAGCCCCAGCGCTGGGGTCAGCCGGGGCCATGGAAACAGCTTGGAAAACAAGGCGGGAGAGGCG
>NW_008240054.1:177988-182703 GCF_000691975.1 Corvus brachyrhynchos | reverse complement strand
GGGAGGCAGCGGGACCACGAGCCGGCGCGGTGGGTACCCCGGCCGGGGGGAGCCGGGGGGGCACGGGGGGCTCTCACCAGTCTCACTCGGCGCTTGGGCTTCCCAGTTTTCCTTGAATTTCCCTTTTCAGGGGCGTCGAGTTGGATTTAGGTCATTTGCTCCTCTCTGGCCTGCCTCCCGCTGGCATCGGGGGACTGCGGCGGTGCATTGGGACCGGGAGGGGGTTTCCCATCTCTTGGGCTGTGGCGACGCGGATCGGTGTTCCCCAGGAGCATCAGTGTGATTCCGGCAGCATTCCCGGCCCTGGCACAGCCCTTCGGTGGCACCAGCTGAGCGGTTTCTTGTTGTAGGGTCTCCAGTGCTCAGGGATGCTCAGGGCTTCCCCCAGCAGCGCCCCTAACCCACCATCCCAACAGAGGATCCCCGGGGTTGTTGCCAGAGGAGGAAAACCACAATCCGAGTGCCGGGGCTGGCCGGGCTCCCCCGGAGCGGGGCCGGCAGCCAAGCTCCCTCTTGGCTGGCCCGTGCCACCGGCTGGCAGCAGCTCCCGCTGACCTCCGCAGCTCCCGGCCGTGCCCTCGCCGCAGCCCTGGCACACGGTGCCCCCCCCAGCCACCCCGATGCCGCTGGGAAGGGCTCAGCATTCCCACCGAGCTTCCTCCGCGCTCCTCTGACTCCCAAATTCCATGCTTTTAGTCAAATCATGTGGTTTTTGCAGTGGGGTGGCACCGAGCGTCCCAGCTGCTGTGTGTGTGCCGAGTTGCTCTGTTCTCTGCAGCTCCTGACCTGTTCGGCTCCTGCCGAGGGGTTTAACAAACTCCCAAAATATTTATTTTGGGGAATCTTTGGGGCCCTGGTGTGGGGAGCAGGTGTTTTGGGAGGACGAGGGATTTAAAATCCATTTCCCTGCTGGGTTTGGGCGGGTTTAGTTTGTTCATCGTACAGCCCAGCAAGGAGGTGAAAAGAGTTAATTTGAAAACGTGAAAAAGGGGAAAAATAAAGGGGGAAAAGCGGGATTGGAACAGCTCAGGCTGTAAGGAGGATGGATGGATGGATGGATGGATGGATGGATGGATGGATGGACGGACATGTGTCCCTGGGGGGACCCAGATCATCCCCTTGTTTTTGGGTCAGTTTGAGGCTGCTTTGGGATTTGGGTGTATAGGACTGTGGGATATCCAGGTTCCTGGCCATGTAGGGGTGTTGGATGTATAGGTCACTGGATATATAGGGTTGCTGGGCATATAGGACTCAGGAATTTAGGGTTGCTGGATATATGGGATTGTGGAATATCTGTGTTGCTGGATAGAATGAATTGCTGGATCTATCAGGTTCCTGGGTTGCTGGATGGATGAGATTGCTGATTTTATAGGGCTGATGGATACATAGGGATGCTGGATAGATAAGGTTGCTGGATGTGTGGAGTTGCTGGATATATGGACTGCTGGCCATATGGGATTGTTGGATGTGTAGGTCCCACGATTGGGTATACAGGACTTGGATGTTTAGGATTGCTGAGTGTTTAGGGTTTGTTTGGTGTGTAGGATTGTGGAACGTTTAAGGTGCTGAATATATAAGCTGCTGGATATGCGGGCTGGTGGAGGTGTCAGAGATTGCTGATTATATAGGGCCCTGGATGTATAAGTTTGCTGGATATACAGGTCCTTGGTTGTATAGGTTGTATAGGGTGGATGGATATATGGGATTGCTGGATATACGGGTCACTGGATCTATAGGGAAGCAGGATCTGTGGGGCAATAGGATCTGTAGGGGAGCGGGATCTATAGGACAGCAGGATCTGTAGGGCAGATCTTTAGGTAGGGCAGCTGGATCCATAGGGCACTGGAATCTGTAGGGCACTGGGATCCATAGGGCAGTGGAATCTGTAGGGCACTGGGATCCATAGGGCAGTGGGATCTGTAGGACAGTGGATCCATAGGGGACTGGGATCTGTAGGACAGTGGATCCATAGGGGACTGGGATCTGTAGGGCAGTGGGATCTGTAGGACAGTGGATCCATAGGGGACTGGGATCTGTAGGGCAGTGGGATCTGTAGGACAGTGGATCCATAGGGGACTGGGATCTGTAGGGCAGTGGGATCTGTAGGACAGTGGATCCATAGGGGACTGGGATCTGTAGGGCAGTGGGATCTGTAGGACAGTGGATCCATAGGGGACTGGGATCTGTAGGGCAGTGGGATCTGTAGGACAGTGGATCCATAGGGGACTGGGATCTGTAGGGCAGTGGGATCTGTAGGACAGTGGATCCATAGGGGACTGGGATCTGTAGGGCAGTGGGATCTGTAGGACAGTGGATCCATAGGGGACTGGGATCTGTAGGGCAGTGGGATCTGTAGGACAGTGGATCCATAGGGGACTGGGATCTGTAGGGCAGTGGGATCTGTAGGACAGTGGATCCATAGGGGACTGGGATCTGTAGGGCAGTGGGATCTGTAGGACAGTGGATCCATAGGGGACTGGGATCTGTAGGGCAGTGGGATCTGTAGGACAGTGGATCCATAGGGGACTGGGATCTGTAGGGCAGTGGGATCTGTAGGACAGTGGATCCATAGGGGACTGGGATCTGTAGGGCAGTGGGATCTGTAGGACAGTGGATCCATAGGGGACTGGGATCTGTAGGGCAGTGGGATCTGTAGGACAGTGGATCCATAGGGGACTGGGATCTGTAGGGCAGTGGGATCTGTAGGACAGTGGATCCATAGGGGACTGGGATCTGTAGGGCAGTGGGATCTGTAGGACAGTGGATCCATAGGGGACTGGGATCTGTAGGGCAGTGGGATCTGTAGGACAGTGGATCCATAGGGGACTGGGATCTGTAGGGCAGTGGGATCTGTAGGACAGTGGATCCATAGGGGACTGGGATCTGTGGGGGGGGGAGGAATTAAAAAGAGGAAAAACGGATTTTAAAAAAATGAATGTTTTTGTCCTCACGGGGATTTCCCCCCCTTTTGTAGCACCCAGAGGATGCAGAAGGGGCTGTGCAGGAGCAGCTGAGTTAACCTGAACCATATCGCTTGGTTCTCTATTTTCATTTATTTCCTCCCCTCCCTCCTTGCCTCCCCTCCCCAGATTTTATCCTTTCCCGGGGTGAATGGAAGGAGGTTTGGGCAGGCAACACTTTTTCCGAGGGAAATATCCTGAGGGCGGAGGAACTGGTGCCCACGGCAGGGAGGGGGGGATTGCTGCGGATGCAGCCAGAGAGCGTCGGGATGGGGAGGGGGATCGATTTTTGGGGAGAAGCTGCAAGGTCCTCCCATCTCCCAGCCAACAGGGCCAAGAACAAAAGGAGCTGGATGGGAGAGCCAGGGAAAAAAAAAGTTTTATATATATATATGTGAAGTTTTTTTCCTCCACTGATTTGGGGAAGGTTGTGGCTTTTGGGTTAACCCTTTAGGAGCAGCGGGGGATCCTTTGCTCCTTCCTTTAGTTCACAGGATGGACTATTTTCCTACATTCCCAGCCCGGTTCCATAACCCAGTTTATGGGATGGAGCAGCCCAGGACGCCTCCCTGGCCCTGTGGCTGATTTTTGGGGCTTCCCCTGCCCTTTCCCAGCAGGTTCCTCCCTGGGGAGACCCTTGGGGCCTCTCCCCACCCGGAGCAAAACAGGCTTGCCATCATTTCCCTGGGCTGGCGTCACCACCGCGACGCTTCGGGCCACCAGCGTGTCCCCCCGAGCCCTTGGGTGGGGGGCTCAGGGCTTTTATCTCCCTGGCACTTGGGAAAATCCCCTTTGGCTGGGCAGGAGGAGCAGGAGGAGGAGGATGACGGCGTAAGAAGGACGGGCGAGGCCGTTTCTCGCTCGCTTTGCAAAGGAGAGCGGAGGCGTGCTGTCCCCACCCTGCCCGGGCTGCGGCAGAAACACTTTCTCCTCAGACCTGACCGACCGGTCCCATCGCTCGCGGCTCCGGCGGCGGCTCCGCGGCTGCCGCGAAGGCACCGGAGCCCCTCTAAAATCCACGGCGGCATCGGGGTGATGCCGGAGCGGAGCCGCAGTGATCTGCACCGGCGCTGCGCTCCCCTGCGGGTTTTCACCCCTGGGGAGAAGGGGTTTTTCGGGAAAGAATCGTGCTGGGAGTGGTTCTTCCAAGGTTTCGCCGGAGTCAGCAGCATTCTTATCTCTCCAGCGTCGCGTTCTTATCTCTCCAGCGTGGCTCTGCTCACGCTCTCACCGCGAAGGGTGGAGGGCTCTGTGCCGAAGCCGTGGTGCCTGCAGGGTAAAGTCCGTGTGTGTGTGAAGCCGCACACGGACGCAGAGCAGCGGCTTAACTCGGAGCCGTGACTTTGTAACTCGGGGCTCCCGCCGGATCCGAGCTGCGGATCCTTCCCACGAGCCGGTGCCGGCACCGTCCAGAGGCAGGAAACTCTGCCCACAGCCTGTGCTTGCTTTGGCACGGTTTTTCCAGTGAACTTTGCTGTATTTTTAGCTTGCCGGAAGCTCCCCCTGGTTTTTGGCAAGCGGCTCAATGCGCTGCCAAGCGCCCGGCACTGAAATCCCCGCTGCTGAGGTGGGACAGCACACAGAGAACAGAAAGATAACCCCCCCCCATCCCTGGCAAAACCCCTTGGAGGGCGTTAATCGGGGTGTCCAGCCCCGACGCTGGGGTGTTGGGCTCCCCGGGTGCCACCCCCTTGCCTTGGCGTGGACGGGTGGGTTTGCTCTGTCCCTGGCACGCCGCCGGTGCTGCCAGCGCTG
>NW_008240054.1:177095-177401 GCF_000691975.1 Corvus brachyrhynchos | reverse complement strand
TTCCGAGCCGAGCTGCTCCTTACTCAGCCGGGCAGAACCCGCGTGGCTTTGCCCACGGCGATCAGTTTCTCGCGTGGCTCGTCTGTGTCTTCATCTTCATCCCGCCCCACCCCGGTCAGAAAAAGAGATGAGGAAAGGAGGACTAAAGGAAACAGAGGGAAAAAGTAAGGTTGGGAGCGCTGGCAGGTGGGTTGTGGAGGGGGATGCTCACATCTCTTCTCTCTCCCTCTTCACAGACAGGTTCGGCGGGCGACGCGGTTGATGGACCCAGCAGAAGCCAAATGGAAGAAGGGCCAATTAATTATG
>NW_008240054.1:174187-175438 GCF_000691975.1 Corvus brachyrhynchos | reverse complement strand
CCCCCCCCCCCGCCACCGCTGCCCCGGCTCCGAGCAGCGCTCCCCAAGTCGGACCCAAAAGCGTCTCTCCAGGGAAGGGGCCGCTGTCAGAGCCACCCTTCACTGCCCGGTCCCCCAAACAGATCAAAATCGAGTCTTCTGGTGCTATCACCGTGGTGTCTACCACGTGTTTTTACTCTGAAGAAAGCCAAAACCCAGACGTGGACAACGTCGGCAGAACACCCACCAAGGACGAGGTGCCGCTGACGCCCACCCTGAGCGGCTTTTTGGAGTCTCCGCTCAAATACCTGGACACGCCGACCAAAAGCCTCCTGGACACCCCGGCCAAGAGGGCACAAGCGGAATTCCCCACCTGTGACTGTGTTGGTGAGCGAGCAGCCGTGCTGGGGCGTGCTGGGGGGTGGTGAGGAGGGTGGCAGGGTGAGGAGGTGGCTTTGCAGGGTGGGGTTGACCTGGGTAGATAATGGACTGAGGCCGTGGCGCCAGCAAAGCCCCGATTTCCGGGGAAGTGAGGCACTCACGTGGTGAAACCCCAGTGCTGTGGAGCTCCCTTTTGCTTTCTCTCCTCCTCTCTTATTTTTACAGTTGGATGGAAATCCCGAGCGCCTGCCGCGTCACCGCGGGGGTGGCACCTGGCTGTGCCGGGGGGGGAATTGCATGAGCAGCAAAACCAAAAAGGGCTGTAGGGTTTTCCTTCTATTTAACCTCAACCGGCTGAATCCCAGGAATCCATGGTGGTCCCACCTAAAGGCCCTCTCACCTGGTGTATTTTCAGCCAAATTAGCTGGTTCAGGTTACTTTGAGTAACCCAAACTTTGGCTTGATGCTTGTGCTTATCACTGAAAAAATACTTGCCGTTGAGATGCTGCCTTGTTCGCTGGCCAGTCCCACCAGGCTGCGTTGAAAAATCACCAAACTCTTGGATTTGCGTTTTTTTGGTGGGTTTTTTTGGGTGTGTATCAGCATTTGTTAGACTTTGCAGCAAGTGCTAGAGAGTCCTTTCAGTCCACCTCCCTCCGAGCTGGATGGGGGAGCTGGATATTCCCTCCCCAGTATTTAGACTGGACCTGTGCGCTCCCCTGGGAGCAGAGGGGTGAGGATTTGGGGCATCCCTCTGGAAAAACAACCCCTCCACTGCTGGGAGAGCAGGCCCTGGGCTAAGCACGAGCTGCACTTTATTAGCGAGGCTCACGATTATTTATTTACTTGCTTGTAAATGGCAGCAGGGAATAGTCCAACATCCACAGAGAG
>NW_008240054.1:171693-174096 GCF_000691975.1 Corvus brachyrhynchos | reverse complement strand
GCGGCGCGCCCCCCCCCCCCCCCCCCCGCCACTTCTCTGTTTTCTCAAGGAAAAGCTGTGGGAGAAGGAAATGCAGCAGGAGCCGGGCTTGGTGCTTTATTGGGTGCCAGTGCTGTTGGAGGCTGTAATAAAACGAGCCTTTGCCGCGCGTCCTGTATTGATCCCTGTCTGGACAGCTGCAGCCCAGCTGAGCCCGGCTTTCTCCTCGGCCTGGCTCCCAGCCAGCTGGACATGATGGGAATGAAAATCAGGGCGGTGAGAGCAGAGGGATGCAAAGACAGATCAGCCCCGGCTGTGGTGCCGGATGCATCCTGCCTGGCAGCACTGGAGCAGGATCCACCCCGCACCCGGGGCTGGGGCTGCTTGGAGCATCCATCGCTTCCCACACCGGCACCTTTGTGTCCTGAAAGCCGCCAGGGGTTTGTTGCTGCAAGGGGGGTGTTGGTTGCAGGGTTGTAGCTCCAGCGTCCTCCTCCTGCAGCCCCAGGATCCTCCTGCAGCAGCACCACCAGTCTCCTCCAGCTCCCAGGATCCTCCTGCAGCCCCAGCATCATCCTCCTGCAGCCCCAGGATCCTCCTGCAGCCCCAGCATTCTTCTCCTGTATTTTGAACGTTCTTTTCCCATAGTTCCACCATCCTCCTGCAGCCCCAGGATCTCCTGTAGCCCCGGTGTCCTTCTCCTGCAGCCCCAGCATCCTCCTCCTGTATTTTGATTATTCTTTTCCCATAGCGCCACCATCCTCAGGATCCTCCCACAGCCCCAGTGTCCTCCAGCAGCTCCAGCATCCATCTGCCATAAGCCCCACTGTCCTTCTCCTTCCCTTGATTTTTGGTGCACACGTGCTCGGTTTGAGGGAATTTGGGTGGTTGGAATCCTTCAAGGCAGCTGGCAAAGGTGCAGACCCCAAAATCTCTGTCCCCCGCTCCTGTCTCTGCAGAGCAAATCGTGGAGAAGGATGAGGGGCCATATTACACCCACCTGGGCTCGGGGCCCACCGTGGCCTCCATCCGGGAGCTCATGGAGGAGCGGTAAGAGCCCCTCACCACGGGGCCCAGCACGGGGGCTGTGAGTGCAGGAGGGGCTGGGGTCCCGTCAGGGGAGTGGGGACTTGAGAGAGTGAGTGGGGTCCTGTCAGGGTGAGCGGGGTCCTATGGGGAGAGGGGGGCTTGAGGGAGTGAGTGGGATCCTGTCAAGGGAATGGGGGCTTGTGAGAGTTGAGTGGGGGCTGGAGAGAGGGAGCAGTGTCCTGTGAAGGTGAGTGGGGTCCTGTCAGGGATGTGGGGGTTTGAGAGAGTGAGTGGTGTCCTGTGAGGGTGAGTGGGGTCCTGTCAGGGACATGGGGTTTGTGAGAGTGAGCAGTGTCCAGTGAAGGTGATGGGGGCTCCTGAGCTTGAGTGGGGTCCGTCCTGTGAGTGGGGGCTCCTGAGGGGCCTGTGAAGGCGAGCAGGGCTCTCAGGCATGTGGGGGCTGTGGAGCTGACCGCCGTCCCCCGGCAGGTACGGCGAGAAGGGCAAGGCCATCCGCATCGAGAAGGTCATCTACACAGGCAAGGAAGGGAAGAGCTCCCGGGGCTGCCCCATCGCCAAGTGGGTGAGTGCCTCTCGACCCGGTTGGAGCCTCCTGAGCTTGGGGCCAGGAATTCCCCAGCTGGTGTGGCCACAGTGGGCAGGGGCAGGATGCTCAATTCGTGGCTGGCAAGGAGGAAGTGGGAGCTGTGTCCACCCCCAGGGAAACTCCGTGGGGCTTCCCACCCTTGGCACCTGGGGAATGGCATGTCCAGTGCCAGCAGCTCGGCCCAGCCTCCCAAAGCCCGTGGGGTGAATGCAGCCATGGGAACACCCCCAGCTCTGCTCCCCCACACCCCACAGGGCACTGGGGAAGGCATCCAGGACCCGCTCTGGGATCCTCCCCACGCCGGGAGGTGTTCATTGGAGCGCTCTGACTTGGCTCCTCTGTTTCTCAGGCGATCCGCAGACACAACCAAGAGGAGAAGCTGCTGTGCCTGGTGCGGCACCGGGCCGGCCACCACTGCCAGAACGCCGTCATCATCATCCTCATCCTGGCCTGGGAGGGCATCCCCCGCACGCTGGGCGACACGCTGTACCAGGAACTCACCGACACCCTCACCAAGTACGGCAACCCCACCAGCCGCCGCTGCGGCCTCAACGATGAGTAAGGCCCACCACCACCACAGCCCGGGCTGGGAACGGGATGCGGGAGAGGGAGGTGGGAATGGGATGTGGGAGGGGGATGCAGGAGCGGGATGTGGGAGCAGGATGCAGGAATGGGATGCAGGAGCGGGATGCAGGAGCGGGAAGCGGGAGCGGGATATGGGAGCAGGATGCAGGAATGGGATGTGGGAGCGGGATGTGGGAGCGGGATGCGGGACCAGAAGGGGGGGA
>NW_008240054.1:169090-171454 GCF_000691975.1 Corvus brachyrhynchos | reverse complement strand
CTCCTGGAGCATGTTCGTCAACGGCTGCAAATACGCCCGCAGCAAAACTCCCCGCAAGTTCAGGCTGGAGGGAGACAATCCCAAAGAGGTGGGTGATGCGGGTGGAGAGGGGCAGCGCCGGGGCGGGGCTGGTTTGGAGCTCCTTTCCTTTCAGTGAAGGCTTTGCAGGCTGAAAATAGGATTCCTTGTGGGCTTTTTTATGGACTAAAGAGATGAGGAAAAGAAGGGTGGCACGAATGGGGCCTCTGTAGAAATCCCAGGGAAGAGCCAGAGGGCTCTTTGGTCGGGTGAGTGAAAGCACAACAAACACTGAGGCTGGAGGTTGGAAGGCCGAACCCTCAGGAGGAATTGAAGCCACTGTGTGAATTGAAGTCCTCTGTGCCATGGTGGATATTGTGGGAAGGGTTGGGTGCCGTGTGGTGTCCGTGGGCTCTGTCCCCAGTTCCATCCCTGCTGCCAAAACCCCTGGGTAATCTCCTCCTCTTTTCTCTGCTGCAGGAAGAGCTGCTCCGGAGAAGCTTTCAGGACTTGGCCACCGAGGTTGCTCCGCTTTACAAGAGGCTGGCGCCACAAGCCTACCAAAACCAGGTGCTGGTCACCCCATCCCTTGGCCACAGCGGCCAGGCAGCTGGAATGGGTGAGGGGTGGTGGTTTTTGGGAGATTCTGGGTAACCAGGGCTCTCTCCTCTTTCCTTCCACAGGTCACCAACGAGGACGTAGCGATCGACTGCCGGCTGGGCTTGAAGGAGGGGAGGCCGTTCTCGGGAGTGACGGCGTGCATGGACTTCTGCGCTCACGCTCACAAGGACCAGCATAACCTCTACAACGGCTGCACCGTGGTGAGCAGGCGCCTGGCAGGGCTTTTCGGGGTGCTCTCCCCTGATTTGGGGTGCTCCTTTTTGAGGATCTCCATCCCCAGTAGTCCCACCCTTGTGACTCCGGGTCCTTGGCATGGGCACACCTCACACGAGCTGCTCAGAGCCCCCCGCCCCAGCCAGACTTGAGCATGGTGCTAACAGGGACCAGCATCTGCTTTTGTCCAACCCAAACCCCATGGGAGGTTTCCAAATACCAGCCGGGGACCGGAGCAGGCTGGGGGGATGCCAGGCTGGTGCGGCTTCACGTCGGTGTGGGGAAGAAGTGGGAGGTTTGGCTCTGGAGCCACATCCATCAGCATCCCACTGACAGCACCTGCTCTGGCCAGGTCTGCACGCTGACGAAGGAAGACAATCGTGTGGTGGGGAAAATTCCCGAAGATGAGCAGCTGCACGTCCTCCCCCTCTACAAGATGTCCAGCACGGATGAGTTCGGCAGTGAGGAGAACCAAAACGCCAAGGTGGGCAGCGGGGCCATCCAGGTGCTCACGTCCTTCCCCCGCGAGGTCCGCAAGCTGCCCGAGCCCGCCAAGTCCTGCCGGCAGCGGCAGCTGGAAGCCAGGAGAGCTGCTGCGGAGAAGAAGAAGCTGCAGAAAGAGAAGCTGATGACGCCAGAGAAGATCAAGCAGGAAGCGCTCGAGCTCCCCACACTCCAGCCAAATCCAGGGAAGGGGGGCAGAGGTGAGGTCCTGCCGCCCCAAGCCGCCCGGAAAGCGCGTGAGGGGATGGGGATGTGGCTGGGGGCTTTCTTGGGCTGGTGTGTTGCGGTGCTGGATGGCACCTGGGTTCTCACGAAGGTGTGAATTGATGCCAGTGCCCCAGGTGATGGCAAGGGATGCCAACCTCTGCAGTTGGCTGGCAAACCCATCACCGTGGGATTTCTGAGTCTGGCTGAGTGTTTTGGGGTCCTGGCTCCCCTCCAGTGGCTTCCTCGGCCGGCAGGTCACGGGGGCTGTGTGTGCTGTCCCACAGGTATGGCGTTGAAAGGCGGGATACCCCCGCAGCCGCTGAAACCTTCCATCAAGGTGGAACCCCAGAGCCATTACAACGCCTTCAAGTACAACGGCAACGCGGTGGTGGAGAGCTACTCGGTGCTGGGCAGCTGCCGGCCCTCCGACCCGTACAGCATGAACAGTGTTTACTCTTACCATTCCTACTATGCACAGCCCAATCTGCCTTCCGTGAACGGGTTTCACTCCAAGTTCGCGCTTCCCTCCTTCGGGTATTACGGCTTTTCCAGCAACCACATGTTCCCCTCGCAGTTTCTCAATTACGGGGCGCCCGAGAGGAGTGGGAGCAGCTGGGTGAGCAATGGCTACGAGAAGAAGCCTGACGTCTCGGCACTGCAGGAGAATCTCAACCACACCTACGGGAACACCAATTTCCCCGAGCCCGTCCCGCACAGCGTGCGGAGCAAAAACCATCACCAGCGCACCTACGAGCGAGCCAACCGCTACGCCAGCCAGCAGACAGCAGCGGCAGGGGCGGC
>NW_008240054.1:166731-168206 GCF_000691975.1 Corvus brachyrhynchos | reverse complement strand
CAACCACGGCCTGGCGCTGTGGAAGGCCAAGATGAAGCAGCTGGCGGAGCGGGCTCGGGCCCGGCAGGAGGAGGCGGCGCGTCTGGGGCTGCCGCCGGATGCCAAAGCCTTTGCCAAGAAGCGCAAGTGGGGCGGCGCGTTGGCGACCGAGGCGCCCAGCAAGGAGAGGAGGGACTCAGTCCCCACCCGGCAGGCGGTGGCTATCCCCACCAACTCCGCCATCACTGTGTCCTCCTACGCCTACACCAAGGTGACGGGCCCCTACAGCCGCTGGATCTGAGACGCAGGCAACCGCCGTGGCCCCATCTTACCTCAACCCTCGGCAGCGCCGGAGCCCGGCGTTGCTTCGTGGTGCTTTCTCCTCGGGCGTGGGGGAGAAGAAAACAAAAGTAAATAGACAAAACCGAAGCGAAACACAACAACCACAAAAACAAAAATCCAACCCATAGGAAAAGAACCAACGCGCGCACTCGGGAGCAGCGGAGCCAGCGCGGGCTCACGCCGTCGGAGAGCTGCGCCCAGCGAGGAGTTGGCAAACCAAGCAAATCTTGGTTGAAGAACCCAAGAGGAACGATGCTGTTTGATGATTTTAGGTAATCTCATATTTATATCTCCATGTTTTTTAATCTAGCCTTGGATGAATTTCCTAGCGTCCTTTCGCAAGGAGAGGTTTTTAATTCCACTTAAAATGGCCTATCTGTTGGATTTGATTTTATTTTATTTTTTACTCCGATGACAACGACTAAGCCGATCTTCAAAAGAGAAGCCAACATTGAAAAACCACCCTAATCATGAATCCAAACCAACCTGAACACCAAACCAGCTTAAAGGCAAGAGGTGACTCCCTCCAGCTCCGACGCGTGGGGGCTGGTGGGACCGTGTGCTTTACTGTCAGCCAGACACGCTGAACATCCAATTATTTTTATTCCAAGGACCTAAAAATACCAATTTTGCAGCTTGAGGAGTCCTTTCTTACAGCAATGGGAGCCCGGGAGCAAGCGGGCTGTCCCGGGATGGCGCGTCTTCGCTCGGCTCCTCGCCTCCGGCGGGATCGGTTCTGCCGCGACGAAGCAAGCCGGCGTCTTTCCTGGCGCCGGAGACCTCAGGACACGTCCGGGCTGGGGAATGCCGCTGCCGGGGGGCCGCACTCGGGCTCGGACTTGGGGCTCCTTTGCCCACGGCCCCAGGGTGAGCGGCAGCGGCGGCATCTCCATAGGAGCCGACGGGACAAAAACAGAAAAACAAAAAATACAAAAAACAGGAAAAAAAACCACAAACCAACCCCAAACTGTGAATAGCGAGTGTTGCTCTCTGTACATCACTGTTGCTAAAGTCTGGTGCTTTCCGTCTCCGGGGGACTTTTCTCCGTGCAATCGGCTCTGGGAAGAGCGAATCCCAAGACTTGGCTGGCCAAAACCCCGCCGGTCCGCCTTCCCTGCCGGTGCCGGCGAGCCGCGGGGAGGGGCGGCCGGGGC
>NW_008240054.1:166003-166550 GCF_000691975.1 Corvus brachyrhynchos | reverse complement strand
TTGCTTTTGCACTTTGAGGTGCCTTTTGGAGAGCCAGCGAGGCAGCGCCGACGCCGTCACCGTGCAGGATCACCTCGTGTTTACTGTCACCCTCCTTCCTCGCGCACGGGCACGGATCAGCAGGATCTCGGTAAAACAGCCTGAACATTTACGTGGTCTGATTTTAAACCTGGAAAGAATTTTTTTAAAAGCACTTTAAACTAGATTTAAAAAATGAAAGCGAAACTTAAAAAGCAAACAACTCCCCTCTTTCCTCTCCCCCCCCAGCCCCCAACTTGAAGCAGTATGTTTTAAACAAGATTTTCGTGGGAGAACTGTAAATACTGGCAGAATATTTAACATGCTTTGTCCGTCCTTCATCATTAATGAATTTTTTTTTTTTTTGGTTCGTTTTTTAACCGTAATCTGTAAAGTCGCGTATATTTGACAAGGAAACTCAACGAGCTATTCCCGCTTTTCTTATAAATACCCAATAGCATATCAGGATTGTAAGAGTCAACGGCAAGTCAGATTTTAGGGATGCCGGCGGGCGATGCCGGGGACCCGC
>NW_008240054.1:163046-165974 GCF_000691975.1 Corvus brachyrhynchos | reverse complement strand
CGGCTCCGGGGCCGGATTCGGATGCCGGCCCTGTTGGCATCGCCCGGGGGTCTCTGGCTGGCGTGACGGGGGTGCCTTGGAGCTTCGCCCAGCGGGGTGAGGGTGGGGAGGAGAAGGAGCGTTCGGAGAAGGCGATGGTCCGTGTAACCTGTCTAAGTCCTGCTTCCTCAGAGGTTTTTCGGTGCAGGGAGGGGTCAGTCCGGCGCGGCGTTGGCTCCGGTGGGTTCATCCCGGGAGAGCGGGGAGCTGCTGGCGCCGCGGGTCGGGGGAGCGAGAACTGCTGCAGTCTCATGTTTTTACACTACATAACGTCTAACCTACCTCAACTCTCAGTCATTACAAATTCGCACGCTTCAGACTTCTACACAAACTCGAAATCTATGCACAGCTCTTTACCCCTTGCTGCTGAGAGGCTGTTTCCAAGCAAAATCTTTTCCTCTCCCCGCCCCGGCCGCCCCGCTCGCCCCGCCTGCGCCGAAGCCACGGGTGTCAGGGAGCTCGGGGGGAGGGATGTTTTTAATCGCTTTGGAGTGGGATGTGGGGACCTGATTTTGCAGCAGGTCGTGGCCACAATGGTGCTAGAACAACACCCACGGTAGAAACCCCAGGGAGGGCTCGGCGCGGGGAGCCCCGACCGGCTCCGTCATCCCGCTTCGGTTTTTCTGGCCGCGATGCTTCGCCTCGGGCAGGAAACGGGGGATGCAACTTGGGTCCCCCCATCTCGATGCTTTCGGGATGAGGCATGGGAAGGAGAAGGAAACCAGAATCCCTGAGGTGCCTCAATTGCTGATTTTTCCTTTTAATACTGGAGTACGCTTTGTGGGCTCTATAAGGCATATTTTTATTAAATGAAATCTTGTAATACAAACGGTGCTATGGTGTTTTAACAAACTGTATCACGCTTCTGCCTGATTCCATCTCGCTGAGGTGCTACTAATGTATATAATGAAATTAAGGAACCAAGATTAAAAAAAAAAAAAAAAAAAAAAAAAAAAAAAAAAAAAAAAAAAAAAAAAAAATAAGAAGCAATTTCCTTGAGAAGGAAGTTTGCTTTTCCGGAGCGACAGCTCGAGGCGTGCCGGGAGCCGGTTGGGTTTATGCAAACTGAAAGAGGTGCCGCGTCCGAGGCCTGCTGCCGGCTGGGGCCGTGGCGGAGCCGTTCCCTGTGTGGTGTGGTCCTGGGATGAGGTGCTCAGAGGTGGCATCCGGGCGCGGGGCTCGGCCAGGTGTGTGGTCTCGGTGCTTGGCCGCGGTGTTCGGCCGGAGTGCTCGGACATGGTGCTCAGACATGGTGCTCAGTCACACATTGTGGGTGTGGTGCTTGGTTGTGGTGCTCGGCCACAGGTCATGGACGTAGCGCTTGGATGTGGTGCTCAGGAACGGTGCTCGGTCACACCTTGTGGGTGTGGTGCTCAGACATGGTGCTCAGGCACGGTGCTCGGCCACACGTTGTGGACGTGGTGCTCGGATGTGGTGCTCGGCAGTGCGTTCAGAGCCGGTGCGTGGACATGGCTCTCGGTCCCGGTGTTTGGCCACACATGATGGACATGGTGCTCGGTCCCGGTGTTTGGCCACACATGATGGACGTGGTGCTCGGACGTGGTGCGTGGACACGGTGCTTGGACATGGTGCTTGACTGCGGTGCTCAGACATGGTGCTCGGACATAGTGCTCAGACATGGTGCTTGGACATGGTGTGTGGACGTGGTGCTCGATGTGGTGCTTGGACGTGGTGCTCGGACACGCATCATGGACATGGTGCTCGGGCACGGTGCTCGGACGTGGTGCGTGGCCATGGTGCTGTGTTTGGTGCTTGGACTTGGTGCATGGACATGATGCTTGGGCATGGTGCTCTGCTGTGGTGCTTGGACATGGTGTGTGGACATGGTGCTTGACCACAGTGCTTGGACATGGTGTGTGGACATGGTGCATGGACATGGTGCTCGGGCATGGTGCTCAGCCATGCATCATGGACATGGTGCTCAGCCGTGGTGCGTGAACATGATGTGTGGACGCAGTGCTTGGCCAGGGTGTGTGGACAGTGCTTGACCGCAGTTCTCGGACATGGACATGGTGCTCGGGCATGGTGCTCAGCCATGCCACCGTGGACGTGGTGCTTGGACGTGGTGCTCAGACATGATGTGTGGACACGGTGCTCAGCCAGGGTGTGTGGACATGGTGCATGGACGTGGTGTTCGGGCACGGTGCTCAGCCACGCACTGTGGACGTGGTGCTTGGACGTGGGTGCTCTGCTTGGTGCTTGGACTTGGTGCGTGGACTCGGTGCTTGGCCACGTGTCCTGGACGTGCTGCTCGGGCACGGTGCTCTGCCGTGGTGCTCGGACACAGTCCGTGGACGTGGTGCTCGGCCACGATGTGACTGACCATGTGTTGTGGACGTGGTGCTTGAGCACGGTGCTCGATGGTGGTGCTCAGGCACGGTGCGCGGACACGGCGCTTGGCCCCCCACCATGGATGGGTGCAGGGACACGGTGCTCGGGCATGGTGTGTGAACACAGTGCTCGGCCGCGGTGCTCGGCCACGGCGTGTGGACGTGGTGCTGAGCTGGGGTGTGTGAACACGGTGCTCGGCCGCGGTGCTCGGCCACGGCGTGTGGACGTGGTGCTGAGCTGGGGTGTGTGGTCACGGTGCTCGGCCGTGGTGCTCGGCCATGGCGTGTGGACACAGTGTCTGGGCACGGAGCATGGACACGGTGCTCGGGCACGGAGCATGGACACGGTGGTTGCCCACCCTGCACAGGCACTGGGCACCCCCATGGCACCCCGATGGGCACGGTGCTGACCAGCAGTGCCGGAGCGCGGCGCCGGTGCGCAGCACTGGCCCCCAGCACCACCCGGCCAGGCCCGGTCCTGGCACTGCTCCCCCGCAGCACCAACCCCATGCTGCCGGCGCCAGCCCCGTGTCCCGCC
>NW_008240054.1:161151-162000 GCF_000691975.1 Corvus brachyrhynchos | reverse complement strand
TATTACTTTATTATTTTGGTTTTTATTTTTGCACCGCGGCGCGAAGGAAAAAGAGGTGGTAAATCCAAATTTAAAAACCAAGCGCCGTTTCTTCTCGGATTCGGGAATTCGGTCGGAGGCAGGGCGGGTGTTTTGGCGTTTTCGTTGGGCTTTTTTTGGGGTAATCGAGGGGGGGAGGGGGGAGGGCGGCCGGGGAGGTGGGACGGCGGCAGGTGGAGGGGGGAGACACCGCAGGGGTGTCCCGGCGGCTCCGAAAAATTCACACTTGAAGATTTCTTGGTCGGCTCGGGACTGTGGTTACTTGAAATGAAGTTTTTTTCCGGGGCGGATTGAGGACCGGTAGATTTTTTTCCCATGTCTCAAGGCAATAGGATTAATGTGTATTAAACTGTAGATACTTCTAGGACCGTAAATTTATGCTGATAATTTTATTTTGTATAATTTTCCCTTTTTCTTTTCCCCTTCTTTGTGTTGTTTTTCCCCCCTTAACCTTCTTTTCTTTTCCCCTTTTCCCCAGTGTTTCAGTAAATTTATTTTTTAGGATGCCTAAAAATTGCAAGTTTGGATCCTCCCCCTCCCCCCTGGTTTTGGTTTTGTTGGTTTTTTTTTGTTGTTCTGTTGTTGTTTTTTTTTTTTTAATTTGTATTTTATTCTGAGTTGGCGCGGCCGCGGGGCCGTGGGCTGTATTATTCCTGATATCTTTAAAATATTGTGGGTGTTTTAATAAATTTTATATTTATTTTTTGCACTCAACACGAGGCTTCCGTGGCTTTTCTGCTGGAATTCCTCCTGGAATGGGGCTGGAATTGGGGGGGAGAGGGGCGGGGTGGGGCTCTGGGTGTGGGAATG
>NW_008240054.1:158167-160331 GCF_000691975.1 Corvus brachyrhynchos | reverse complement strand
GGGGAAGGTGCCCCATCCCCGCCTCACGCCCGTACCCCCCCTTGGTAGCCCTTGTGCTGGGGTCGAGGAAGCGCCTCCCCCTCCCCTCGCCCCGCTGCCGGGGAAAGGCCGCTCCCGTTTCCATCCCTCCTTCTCCTGGTTTCCCCACCATCTCCCGGTTTTCCCCCCTTCCTAGTACCCCTCCCCGTGCTTCCGCTCCTCACAATGTCCCCCAGGCACAGGTAGCCCCCTCCCGCCTCCTCTCGGTGCCAATGGAAGGCAGCCCCTGTTTCCCTCGCCCCATCCTCCGGTTTCTCCCCTATCCCCCGGTTTTCCCCTCCTTTCCCCCGGTGCTGGTGATCAGCCTTCCCTCCCCTTCCCGCCGTTCCCCCTGCCGGTGAGCGCAGCCCCTGCGTGTATTTGGGGTCCCCCCGGGCTGTTTCTCAAGGCTGTTTTGCCCCCCAGCTCTGGCTGCGCTGCCGCTCCTGGCGCAGCTTCGCCTCTCACACGGATGGGGAGTCGCGCCTGGCCCGGGTGCTGCGGGAGAAGTTCCCCCGGGCCTCGGCCATCAAGGTTGTGGATATCTCAGGTACGGGAAAAGCTCTTTATGGTCCCAAACCAGCCCTGCGCTTCACGGGGGAGGAGCCGAGTCGGTCTCCAGCCCTCCCTTGGCTGCGGGGACCCCCAGGAGGGTCAGGAGTGTGGGGGCACGGAGGTGCCTCGCTGTGCTCAGGCCTGGGCTTGGCTTTCTCAGGCGGCTGCGGCGCCATGTACGAGATCCACATCGAGTCCGAGGAGTTCCGGGAGAAGCGGACGGTGCAGCAGCACCAGATGGTCAACCAGGTGAGGGGGCTCCGGGGGTGCCCTGGGGCACCGAGTGGGTGTGAGGGAACGGGAGCAGGGCCCCGACGTCTCGGACTGCAGCACTTTCCCCTATAATGAATGTAGCCCTTTTTTACCACCCCAATCATCAGCACAACCCTTCCCTGGTTATTGAGGAGACAGCACAGCCCTTCCTGGTAACGGGGCGATGAGTGTGCAGTTAATTCTGGGTGCTGTGTGTGCACAGACACCCGTGGGTGCCCCACTGTGAGGGGCTCAGCACAGCCCACCCGTCCTGGGGATAAATAAATCAGAATCACAGGATCTGCTGAGCTGGAAGGGACCCACTGGGATCATCGATCCAACTCCCAGCCCTACACAGACACCCCAAAACCCCGCGCTGGGAGCGGTGTCCGAACGCTCCTGGAGCAGCCTCGGGGCCGTGCCCATTCCCGGGGAGCCCGGGCAGTGGCCGGCACCCTCTGGGGGCAGAACATCGCTGGGCTGTTGTGCAGGGTCCCCAGGCCTGCAGGGCAGTTTGGATTTGGTGCAGCAGCCCTGCAGGGTTTAGTTTTTGCACAGGGGTGTGGCAGCACCAGGAGTCCGTGTGACTCTCTCAGGTGCTCCCGAGGGTGCGGCCCCTGGCCCAGAGCTGCCCTGAGAGCTGTGCTTGCCTTGCAGGCCCTGAGCGAGGAGATCAAGCACATGCACGGCCTGCGCATCTTCACCTCGGCCCCCAAGCCCTGAGGCTGCTCGCACCACCAATAAACGCTCCGGGAGGGGCCCAGGGCTGCCTCTCCCTGGATGTGAGCTCCACCCAGTGTTGGGTTTTCACTCGGGGCCCCGTGGGAGGGGGGAAGAAGAGGAGCAGCCCCTCTTCCTCTGAAAGAAGAGCAGGAAGAAACTTTATTATTATTATTATTGTTATTGCCTTTGCCACACAGGAGGGTCCCTCCCTCACCTCCCCCTCCCGTGGGACATCCCAGAGCTGCTCCTCCCACCCAGGGACAGGGACAGCCCCCCCTGGGGCCAGGCACTGCTCCTCCTCACCCCCCACTGCTGCTGCCACGGGGAGCTTAAGGCTCTGGGCCAAAGTGCACCTCTTTTATCCAAAAAAAAAAGAAAAAAAAAAAAAAAAAAAGCACTTCCAAAATTAAGCTGAGCCACTCTGGGCGTGCCCTGGTGGGGCTGTGGAGTCCAGAGGGGAGCTCTGGGAGCAGAAAGTGGCTGGGCAGCACCTGGAAGGTCACCCTGTGTGAAACAGAACCAGCTCCACCTCCGCCCAGGCCGGACTCGAGCAAGGAAAGCCCAGTGGGGGCTGCAGAGCAGCGGCGAGGCCGCTCGGGGCCGGCCGGCGCCGCTG
>NW_008240054.1:153155-158039 GCF_000691975.1 Corvus brachyrhynchos | reverse complement strand
GCCCCGCCTCCGGCCGGTCGATCAGGTTGCATTCCTGGTGGGGGAAAAGGAGACATAAAACTTGAGGGAACCTGGAGAAAGTGTCACCCTGCAGATGCTGGGCCAGCTCCTGGGACAGCCACCGCTCCTGCTTCTGGTGGAGAATTCCCATTTCAGGGCAACGAAACCTGAGCCACGTTAGAATCGAATGTGGGATGCACAGCAAGTCACGGAACAGGACCGAGAGGGAAAAGAGGGGCTGCTGCTGCTCCTTCCAAGGTGATTCTGGAGCTACAGACCCCCTGAATTCTCCTCCAATTCTGGTTTTGTTGGCTGCAGGTTGATAATTAAAACCTGAGAGGGAAATCTGAGCACTTACAGCCAACTCAAGCCTCAATTCCTGAAAAAAAACCCCACAAAAAACCCCAGTGCGAAGGGCTCAGCTGGGCTGGGAGGTGGAGCTGGGGTTATCTCCCAGGGGGTGCTTTAAACCCGAATCCTTTAAAAGCCACCAGGGCAGCTGAAAACCCCTCCCGGCTCACCTGCACGAAGAAGATAAAGTGCTGGAAAGAGGTGTTGAGATGAGCCTCCTCCTGCAGCCGCATCACCGAGTCGAAGTGCTGGTGGTAGATGTGGGCGTAGACCCGGAACAGCCGCTTCAGGATGGTCTTGGCCACCGACATGAAGTTCTTGGGGAAGGGGACGCCTGGAATGCACGGACAGGCAGGGATTAGGGCGTGGCTCAGCCAGGAGGGGCCAGCCTGGGTCACAAAGCTGCACCCACCGATCTTGGAGGGGAAGAGAGTCTCGTCATCCAGCTGGTCCTGCACCCACGTCATCAGGTAATCGATGTACTTGGGCGCCGAGCACTTGATCGGCTTCTTGATGTTGGTGCCGTCCGCCCAGTGGTACTCGTACCTGTGGGGTGGGGTGGGGGTTCAGCCCTGGCTCCCACAGGAAAAGCGGCATTTCAGGCCCTGGGACTCCCTCCTGGTGCCACAAGCAACACCTGCGTCGCTCGGGGCTGAGGAGAGCAGAGCTCAGCCTGTTTGGGTTTCCCGGCCCAAGCCGACGGTCGGTGCTGACCCCTCCGGCCACCCTCAAACGTCACGGAATCATGGAATGTGCTGATCCACCAGGATCATCAATCCAACCCCTGGCCCTGCACAGACCCCCCAAAATCCCACCCTGGGCATCCCTGGCAGTGCTGTCGAAACGCTCCTGGAGCAGCCTCGGGGCCGTGCCCATTCCCTGGGCAGCCTGGGCAGTGCCCAGCACCCTCTGGGGGAAGAACCTTTCCCAAAATCCACCCTAAACCCCCCTGACTCAGCTCCAGCCACTCCATCAGATCCCGTCCCTGGCCTCAGAGATCAGAGGTACCCTCGGGAGGATGTTAAAAGTGAACCTCAGCTCTGTGGCAGCCTCCTCTGACATCATCATTTCCTTCAAACGAGCCAGAAGCTGACCAGAGCAGCAGCACCAGGGCTGTCACCCACTCCCTGGATGAACTCCCCTCTGGGGCTCTCAGACACCCTCCAGGAATTCGGATCTTCTCCCCGAGGGTTGGACACAAGGGCTCGGAACACCAGCCCTGTGAGGAGGGGCTGAGGGAGCTGGGGTTGTTCAGCCTGGGGCAAAGGAGACTCAGAGGTGACCTCATCACTCTCTACAACTCCCTGAAAGGAGGCTGCAGTCAGCTGGGGGTCGGTCTCTTTTTCCAGGAAACAACTGAGCACACAGTCTCGAGGTGCACCGAGGGAAGTTTAGGCTGGATGTTAGGAAGAGGTTTTTTACTGAAAGAGTGATAAAGTTCTGGGATCGTCTGCCCGGGGAGGGGGTGGAGTCACTGTCCCTGGATGTGTTTAAAAGGACTGGATGTGGCACTCGGTGCCGTGGTTTAGCTGAGGTGCTGTTAGGTTGGATTCGGTGATCTCCAAGGTCTCTTCCAACCTGGTGATTGTGTGTGCGACCTGAGCCAAAGGCTTTTGGAGCCTCTGGATCCCACGGCAGAGCCTGGAATCACCCCACACCACCACGATCCCCTTTTTTCCGAGGTCCCTGAAAAGCAGGAAACCCCTCCGTGCTTGGCTGTTGCCTCCCAGCCGACCACAAGCGCAAACAAGCGGTGCCACTCGAAGAGGAAGCTGTTACAGGAAACGGCCCCAAAAATAGAGCCAGGAACTGGCAGCGCAGCTCCTGCGGGGCAGGAGAGCAGGGCAGGGTGTTCCACGGCACCCACAGGGTGCTGGGCTTACAAACCGAGAGCCTTGGCAACCTCCCGGGGAGGATTCCCAGCTGTGGCTTTGCCCTGGCAGAACACACAAGTGCAGAACCAACACCTGGCGTCCCTGCGGGAATTCACGCCTCAAACCAACCAGGTGCCCCCAAAAAGGCCTCACTCTGTTCTTTCTACCTTCCCCGAGGCCACAGCCTTCTCCTACAGAGCAGTTCCACCACATTATTAAATTAAGTTATTAAGTTAAATTAAGAGCTGATGAAATGTGCCTCCTGAAAATCCACCACATCCCTGGAAGGGTCCCAGGCCAGGTTGGACAGGGCTGGGAGCAGCCCCCTGCCCGTGGGACTGGATGGGCTTTAAGGTCCCCTCCAAATCAAACCATTCCAGGATTCCCTCAGACTCTGGCAGCAAGACCAGCCCCTCCCAGCAAAGTCAGATCTCTCATTTCCTTTAACATTTAAAAATTTAAGAAAAGACCTTTTCCAACAACCACCTTCCAAACACAGGGCAGGACGGACGGGGCAAAGACACACCCAGATGGTGTGACCACGAATGACACCAGAGGGGCAAAACGTGGCACCTTGATTCCACCTGGACACGTCCCATCCTCTTTCCAGCTTCTTCCTCCACACACCTCCCTGCTCCCTCAGGCAGGAGCTGCGGCCACAGCCCCCAGCCCTCCTCACCTGGGCCCTGCAGACATGACAGGGCAGCTGCTCTCCGTGCAGAACTCGGTGATGGTTCCGTACAACATGTTGATCTGGTTGAAGAAGTCCACAGCTGCCAAGGGAAAACACCTCAGGGTGACAAGGTGTGAGCAGAGAGAGGCCGCAGCACCTCCGAGGGTTTCCTGTCACAGCACCAACGTCCCACAAAAGCCTTGGCAAAACCAAACCCTTCCCTACAACACCACCCGGCTTCGAGACACCTCAGCCATCCAGGAATTTGGATTGCTTCGCCCATTTTTCACCCCCTGGCTACCACCCCGTGCTCCACTTAGCATTCCATGGGAAAAGCAGATTTAGCTTCCAGGCTCCTCAAAAGCCTGATTGATTTGGTTTGATTTGAGACCTTCCTTAGGCTGAGCCCTCCTGGCCTGAATCGCTACCCTCCTTGCTTAAAACTGCTTTCCCCCCCCTCTAACCTCGAAAGAAGCAAAGATCAAGGCCAGGGGGAGCAGCTGCTCAAAGCAAATTGGATTTGAAAAGAGAAACCAAAAAAGAAACTCTACAATCCTGGAGTTTGGGGGGAATAGAGCTCCATTTTCTCCCTGGACTATTATATTATATTATATGTATATTATAATTCCAAAAATAACCATTCACAAACCAGATCCCCTCTGTGAGCCTGAACTCGTCAAAAGCCACCCCAAAACCACACCGGTGCTGCTCCGTCTCTTCCTTCTTGCACAACACCCCCCTGACGTGGGCCCTGCTTCCGCTGCTTTTATCCCACCTCAGCCACCCCAGCAGAGCGTGCCAGGGGAATTCAGGGGTTTGTTTAAGGATAAACCCCGTGGTTTTGGGGTTTTCCCCCTCTCAGAGGACTCACTGTTCACCGCAATCCACTCGTTGAGGTCCTCGCCCTCGGGCAGCATCACGGCCTGCCGGAGGTTGCCGCTGCCCAGCGTGGCCTCGGCGTGTTTGAGGAGCTCATACTGGTGGGATCCCTCGGGAATGTTCTTCTTTGGCTTGAATGTTTTCGAAGACCGGCTCCCACTGACGAGAGAAAAAGCGTTTCCAGTTAGCCACAGAACCATGGAGTCAGTAAGGCTGGAAAAGATCCCCAAGATCATCGAGTCCGGTGCAGCACCACCCCCACGGTGGCCACTAACCCCTGTCCCCGAGTGCCACATCCCCCCGTGTTTGGAACGCTCCCAGGGATGTGGACTCCACCGCCAGCCTGGGCAGCCTTTCCAACCCTTGCAGTGAAGAATTTTCCCCTAAAATCCAATCTAAACCTCTCCTGGTGCAACTTGAGGCTCTTTCCTCTGGTCCTGTCACAGCCTTCCCACAGCGGAGGAAGCCCCTCCTTGTACATTCCCAAGGATGCTTTCCAAGGGCTCAAACCACTCTGCGATTCCTCCTAAACCTTCCCCCAAGAGCCCTCCTGAGCCTTCCTCAGCTCCTGGAGGCCTCTGACCCCCCCCAAATCCTCGTCAAAGCCCAGGCCTCCCCTCGGGAATCCCTACAACACCCCCTCCCCACGGCACCCAGCTGCCTCCCCGAACTCCTTCCCCTCCTTAACCCCCTCAAAGAACAGCCCTCCGTCCCTCCCCAAACGCTTCCCCCACAAACAACCTCGCCCAGACCAAGTCCAAGCGCTCCCCCGGCCCCTCGCTGCCCCTTCCCACGGACCCCTCGGGGCCGCCCCCAGGACCCTCCCCAGAGCCCGGACACTCACAAGAGGAAGCTCATGGCGAGACGGGCCGGGCCGGGCTGAGGGCAGCGGGAACGGGATGAGGGAGACGGGAAGGGTCTGAGGGAGCGAGAAGAGCTGAGGGGAGCGGAAATGGGCTGAGGGAGCGGGGCCGCGATCCGGGAGCAGGAAGGGCTGAGGGATCGGGCGGAAGGAAGAGAGGCCGGGATGCGGGAGAGGGAAGGGCGGAGGGAGCGAGCGGAGGGAGGCGGGGCCGGTTTGAGGGAGCGGAAAGGGCTGAGGGAAGC
>NW_008240054.1:152540-152871 GCF_000691975.1 Corvus brachyrhynchos | reverse complement strand
CCACATCGCCCCAAAACAACCAATCGGCGCCGCCGGGCCCAATTGGCGCGGGAAACCCCGTCCGCACCAATCAGGCCGCTTGCTTCTCCTGGCTCCGCCCCCTCATTGTGATATCACACAGGGCGGAGACAGACTGCTCCTCCACCCCCAAAACGTCACCGAGCTCCCATTGGCTGGCACAGAGAGGGAGGGGCTTGACGGGACTATAAAAGGGGTGCGGCCGGAGGCGGTAGGAGAGGCGCAGCGGAGTTATGGGGGCGCGACGGGATGTGGAGGGATGGACACCGGCCGGAGGCTCCCCGGGGGGAGGACGGCGGGCAACTGCGCGGGA
>NW_008240054.1:151443-152038 GCF_000691975.1 Corvus brachyrhynchos | reverse complement strand
ACCAAAGTTAAAAACAAAGTAAAATTGGCAAAAATCATATCAAATGCCTTGACTGATCTTTGCTTTCCCAGCGAGTCACTTGTGATCCCAACAAATCCCAAAGCCCCCGCCCTCCCCCTGGGAGAGGAGGCCGGAGCCCCCCCAGCCTCAGCCAGGGCGAGGAGTACGGATGGGCCGGGGCTGTCTCTGTCCCTCTGTTCTGGGGGGTCTTGAGGCGTCTCCTGTCCGGGAACGATCGGGGGTGGGGGGATTGGAAAGGAAGGAACAATTTGCTGCCTTTGGAAACGGCTTCTCTCAGGCGTGGGGACGAGACAATCGAAAGGAGAATTTAACGGCACGAGTCATCTCCTTCAGGGTTCCAATAATCCCTTTCCAGCAGCGAGAAATGAATGCTCAGAGATGGAAGAAACAACACCTGTTTATTGGCAAATAGGGTGATCCCCCTGGAGCTGAGAGAGACCCCAAACGAAGAAGATCACCACCTTTTCCAAGCCCGGCTCCAGAGGGGCTTCAGCCCTGGAGCAGCTCCGTGGCCTCCTCTGGACTCTCTCCAGCAGCTCCACGCGCTCCCGCTGGGATCCCAGGGCTGGGGGCA
>NW_008240054.1:149601-150896 GCF_000691975.1 Corvus brachyrhynchos | reverse complement strand
TGCCGGCGCGCTGAGGGCTGTGGAGGGAGCGGCCCAGGCCGGTTCGGTCGCGCCCCGGGCCGGGGTCGCGGCCCGTTTTGCCCTCACGGCTCCGGGGTGAGCGGGCGGGCCCCCAGCGGCCGCGCCGAGCGCTGCAGGCTGATGAAAACCCGCGGCCGCCTTGCGTGGGAGTGCGGGGCTGCCCCGGGCACAGAGGGACCGGGGGGTGAGAGGAGCAGAGAAGGACGGAGACCACCCCCGCTTCTCGATCATCCCCTGGCATGGCAGGGACAGAGAGCACTCCCAGGCGCTCCTTGGGCACGGGGGCACACGGTCAGAGACCACCCTGAGCAATCTCCAGGCAGAGACCCCCGAGCATTCCCTGGGGTGACAGGGACAGAGAGCACCCTGAGCACTCTCCACGTGCTGGGGTGAGAGGGGCAGAGACCCCCAAACATTCCCTGGGGTGACAGGGACAGAGAGCACCCTGAGCACTCTCCAGGCAGAGACCCCCGAGCATCCCACCCTGCTCCAAACGGGGTTCTGAGCTCATTCTTTGCCTGCCTGAGAGGCTCTGGTGCTTCTCCCTCTCCCTGGGAGCAGCCCAGTCTTGGGGGAAGGTCCCGGTGAGTTTTGGAGCAGTCCTCGGGGTGGTTTTCCATCATTCCAGCTGTCCCTGGAGCTTGGGATTATAGCTAGAGAAGGTCAGAAAAGAGCGCTGTTGGACTGAATGCAGGATCCGGGTAGGAGAAGATGCATCCAGAGGCAGCTGATGCATTTTTGAGGAGAAAGTGCAGCAATCGAGCTTGGCTGGGGTGGAGCAGGGAGGGTTGGAAACTGCGCTGTGGGTCAGCTGTCTCTGGATTCCTGGGGCAGGTGGAGTAGGTTTTGGAGTTGTGATGCAGTTTGGCTGGGAATTGCTCCAGAAATGGGCAGGTTCCAGCGATTTGGGAAGGCCCCAGGAATGCTGTGGGGAGCATCTGCCTGCTCTTGCTTGGAGGTGAGGAGAATCAGGCCAGCAAGTGCTGGGCATGAGACCTTGCAGCAAGGCCAGGCTTAAATCGTAGAATGTCCAGAGTGGGAAGGGACCCACTGGGATCATTGGTCCAGCCCCTGGCCCTGCACAGACACCCCAAAACCCCACCTGTGGGATCAGCAGCTGTGGCCTCTCAGCTCACTGCAGCCTGGAATGTGACTGGATATTCCCAGTCCCTGTTTAGCCTGGAAATCAGTGCAAGGAGCTGCTTGGACAGGGCTCGACTCCAGCAGCCTGGACAGCCGACTGTGGTGGGGATGATGCAGCAGGGGGGGGGGGG
>NW_008240054.1:145884-149468 GCF_000691975.1 Corvus brachyrhynchos | reverse complement strand
GCGGCGCCGAGCGCTGCAGGCTGATGAAATCCCGCGGCCGCCTTGCGTGGGAGTGCGGGGCTGCCCCGGGCACAGAGGGACCGGGGGGTGAGAGGAGCAGAGAAGGACGGAGACCACCCCCGCTTCTCGATCATCCCCTGGCATGGCAGGGACAGAGAGCACTCCCAGGCGCTCCTTGGGCACGGGGGCACACGGTCAGAGACCACCCTGAGCAATCTCCAGGCAGAGACCCCCGAGCATTCCCTGGGGTGACAGGGACAGAGAGCACCCTGAGCACTCTCCACGTGCTGGGGTGAGAGGGGCAGAGACCCCCAAACATTCCCTGGGGTGACAGGGACAGAGAGCACCCTGAGCACTCTCCAGGCAGAGACCCCCGAGCATCCCACCCTGCTCCAAACGGGGTTCTGAGCTCATTCTTTGCCTGCCTGAGAGGCTCTGGTGCTTCTCCCTCTCCCTGGGAGCAGCCCAGTCTTGGGGGAAGGTCCCGGTGAGTTTTGGAGCAGTCCTCGGGGTGGTTTTCCATCATTCCAGCTGTCCCTGGAGCTTGGGATTATAGCTAGAGAAGGTCAGAAAAGAGCGCTGTTGGACTGAATGCAGGATCCGGGTAGGAGAAGATGCATCCAGAGGCAGCTGATGCATTTTTGAGGAGAAAGTGCAGCAATCGAGCTTGGCTGGGGTGGAGCAGGGAGGGTTGGAAACTGCGCTGTGGGTCAGCTGTCTCTGGATTCCTGGGGCAGGTGGAGTAGGTTTTGGAGTTGTGATGCAGTTTGGCTGGGAATTGCTCCAGAAATGGGCAGGTTCCAGCGATTTGGGAAGGCCCCAGGAATGCTGTGGGGAGCATCTGCCTGCTCTTGCTTGGAGGTGAGGAGAATCAGGCCAGCAAGTGCTGGGCATGAGACCTTGCAGCAAGGCCAGGCTTAAATCATAGAATGTCCAGAGTGGGAAGGGACCCACTGGGATCATTGGTCCAGCCCCTGGCCCTGCACAGACACCCCAAAACCCCACCTGTGGGATCAGCAGCTGTGGCCTCTCAGCTCACTGCAGCCTGGAATGTGACTGGATATTCCCAGTCCCTGTTTAGCCTGGAAATCAGTGCAAGGAGCTGCTTGGACAGGGCTCGACTCCAGCAGCCTGGAGAGCCGACTGTGGTGGTGATGATGCAGCAGGGGATGGGGGAGAAGGGCTGTGCTGGGTGGCCCCACGGCCTTGCCAAGGAATCTGTGGGGGATGAGGATCAGTGGGAACAGCCCTCGGAGCCTCCTGTGCTGCTCCTGCTGGGATCACTGAACAGACCTGGAGAAACTGCTCTGGAGTCGGCTGTGCCTGGTGCCAGCCCTCTGTAGGGAAGCTGCTGTGCCTTCCCAGGGCACGGCCTCCCTAAAGATGGGAACGCAGAGTACCCCAGCTCAAAACGTGCCCCACACGAGTGATACCCATGGAGAAAAGAGAACAGTATTCCTTATTTTTTCTTGGGAAAAAAGTGACCTCGTGGTCAGGGGGATTTAGGCTGGATTTTTGGGATTTTCCTCCCCCAGAGGCTGCTGGGCACTGCCCAGGCTGCCCAGGGAATGGACACGGCCTGGAGGCTGCCAGAGCTCCAGGAGCTCCAGGATCCTGGGCACGACCCCGAGGCTGCCAGAGCTCCAGGAGCTCCAGGATGCCCAGGGTGGGATTTTGGGATGTAGTGCCAGGATGGATGATCCCTCTGGGTCCCTTCCAGCTCGGGATATTCTGATTTTGGCCCCAGCTTTGAAGCTGTAAACGAGCCTGAAAGGCGCTGCTTGAGGTGAAGCAGCACGGAGGTGCCAAAGGCCCCCGCAGAGCTCGAGGGAAGGAGCCTTTTCCTCCCGGTTTTCCTGCTCCATCCTGCCCTGGCTGGGAGCTGGTGGCCCTGAGGCTGTGGTGACACTTTCCCTGGTGCAGGGGGGACGCCGTGGTGATCTCGGGGCGGAAGCTGGCCCGGCAGATCCGGCAGGAAGCGCGGCACGAGGTGCAGCAGTGGGTGGCGGCGGGGAACAAGAGGCCCCACCTGAGCGTGGTGCTGGTGGGGCGCCCCCCCCCAGCCACTCCTACGTCCTCAACAAAACCAAAGCGGCGGCTGACGTGGGTAAGTCTGGTGTTCCCGTCCCAAAAAAGTGCAGGTTGGTTGGGAATCCTCGATGCTGGAAGCTTTTTGGGATGCATCCACCCACCCTTTCGCCTTCCTCTGGAGTTTGGCTTCTTGTGGCTGCCCGGTTGGACCGGGGTGTGGTGGATAAATGTGATCCATTGGCTCCTTCAGGGCAACCCAAGCTCTGTGGTTGGGGTTTTTCAGCTTTCCCAGAGCCAGAAAAGGCAGAGGAGGGGATTTTTGGCCTCCTTTCCTCGGCTGCCTGCGACACAGCCCCTGTTCAGCAGCCTCGCTGCCCTCTGACTCCCGCCCGTCTCGCAATCCAAGGTCCTGCTCGGGGTTGGGGCAATAATTGGTGTCATTTTAACTTGGGTTCTGCTGCTTTTGGAGCTGAGATTTTTAGGCAAACATCCCTTTTTTAGTGTGTCCAGGGGGCTCTCAGGCTGTGTGGTTTTGTTTTCACGGTAGGACGCTTTGCTTGGGTTTCTCCCTGCCCTGGGAAGGTCCCAAACACCCTTTCCCAGGCCACCAGCCCCATATAATTGTCCTCAATACCAAATCCCAGCACCTGTGAAGGCTGCTCCAGCCTGGAAGCTGCACAAACCCTGCCATCCTCAGCGGGCACCGCCCAGCTTTGGCCAGGCACCGAGCCAGGCCAGCTTAAATCCACGAAATCCGGGGAAGTTGCCCTTTTGTGCCTCACTGATGCCGTGGCTTCGGCAATTCCAGGGATCAGCAGCGAGACCATCCTCAGGCCGGCTTCCATCACCGAGGAGGAGCTGCTGGATTTGATTGGAAAACTCAACAACGACGCAGCCGTGGACGGGCTGCTGGTGCAGCTTCCCCTGCCTGGTGAGCGGCTCAGTTCCCTCCTCCTCCATTGCCACAGAGCTTCCAAGGATTGCCCTGAGTGGTGTGGGGCAGCACGGGGGGGATCCTGCCCTGATCCTGCTCCTCAGCACCAGCTGCCTGCAGCAGTTCAGCCCCTGGGGGTCAGGGAATCTATTCCTGTGCTGGGAGTATCAACTTCCCGAGCCGGGCGGTGGCCTTGGGGCTGCCTAAAAATACCCTCGGTGTGAGCAGGGCTGTGGTTGCAGAGCGCTTCCAGTGCCCCGTGCTGGGAGCTGGCAGCGTGCAACTGGGAGTGCTGGGCAGCTTCAGGCCCCCAGAGCTCTGACAGGGCTCTGGGTCCGGGCTTGGGATCAAAATTCCAGCTCAGGGTCGCAATTCCAGCCTGGGGCTCGGGGTCACAGTTCCAGCTCAAGACTTGGGGTCAAAGCTCAGGGTTATAACTCTGGCTCAGGGTCACAATTCCAGCTCAGGGCTCAAGGTTGCAATTTCAGCTCAGGGCTCGGGGTCAGAGCTCCAGTTTGGGGTCCCAATTGCAGCTCAGGGCTCGGGGTCAGAGCTCCAGTTTGGGGTCCCAGTTGCAGCTCAGGGCTCAGGGTCAGAGCTCCAGTTTGGGGTCCCAGTT
>NW_008240054.1:143378-145522 GCF_000691975.1 Corvus brachyrhynchos | reverse complement strand
CAGAGCCACAGTTTGGGGTCCCAGTTGCAGCTCAGGGCTCCGGGTCAGAGCTCCAGTTTGGGGTCCCAGTTGCAGCTCAGGGCTCAGGGTCAGAGCTCCAGTTTGGGGTCCCAGTTCCAGCTCAGGGCTCAGGGTCAGAGCTCCAGTTTGGGGTCCCAATTGCAGCTCAGGGCTCGGGGTCAGAGCTCCAGTTTGGGGTCCCAGTTGCAGCTCAGGGCCAGAGCTGCCGAGCGTGGCTGGCAGCACAGCCCGGGCTCAGGGCTGCTCCCTGAGCACTCGCTGCCCTCTCCCAGAGCACATCGACGAGCGCAAGGTCTGCAACGCCGTGAGCCCGGACAAGGACGTCGACGGCTTCCACGTGATCAACGTGGGCCGCATGTGCCTGGACCAGTACTCCATGCTTCCTGCCACGCCCTGGGGTGTCTGGGAGATCATCAAGAGAACAGGTGAGAGCTGCTGCTGCTGCAGCATTTGGCTGATTCCCAGCATAATTCCAGCTCGGCTTTAAGGGTTCCCAGCTGGAGAAGTTCGTTGTGTGATGGGGGAGCTCGTGGGTCAGCACAAAGGGTATCAGGGACTGCGGTGGCACCTGCTGGGTTCTGCAGGGCTCCATCCTCGGCCCTGGGCTCCTCGGCATCCTCACCAAGGGCCTGGGCTCAGGAGCGGGAGGAGCACTGGGTGTGCTGGTGACGCTGAGCTGGGAGCAGCTCTGGGCTGCCCGGAGGGCAGAGAGGCCCTCAGAGAGACCTGGGCAGGGCAGGGAGGGACAATCCCCAAACCTGTGGAGTTTAACCAAGGAAGGGCCGGATTCTGCCCCGGGGGTGGGTACCCCTGGCTGGGTGGGTGGGCTCTGTGTGACAGGGACAGAGCCAGGGAACGGCCAGAGCTGGGCCAGGGCAGGCTCAGGCTGGATTTTGAGAAAGGTTCTTCCCAGAGGGTGCCCCGGGCACTGCCCCGAGGCTGCTCCAGGAGCATTTGGACAGCGCTGCCCGGGGTGCCCAGGGTGGTTTTGGGCGTGTCTGTGCAGGGCCAGGGGTTGGGTCAGGGATCCCAGTGAGTTCTTCCCAGCTCAGGACAGGCTGTGATTCTGTGATTTGTCCCCTGCAGGAATCCCAACGCTGGGCAGGAACGTGGTGGTGGCAGGCAGGGCCAAGAACGTGGGGATGCCGATCGCGATGCTGCTCCACACCGACGGCAGCCACGAGCGGCCCGGAGGTAGGAGCGGGGTGGCCTCAGGGAGGAACCTCACAGCTCTCCTCTTTAGCCTCCTAAAGCGCTCCCAGCCACTCCTTGGTCGGGGAGCTGGCCCAGGGTGGCATAATCCTGCACACGGTCCTGGAATCACGGGGTTGCTCAGGTTGGAAAAGGTCTCCGAGGTCATCAGGTCCTCAGCCAGGGTCACCACCAGCCCCCGGCCTCAAGTGCCGCATCCACACGTGGTTTGAACACCTCTGGGATGGGCGCTCCGCCATTTCCCTGGGCAGCCTCTTCCAGTGCTTTACAACCTTTCCATGATAAATTTTTTCCCAATATCCAACCCGAACTTCCCCTGGCACAGCTCGAGGCTTTTTTATCTTGTTCTGTCCCTGCCCTGGCTGCCCTCTCCTGTCATCCTGTGGAGAGCCAGGAGGTCCCCCCTGAGCACCCTTCAGCAGTTCCTTGCCCCGTTCCACCCCAAATCCCTCCCTCTCCCTCCAGGGGCCGTTCCCTGACGTTCCTGATGGACTCAGGGCTGGCCTTGAAGGGGAAGATGCTGGCTGGGTTTGGGTGCTGTGTGTGAGACCCCAGCCCTTGTCACCGCAGGTGACGCCACGGTGACGATCTCGCACCGCTACACGCCCAAGGAGCAGCTGAAGCAGCACACGATCCGTGCGGACATCGTGGTGGCAGCCGCAGGTGAGGGGGGCCCCAGCAGGGCTCAGGGTGATCCTGCTGGGAATGCTGGGCGTGGAATGTCCTCTGGCAGACCTCTGGGAAGGTCTGGGCTCTTGGAGCAGCAGGCGAGGGGCTCTTGGAGCTGGGTTCTCCTGTGGCAGAGCCGCGTTTTTGGTGTTCCCGGTTTGGGGCTCTGCCTTTGGAGTGGGAAGCAGCACCTGGCAGGGAGCAGCTGATGCCCTCCTCAGCCGGAATGGAGACGACGGGGA
>NW_008240054.1:142612-143065 GCF_000691975.1 Corvus brachyrhynchos | reverse complement strand
GGCGGCCCAGAGCTCCTCCCGGCTCAGCGTCCCCAGCACACCCAGTGCTCCTCCCGCTCCTGAGCCCAGGCCCTTGGTGAGGATGCCGAGGAGCCCAGGGTGGAGCCCTGCAGAACCCAGCAGTGCCCGCCCCCAGCCTGGTGTCCCTGACACCCTTTGTGCCTGCCCTGCCACGCAGCTGGACAACAACAGCCTCTATTGTCCATCGGGCCTGGGTTTATGTGGGGAGGAGGGGAAATAAAAGGTCCCAAAAAGTGGCCTCTGCTCCCGAGGCACCTGCAGGGCACCAGGATCCCCTCGGAGCCGGGCGCTGCTCCAGGCTCGGGGTGGGAGTGACGGGGGAAGCGTGAGCGGAGCAGAGGGAGATAAAGGCGGGCTGGGAGTGGATCCCCGATTATCTGCCAGAAGCAGACGCTCACCCCACCCTCACAGGCTGGGGGGGGCCCCGGGGGG
>NW_008240054.1:141864-142375 GCF_000691975.1 Corvus brachyrhynchos | reverse complement strand
GGTTCAGGCTGCAAGGACCTTAAGGATCATCCTTTCCACCACATCAGGGTTTCCAAGCCTGGCCTTGGATACTTGCAGGGCTCCCAGGGCAGCCACAGCTGCTCTGCCCAGGGCCTCCCACCCTCCCAGGGAAAGATTCCTTCCAAAAATCCCACCTAAACTTCCCCTCTTGCAATTTGAAACACCTGCAGTGAACGCCAGTTGTGCCTCTGGGGTTAGGATTGCATTTCTTAGGATGGTTTAGGTTGGGGAAAAAACCCCGTAAGATTCTTGAATCCCATTGTTTAGGGAGGCAGGAAGGCGCAGGTGGGTTGGAACATGCTGGGAACGCGGGATGAGGGGGATCAGGGCACCACTGAGCGGGGTGGTTGTGCTTTTCCAGGCATCCCCAACCTGATCACAGCCGACATGATCAAGGAAGGAGCCGCCGTGATCGACGTGGGGATCACGAGGGTGCAGGATCCCGTCACTGCCAAGCCCAGGCTGGTTGGGGACGTGGATTTTGAAGGTA
>NW_008240054.1:140680-141851 GCF_000691975.1 Corvus brachyrhynchos | reverse complement strand
TGGATCGGCTTCTGAGGGGGCTGGGGAGAGGGGCCGGAGGCCTGGACGGAGGCTGAGCTCAGTTCTTCCGGTGCATCCGTGTCCCGGGGCGTATCCCGGGATATTCCATGGGGTGCTCCAGAGGAGCCTCCGGAGCCTCCGCACTTGGGGCTCTGAACTCTGCTCTTGGGTTTGGCGTTTTTGTGCTGGAAATCAGCTTTTAGGCCTGGCTTGTAGTGCTTTCAAGCCTTAGTGCTTTCAGGCCCAGCTTTTTGGTGCTTTTAGGCCTTGGTGCTTTGAAGCCTTAGTGCTTCTAGGCCCGGATTTTGATGCTTCTAGGCCTGGCTTTTTGGCACTTTTGGACCTGGCTTTCTGGTCCTTCTAGGCCTGGCCTTTGGTGCTTTTAGGCCTTGGTGCTTTCAAGCCCAGCTTTCTGGCGCTTTCAGATCTTTGTGCTTTTAGGCCTGGCTTGGTGCTGTTAGGCCCAGCTTTTTGTGGCTCCCAGGCCTGGCTTTTTGTGCTTTTTGGCCTCACTTTTAGGCCTGACTTTTTGGCACTTTTGGGCCCAGCTTTTTTGTGCTTTCAGACCTTTGCGCTTCTGGGCCCAGCTTTTTGGCGCTTCTGGGCCCGGCTTTTTGCTCTTTTGGACCCTTGTGCTTTTAGGCCTTGCTTGGTGCTTTTGGGCCTGGCTCGGTGCTTTTCCCCACCTCAGCCTTCGCAGTTAAGCCGCTTTCACACCCATGCAGGACAGACTGGGCCGTGCCCCCTTGGCCAACAGGGAATAAACACCTGGACCCTGTTCCTAAAGCATTAATCCTGCCAGAACCTGTGTGGCTTTAGGCTGGAAAGCCTTGCCTTGCCCTTAAGCTGCGCTTTTCCCCTCAGGGGTGAGGAAGAAGGCGAGTTACATCACGCCGGTGCCCGGCGGCGTGGGGCCCATGACCGTGGCCATGCTGATGAAAAACACCATCATCGCTGCCAAGAAGCTGCTGAAACCCAAAGAGCTCGAGGCTCTCCCTGCCTAAGGAGGGCCCCTCAGAGCTGGGCCTAAGGAGGGCCCCTCAGAGCTGGGCCTAAGGAGGGCCCCTCAGAGCTGGGCCTAACGAGGGCCTCTGCCTTTCAACATTCCAGACTGACTCCTGAACAGGCCGATAGAAAATGCAATATTTTTATTTATTGTCTGGCATGCGGG
>NW_008240054.1:137066-140590 GCF_000691975.1 Corvus brachyrhynchos | reverse complement strand
GGAAGCTCGTGCAGAGCTGGGAGTATCCACACTCCTCCCGAGGCAATCCCGTGGGATGCGCAGCGATGGCCTCGATGGTTCTGTTCTCACAATCCCAGCTCCTGGCGTTCCCGAGTTCCTCCTCTGTGCTGGATGTTTAGTTTAAGCTCTTCTGTAGAAGAATTACTTGAAGAAAAAAAAACCAGTTGAAGAATTGAAGCCATATTTGTGTGCTGGGCCTGAGCAGGCCCTGGCAGGGGCAGGGCTGGTGTAACAAGTTCTAGTGTGCAGCTGGGCTGGGGTTTTTTTTGCTCTTTGCGTGGTGAATTTTTCTAAAAGCCTTTTTTTCCTAACCAAAGAACACCTGGGGGAGGGAGGGGGACGTTTGGTGCCCACACAGGGCCTGGGGGAGGAGTCCTGCACTGTGTTGTAAAGTGTGAGTGCTTAGTGAGTAGTGTGGGCTGGCTAAATAAAGTGTGAGAAGACAAAAAATAAATCATCTTTGTGCCCTGGAATTATTGCTGAGCAATGGTTTCAGTCCTGGAAAGGAGCAGGGGGTTTTGTTTGTCCAGCCTTTGGGAGCTGCCTCTTGTCCCTTGCTGAGCAGGGCAGGGTCTGGCTCCCACCCAGAGAGACAAAACTGCTCCACCTGGGCTGGAAAGAGGACAAATCTCATCCTTTCCTGCCTGGCCAAAGCCTGTCCAGCTTCCTGAGTGATTCCAGCTAAATCTGGGTGAGGATAAAGGAGTTTGTTTGTTTTTATCCTGTGAACATGAACCTCGGGAAAAACGTCCCTGCAGGATTATCCGAGGGCAGTGAGGTGAATCTTGGACTCTCCCCTCCCTGGAATGACTGATCCCACCTTTCCCAGAGCAGGAGAGCTTTGTTTTCATGCCAGATTTGATGATCTCGGAGGTATTTTCCTCATTTTTAGGGTTCTAAAAGGGCTGGAGGTGCCGCTGGTGCTGCACCCCCAGTGTTGACCCTCTCCTGCCAAAATCCCGTGGGGAGGGAAAGTTGGGATTCCTGGATCTGCCCCAGAAAGACACAGAGAGCTGGGAGTCATGGAAACGAGGTTTTTATTGGGTTGTATCACCGAGAAATACAAAATGGTTCAAGTGGTGCCGTGCTGGAGGCGGCCGAGCTGAGACTGCTGCGCTTTGCTTGTACAAAAAAACCCCAAAACCTCATGGGAAACCTCGCCAGAAAGGGACAAACTGAGCCCAAAAAGCAGCCTGGCGTGGCTTCAGCTCTGCCCTGCGGCCCAGCTCCCAGAGCCCACAAAGCCTGGGAAGCAGAGCTGCTGGAGCCAGCGAATGAAACCTGCTCGATGCAAATGCGAAAGCCGACCTGGACCACACTCAGCTACCACGGGGTGGCTACAGAAAGCTACAGAAGGAGACACGGTGCCCTCGAGTTCGGGGCGCTCCTGGCAGGGTTTAACCGTGCCAGGGCAAGGCTGGGTCATTGCTCTCACCACGAGTCCCCAGGAGCTGCACCTGAACCAGAACAAAAATCTGCTCTAAGTAGGAAACTGCCTCCAAGCGTGTGTCGGATCTGAGTATTTACAGGGAGCTGTCCGTGCCAGGGGGCGGAACGGGCACGCTGTGGGACTGGAGTCCCAGTATGTGACTGGTGTCCCAGTATCTGTGGGACTGGTGTCCTAGTCAGTGTTTAACTGGTGTCCCAGTATGTGTGGGACTGGTGTCCCAGTATGTGTGGGACTGGTGTCCTAGTGTGGGACTGCTGTCCCAGTTGCAGTGTTTAACTGGTGTCCCAGTGTGTGACTGGTGTCCCAGTGCAGTATTTACCTGGTGTCCCAGTCGGTGTGTGACTGGTGTCCCAGTTGGTGTTTAACTGGTGTCCCAGTGTGTGACTGGTGTCCCAATGTGTGACTGGTGTCCCAGAAGAACCCCAGTGCTGCTGGTGTGAGTGTCGGGCAGGTCGGTTCTGCTCGTGGGAAGGGTCTGGGGGCTCTGGGAGGTTGGGAATAGAGGGAAGAAAAAAAAAAATGAAGGATTCATCCAGGCAAAATGAGAAAAAGAGCTGGGTGTGAGGGGTGCTCGGACCAGGGTTTCTAAACCACGGCTGGGCCTGGGCCGTGGGTGGACAAAAATCCTTTAAAGCCTCGGCACTGCTGGAAAAAAAGTGGTGGGAGCCTGCCTGGGTCCCGACCTGCTCCCTTCCCTTCCTTTCCCGGGTGGGAAGAGCCCCCTGTGGACCCCAAAATGCCGCTGGACAGGGCGAGGGAGCTGCTGGACGAGCCTGGCAGCGCAGGGGGCAGGGGCTGCTCTCCCCTCCTGCTCCCACTGCTGCTGAGCCAGGTGGGAATGACCGGGAGCGAGGAGCTGGAGTGGGAGTGGAGCCCCCAGCACGGGCTGGGCAGCAGAGCGAGAGAGGATCCCGGGATTCCTCCGGGGAGAGGAGGGCTGGAGGGAGGGATGGGGGCTGTTCCCGAGCCGGGGAGAGGGAGCGGGGAGGATGTGGGGATGGGCAACCGAACGGCTTCGCTGCAGCCGCTGTTCCCATTTCCCTGCGGAATCCACCCTGGGTTCCATCAGAAACCGTTCCTGATTCCCTCAGAAACCATTCCCATTCCCTCAGGAACCATTCCCATCCCCTAAGGAACCATTCCTGATTCCCTCAGAAACCATTCCCATCCCCTGCAGAAACCATTCCCATTCCCATTCCCATTCCCATTCCCATTCCCATTCCCATTCCCATTCCCTGCCCACTCGCTCTCTCCAGGGCCCGGCTGTTGTGGCCCTTTGTTGCCCTCAAGTGGCAAAACACCCTGAGCTGCTCCTCCTCCGTCCCTTCCCTCCCCGGGCACCGGCTCCTCTCCATCCTGCCGTGCTTCCTCCTTCTCCTCCTCCCCATCCCAGCTGCCTTCTCCTCATCCCAGGAGCCTCCTCCTCTTCATCCCTATCCCAGGAGCCGCCTCCTCCTCTTCATCCCTATCCCAGGAGCCGCCTCCTTCTCTTCATCCCCATCCCAGCTGCCTTCTCCTCATCCCAGGAGCCTTCTTCTCCTTCATCCCCATCCCAGCTGCCTCCTCCTCTTCGTCCCCACCCCAGGTGCTTCCTCCTCCTCATCCCCAACCCAGATTCTTCTTCCTCCTCCCCCTCCTCCTCCCCCTCCCCATCCCAGCAGAGCCGGGTCCCACTCCTGGATGCCCCAGCACGCTTTAGAGCAGCCGCTTTTGTCCCACACATCCTCCCCGCCGTCACCCCATTCCCTCCGCAGAGCGGGGCTCCCCAGGAGCCACGTGGTGATTCCAGGGATTTGGGAACAGGGAACAGCTCTCCCCATCCCTCTCAGCCGCGCAAACCTCCTCCTCCCACCCCAAAAGCACCCCAGGATGTTTCCATCGGCACATCCCGGCTGCTCCCGCAGCTCCAAGACGGGGCCAAAATCACCAATTCCGCCTTTGCGGCCCCATTTCGCCGCCAGCGGCGATGCCTTCGCCCAGCGGGAAGGGAGGGGATTCCACAGCGCGTGACCCCAAAATCTACCGGAGCACGGGACCACCGGGGCCTCCTGCG
>NW_008240054.1:134799-136912 GCF_000691975.1 Corvus brachyrhynchos | reverse complement strand
CCGAACCCGCCCCGGGGAGACGCTCCGGGTGATGCTGATGCCCGAAGATTTGGAGCTTTTTTTGTATATTTTTTTCATGTATTCTTCCTATATTTTCCATCGATTTTTTTATATATCTTTTTCATCTATTTTTATATCTTTTTTTTTCCCCATATATTTTTCATGTGTTTTCCCTATATTTTCCCTATTATTTCCCCAATACTTTCCCTGTATTTCCCCTATATTTTTCATATATTTTCCCTATATTATCTTCCCAATATTTTTCCCATATTTTCCCTCTATTTCAATATATTTTCCCTATATTTTAATATATTTTCCCTATATTTTCCATATATTTTCCCAATATTATTTTCCCTATATTTTCCCTATATTTTTAATATAGTTTCCCTATATTTTTAATATATTTTCCCTATATTTTCCCAATATTATTTTCCCTATATTTTTCATATGTTTTTCATATATTTTAATATATTGCCCTATATTTTCCCAATATTATTTTCCCTTTTTCCTATATTTTCCCTATATTTTTCATATGTTTTCCCTATATTTTCCCAATATTATTTTCCCTATATTTTCCCTATATTGTCCTCTATTTTCCCTCTATTTTTCCCCTATTTATATATTATTCATGTATATTTTTCATATATTAATGTTCTTTTCTAGACTCTTAATCCATGGGTATATTTTTGGTATTTTTCCCCACCCTTTCTCTCCGATTTTGGGATAATAAGTTAACCCTTCTAATGCTGATTAGAATTACGTTTATTCTTAAGAAGCCTGACGAGGATATTTTGTTCTCCACCAGAACTCAGAAGGCAAAGAAGCCCCATTGGAACAACTCCAGTGAGGCAGAACTCGGGGGAAATTCCCCACCCAGCCGCTGCTCCCCTAATTGGACAATATTTGTTAGAGATACTCGTTAATTACTCATAAACATTGTGGAAATCCTGCCTCGCGTGTGCACATCCCCGCACTGGGCCCCTGGAAGCTTTCCTTTAAAGGCTTCCTCTTTAGATCATCCTTTCAACACCCTTTGGAAAAGTTCAGGGTTTTATTCCGGGCCACCTCCGAGAAATGAACGAAAATCCGGTGTTTTGCTGTCAACCCGCAGAATTTGCGGAGGATAATCCCAAAATTTCAGGATTTGGAGGCGTCCCAGTCTGAAAAATCCCTGTGGCTGTCCCTCAGCAGTTTCATAGCCCCAAACCCTCTGGTGCAGCTCCCAACAACCCCACGGTGAGGACCCCAAAACCACCCCAAATCCAGAGCGATGCTGCCACAATCTGCTTGGATAGGTGGGAATCGCTCAGGGGCGGAGATCCGCCAGGAGGATCAGCCGGGGATCCCAAAATTCTCCCCCAGGGATGGGGACAGGGAGGGGGAGCCCGCTGGGGGCCCGTTACCTGCGATCCATGTCCGAACCGTTCGGGGAGGAGTCAGAACGCAAAGCTCCAGGTGGAGGCCCTCTCTCCTGGGGGGACACGGAGGTGAAACACTCCCCAGGTGACCCCAAAAAGCCCCCTGGTCCCCCACTCCCAGCTGCCAGCAGGTCCCGCGGGCGGCGGAGGAGGAGGAAATCTGGGAATCGCTGGTTTTGGGGGTGATTTGAGAGGAAAGGCCCTGCTGGCAGCGGTGTGAGCGCAGAGCGGAGGAGTTAAACCGAGCTCGTGATGCAGCCTGGAACAAACTGCCCCCAAATTTATCCCGCGGAGTTTTGGTGGAGGTGGAGCCAAATCTGCTCTTTCCCAGGCGGGTAACTCCGACACAAGTGGCTTTTGGGGCTCCAAACCATCCCAAACGCAGATATTTTTCACAAAGCCCCATCAGCACCAGCTCGGAGGCGACAAAACCCAGGAGATTCCCGGATTTTTTCTTTTGAGATTTAAGGAAATCTTGGCGATCCCCAGGCCTTGGGATGAGAGGTGCTCTGGCAGCTCCCACTCTTGCGCCTCTCCCCGCCTGGGTTTTTCCCTGATCCTGGTGAGGCAGGAGGGATCCGGGCTGCGTGTCCCAGCGGGGTTAGTGCCGAGCGGAGCCCACGGGAGGGATTAGGAAGCGGCAGGGGACGCGGGAGAGTCTCCTGGGCTCGTTACTTACGGCTCAGGCAATGGGG
>NW_008240054.1:134112-134746 GCF_000691975.1 Corvus brachyrhynchos | reverse complement strand
CTTAATGACTGAGGGAGGTGGGAGCTGGGGAAGAAAGGGGGAAATTCCTGGTGAAGGCAGCGCCTGGGGGGCTCTGAGAGCACCTGGAGCACCCAAAGGGACCCGAAACCTCCAGAGGAGGAGGTGGAGGAGGAGGCTTTGCCTTCCTCTTCCCAAATCCTGGGGCAGGGGTTTGGGTAACGAGGCTTTGAGCGATGGATGCCGTGCCCTAAACCGGGGCGTTTGGCCTCTTCTCCCTGAGGATTTCTTTTTTTTTGCCGTGATTTTCCAGCTTTCGGGACATTCCTCAGAGCCTCCTGCCAGCCCCTGAGCCCCTCGCTCAGCCGGTTCTGTCCGTGCAGCCGAACAGCTCCAGGGATCAAAGGCTTTCATCCCAAACCCGCAGGTTGCAGTGGGAATTTTCCCTCCCCAGCTCTGGGATGTCCCCGCTGTCCTCAGGAGCCCCCCGGTGACCCCGCGCCCACCTCCTCGTCGCTGCTGCTGTCGCCTTTGTTGCCTTTTTTCTTCTTCTTTTTGTCATCCTCCTTCTTCTTCTCCTTCTCGGGGATGATGTTGTCGATCCAGGCCAAGTCATGTTGGGAGAAGACGAAATCCAGGAGCCTCCTCACCAGGATCAGGGCCAAGATCTGACAGG
>NW_008240054.1:132490-134099 GCF_000691975.1 Corvus brachyrhynchos | reverse complement strand
CGTCGCTCAACCCAAGACCTGGTGACCACCAAGCCAAAAACCCCTTAAACCCCAAAAAAAACCCTTCCCAGCAAGGATGGAATTTCCATGATGGGGAAGATGATGGCGGCCACGGTAGGACCATGCCAAAAATTCCATTAAATCCCAAAAAAACCCTTTGGAGCACGGATGGGATTACCTTGGTGGGGAAGATGATGGTGGCCACGGTGGGACCATGCCAAAGATCCCTTAAACCCCAAAAAAACCCTTTGGAATGAGGATGGGATTATCTTGACGGGGAAGATGATGGCGGCCACGGTGGGACCGCACCAAATCATCCTCAAATCCCAAAAAAACCCCTTCCCAACGAGGATGGAATTTCCATGATGGGAAAGATGATGGCGGCCACGGTGGGACCACGCCAAAAATTCCATCAAATCCCAAAAAAACCCCTTCCCAACGAGGATGGGATTACCATGATGGCGTCCACAGTGGGACCACGCCAAAAATTCCATTAAATCCCAAAAAAACCCTGTGGAATGAGGATGGGATTACCGTGATGGCGGCCATGGTGGGACCACACCAAAAATTCCATCAAATCCCAAAAAAACTCTTTGGAGCGAGGATGGGATTACCATGACGGGGAAGATGATGGCGGCCACGGTGGATTTGAGGATCCAGAGCACGGCCAGGCAGACGATCTGCACCAGGGTGAAGAGGTGGATGCGGCGCAGCGGGACGTGCCGCAGGAACACGTAGTCAGGCTGGTGCTTGGCCGGCATCAGGAAGAGCTTGCAGCGATCCCAAAACTGCCAGGGGGGCAAGGTCGGAGTTAATCCTCAGATCCACCCCACAGAAAAACCCGCTTTTAGTCCCAAAATGGAGGAAGAGCTTGAAGCGATCCCAAAACTGCTGAGGGAGGAAGGCCCGGGATTGATCCTCAACCCAATCCCACAGGCTGCCCTGGAAAAGCCTCTTTTGGTCCCCAAAACTGGGGGAATTTGGGGCTTTTTGGTGTTTCTCAGAGGGTTTGGGGTATCTGCCATCACATGTGCGGAGATTTTGGAGTACAAATCCTCCTTTTTGAGCCAGTGTGGGCCAGTCCCTGGCCAGTGAGGAGGAGGAGGAGGAAGGGCACTCACCTGGATGCCGTTCAGCGACGCCACGCCCATGTAGAGGAAGACCCCGTAGAGCACCGGCATGGGAATGTACTGGGAACAGGGAGAAACCGCGACCCTGACCTCAGGGAAGGCAGCAGCTCCTTCCCAGGGACAGGGACCAGCGCTGGAGGTCACGAGGATGGGGCAGAATCCGGCTTTTTTACTGCTGTATCCCCGGATCTCGGCGGGGAAGGGGGGAACGGGAATGTTTTACCTTCAGGATGGGAGCCAGGAAAACCGAAATCCCCGTCAGCACGAAGACGATGATGCCGGTCACCCTCTGCTCCCTGGAACGGGGATGGAAGCAGGATCAGCCACCACGAGGAACCACGGAATCACGAGTGGGAAGGGGATTGATCCACTGGGATCATTGATCCAGCCCCTCTCCCTGCACAGACACCCCAAAATCCAAACGCTCCTGGAGCAGCCTCGGGGCAGTGCCCATTCCCTGGGCAGCCTGGGACGTGCCC
>NW_008240054.1:131606-132466 GCF_000691975.1 Corvus brachyrhynchos | reverse complement strand
TCCATCCTGACTCTGCCCTGGCCCAGCTCCAGCCGCTCCCTGGCTCTGTCCCTGTCCCACGGAGCAGGGATGGGGGCTGCCTCTCAGGGAGGAAGCTGCAGAGCTCAATGGGTGTCCCTCAGTTTCTGCAGCTGAACGTTCCAAGCGCCCTCAGCCACTCCTCGAGTGACCCTTCCCCATCCCCAGGTCCCTCCTTCAGACCCTCTCCAGCAATTCCGTGTCCTGCTCACACCGTGTCACCCCAAATTCCGTGTCCCGCTCACACCGTGTCACCCCAAAACCACTCACGATGTTTGAGGTGAGGCCGCCCCGGCCCAGAGCAGAGCGGGGCCATCCCCTCCCTCGTCCGGCCGTGCTGTCCCTCATCCCCCCAGGACAGGGATGTCCCTCCGGCTCCGGGACACTGCTCAGACCCAGCTTAGCCCCCCCTGACCTGACCCCCAGGAACTGGGGCTGCTCCCCCGGGGCGCTGGTCTCGGTCTCCATCTTGAGGCTGTCGATGTGGGCGATGGAGATGACGGTGGCAGCCACGTACCAGGGCAGCCCCATGAAGGAGCACACGGCCATCAGGATGCCCACCCAGAAGAGGTCCAGGTGGTACCCGGCTGCCTTCTGCAACACAGCACGGGGGGTCAGGGGGGGCTCTGCCCGCAGCCACCCCCAGCCCAGAACCCGTGGGGTCCCCTCTGGCAGGGCCTTGATGTCCCCCGAACAGCCTTGGGGCACCCAGTGCCACCCTGTGTCACCCCACACGGACATGGGGCACCCTGCATCACCACAGTGCACCCCATATCACCCTGCTGCACCCCACACGGACATGGGGCACCCTGCATCACCACAGTGCACCCCGCATCCCCCCA
>NW_008240054.1:129081-130848 GCF_000691975.1 Corvus brachyrhynchos | reverse complement strand
GTGGGGATGGCCTGACCCCCTGCAGCCCCTCACCTTGAGCCTGTGCTCCTTCCTGTTGACGATGACGGCCGTGATCTGCTGGTCCATGAAGATGAGGATGGTGACGAGCAGGGCGGGCAGGGCGCTGGCCAGGTACACCCACCACGGGTTCTTCCCGAACGGGAACACGAACCAGCCCCGGTCCACGCGGGTGGGCTGCGGGAGACAGCGGGGTCGGAACCTCGGGAACGGGGCAGGGATTGGGAAAACCCAAGGGTTGGCGTTCGGCGACAACCCCATCACCCCGTCCCCCATCCGTCCCTAAATCCGGCACCCGAACCGCCCCCAAGTCCTCACTGGGATCCCCACATCAGCCCTGAAGGGGGGAGGAGAAATCCTTCCGGAATGGGGTTTGATGGAATATTTTGGTTTTACCTTGAAGTCGGTAGGCACTTGAAGCTTTGGGGTGTTGAGTCCGAAAAGCACATCCAGCCCCACAAACATTAGTATGGACATAAAGATAGAGAAATCGCTAATGAGCTTACGGAGCTGCCGGGAGAGAGGGGAGAGAGAGGGAGAAAAGGGAGAGGAAACAGCAAAAAAGGGAGAGAAAACAAAAAAAAAGGGGGGGAAACAACAAAAAAGGGGGGGAAACAAAAAAAAGGGGGGGGAAACAACAAAAAAGGGGGAAAAACAAAAAAGGGGGGAAGACATAAAAAAAGGGAGGGAAAACAAAAAAAAGGAAGAAAAATAAAAAAGAGACGGGAAAGAATAAAAAGGGAAGAAAAACAGCAAAAAAGGAGGGGGGAAAAGGAGGAAAAGCAATTTTAAAAGGAGGAAAAACAATAAAAAAGGGAGGGAAAACAAAATAAAAAGTGAGGAAAATGGCAGAAAAGGGAGGGAAAATGACAAAATAGTGAGAGAAAACAGAAAAAGGAGAAAAATAAAAAAAAAGGAGGAAAACCAACCAAAAAAAGGAAGAAAACCAATAAAAAGGAGAGAGAAAACAATAAAAATGGGAGGGAAAACCATAAAAAAGGGAGGAAGAAAAAGGAGGAATAACAACAAAAAGAGAGAGGAGAGAAAGTCACAGAATTAGAGCATTGTTAGAAAAGACAAAGTAGCTTTTAAGAAACTGCCTGGAGCTGCGATATTCCCAAAAAATCCTGGCGAGGAGCTGGAAAAGGAGTGTGGGAGAGGGGAGGCCGAACCTTGATGATACTGGGGATGTGGAGTTTGGGGGTGTCCAGTCCGAAACAGGCATCGACTCCACAGAAGAGCAGGATGGAGAAGACATTGGAAAAATCAGCAATGAAAGCCCTGACCTGGAGGCAAGACAGGGAAACGGGTGGGAAGGGGAATTAACGGGGTGGGAAGGGGAATTAACGGGGTGGGAAGGGGAATTAACGGGGTGGGAAGGGGAATTGGGGTGAAGAGGTTTGCTCCTGCTTTGGCGTCCTCCCCTGGGGCTTTCCAGCTCCACGCAGCTGCGGATAACCCGGGAATAACCCCCCAAAATCCCCATTTTCTCGCCTTCCTCTCTTCCACGAGGTGAGGGGGTGTTGGCATTGTGAGAGCCGAGGGAGAGAATCCTGGAATCCTGGAATGGTTTGGGTTGGGAATGGACCTTAAATCCCATCCCATTCCAGCCCTGCCATGGCCAGGGACCCTCCCCCTGTCCCAGGGTGCTCCAAGCCGGCCTTGGGCACTCCCAGGGATCCAGGGGCAGCCCCAGCTGCTCTGGCAATTCCAGCCCAGCCCCTCCCCACCCTCCTTCCTTCCCAAGAT
>NW_008240054.1:123589-128959 GCF_000691975.1 Corvus brachyrhynchos | reverse complement strand
CCTCTCGCCAGCAGCTCCACGCGCTCCCGCTGGGATCCCAGGGCTGGGGGCAGCGCTGCAGGTGGGGACCGAGGGGCAGAATCCCCCCGGAGCCGCTGCCCACGCTGGGGGTCAGCCCAGGCCACCTCTGGGGTCGTGTCCAGCCTCTCGCCCATCCCAAAATCCCTCTCCCAGCGCTCCTCTCCATCCCTTCATCCCCAGCTCGGATCCATCCCCGGGATTGCCCCATCCCAGGGGCACCTCCAGCACCTGGACTGGACAAACCCCGTGAGATTCCCCGGAGCTTGTCCGGGTCCCTCGGGATGGCCCCGTCCCTCGGGATTGTCCCTTGGTGTCACCTGCAAACCTCCTGAGGGTGCCTTCAATCCCTTCATTTGCATAATTAATGAACACATTAATTAACTCTGGCCCTGACAGGGACCCTGGCCACCACTGGTCACTGATGTCCATCGGACTCTGAGCCGTTGACCACTTCCCTGTGGCTGAGACCATCCCACCCATTCCTTATCCATTAATTGTCCACCCATTAAGCCAACTCCACTCTAGAGAGGAGGATTCCATCAAAAGCCTCACGGAATTCCAAAAACCAGGGCCCAAAACCTTGAGGAGGATCCCAATTGTGGCCAAAACCTCCTAAAACCAGAGATTTCCTGGCGTTCTTCGCCTCCAGCAAAAATTCCCAACATCTCCCGTTTTCCCTCATCTTTGGGAAAGGCAGAACCCGGCTCTTTCCTTACCTTGGTGGGGAAATAGCGGCTGAACTTGAATTTTTTCAGGGTCAGGGTCATGGAGTAGGTGCCGAAGAAGAGGATGAAGGACATGAGCGCCAGGTCGGGCACGAATTTGCAGGATTTTCCCACTAAGCTGCCGCCGTATTTGAGACATTCCTTCTTACTCAGCTGCGTCCAGTCCAGAGCTGTGAGGTTGATAGCATTGGACTGCGAGAGACCCCAAAAAAAGCAAAATTAGCAAAATCTGAAATCGTTGCAGTGGGCAGGGAAAGGGGGAATTCCCGGGCAAACAGAAAAAATCAGCGTTTTTAAGTTGCAGCATGGAAGGAAAGGGAAATTTCCTGCCCAGACCCCCAAAATTTGTACTTTAAGGGTTGAATTGTGTAAGAAAAGGGGAAATTCACAACCAAATTGAGTAAAATCAGCATTTTTACCAACTGCAACTTGCAATAAAAGGAAAATTTCCTGGTCAAACCCCCAAAAAGAGCCCTTTAAGCCATCTCAGCACACAAGGAAAGGGGAATTTCCAGGGCTGCTGCCACTGGGATACCCAAAACCGCGGGAAAACCGCAGAGCTGCTATAAATTTGGGGGGGAAAAGCGTGGATTTGGTGCTGCTGAGCCCCGCTGGGAACCCAAACCAGCACAAATTTGGCTCTGAGCTGGCCCATCCCGCTCCCTGGGTGCTGAAATCCCCGAGATCCGCCCTCCCTGGCCCCAGATTTCCCGCTGGGATGAGCAGCCCCCACTCACCAGAGAAACGTTAGTGGTGTTCGGTGCCACTGGAGCTGAAGCATCGAACAAGGTCGCGTTGGCTGCGGGAAAGGAGTTGGTTATTGAGGTTTTGGGGCTAAAACCCAGCTTTTGGGCATTCAAACCGGCTGGGCTGCACCTGCTGAGCCCGGCAGGGATCGGCATCCACAGATTTTGGGGGGAAACCCCTCCTTCTTTAACCCCGCAGCGACTTCTCCCCGATTAAACCCACGCACCGGGGAGGACGTGGCGGCTCCTGCAGCAGCTTCTCCCTCTGGGGTTGGCGAGGGGGGAATTTTTAGGAGCTCCCCAGTTCCTAAAATTTCGAGGAGCTTCCCAGGGAAGCCACCAGGAGTGGGGTGGACTTAAAACCACGGGGGTGGAAAGCTGGGAAAGCAGCCTGGGGTTTTTTTGTTTTGGGGAAGCGGCACCCAAATCACACCCAATTTGCCTTTTTTTTTAAATTATTATTCATTTTTTAAAAAATCTTTTGGCAGTGTTTTGGTGTCATCAGTGCAAAATTCCATCTTTTCGAGCCCCCGGCACCTTCTCCTCCAGGCGCAAAAGGCAGCTCCGCTCGGCTCTTCGGGCGACGCAGCTCCACAGCTCCGGGAGCACCCCCGGATTCTCTCGGGGTGCCCCTAAAAGAGGGAATTCGGGAATTCCGGGATGGCTTTGCCCCCCCTCTTCCATCCTCTTCACCAAGCGGGAATTTCGGCCGCCGCCTCCATCCCCGGCGCCGGGGATTAATGAAGGAGGAGTTGGGTTAGGCCAGAGACCCCGGGGCTGCCGGGACCGAGCTCTGGGGAACAAACCCAGCCCTAAAAACGTCAGCATCGTTCTTATTTTTTCCTCCACAACCTTTTCTTTTTGCACAAACCCCATTTTGGGATTTCTATGCCCTAAAGGGTGGCACAGCACCCGTGGGATTTAGGAGAGGAGCCCTAAGGGCCCTACACAAACCCTTTCAGAGAGAGAGAAAAGTCAAATACATGGGGAAAAAAAATAACAACGGAACCCCCCCATGGGGGGAGAGTATCAATATTAAAATAGTTTTAATATTTAGAAGGTGATACTCACTTGAGATTGAAATCAGCCCCAATTGATGTGTGCAGCAGAGACAAATATGGGACAAATCAGTTATAATAATCAAAAATCAGCACGGATGGAAAAAAAAGGGATTAAAAAAAAAAGTAAGGATGGAGGGGGGAATAAAGAGAATTTCTAGAGGAATGTTAAATCCAACACCGCTGCCTTGGGCAGCCAGGGCGAGGAATGGGAACGGGAATTGGGGTGCGGATGCCTCTAGGCTGCTCGGGGTTTGCTCGGGACGGGGGCTTGGAAAAGGGTGGGACCTCCCTGGAGGCTGAAGGCTCCTCCTGCGTTAAAGCCCCGGCGCAGGAGCTGCCGGGCACATCCCGGTGGGTGCTGACGGTTCCGTTCAGGAATTCCAGCTCTGGTGGTTCCGTCTTCGCTCTCCCGCGGGTTGGGTTTGGGGGGGCTTGGCTTGGGAAGAATTGGGTTGGCTCCGGGTGCTGTTCTGGGCTCTCAGATCCCGGAGGGATCGTGGCGCTCACGGAGGGGTGGATGAGCAGGAATTGAGGAAGAATGCGAAAATAAACCCAATCGCTGTGATACACATCGGGTGGGAGCTCTCCTTGGAATGGCAGATGTGTCGGGAATGCGTTGGGTGGAGGGTCTCGGATGCTTTTCTTGAAGGAAGAAGACAGGGAGAACTTCACCATGACCTTCATCCACCGTCACCTTCATCCACCGTCATCTTCATCTACCATCATCTTCATCCACCGTCACCTTCATCCACCATCATCTTTATCCACCGTCACCTTCATCCACCATCACCTTCATCCAGCGTCACCTTCATCCAGCGTCACCTTCATCCAGCGTCACCTTCATCCAGCGTCACCTTCATCCAGCGTCACCTTCATCCAGCGTCACCTTCATCCAGCGTCACCTTCATCCAGCGTCACCTTCATCCAGCGTCACCTTCATCCAGCGTCACCTTCATCCAGCGTCATCTTCATCCACCATCACCTTCATCCCAAGACATTCAGCCTCCTCTGACTGCAGCTGACGCTTCCCAAAATTTAGATTTTTGACATCAATTCAGCTCCTGGGAGCACAGGCGGTCACTGCCGTGAGCCCAAAGCCATCTCTGGTCCCTTCCAGGAGTGTCCGAGCTCCACAAGTCGGATCTGGGATCATCCAGGACGTCTATCCAAGAGCAAAACCAGGCAGCCATGGAAGGACCATCTGCTCAGAGCCCGATGGCCTCTCCTTTTGGAAAAGGAGTGGAAAAAGAGGAGGAAAAACAGTCCTTGGAGGTTTCCACACTCAGCTGGGACATCCCGGGGTGTCCCAGGCACTGGAGAGCACAGAACAATTCCAGGCATTTTCTGGAGATTCAGTTTCCATCGGCAGCAGGCTGGAATGATCTGAAATGTCCTTTGTTCCCATATTTCCTTCTTATCAATCCAGGTCTGGCTGCTCCAGGCTGAGATCCCAACTCTCCATCCGCTGTGTCCCAGGAAGCACCGAATCGTTCATCCAAGCGGGACGAGGCTCTTCCTCCATCTTCAAAACCCCCTCAGAGGAGGAGGACGAGGTCTCTCCACCCCAGGCAGCTGCCTCATCCTCATCCCTCATCCTCGGCCAGCGATCCCGTGGGATTCATCCATGCCAGGACCCTCCCACCCCCTGGCTCCTGCCCGGGCGGCCCCGGGATGAACTCACCTGGGTCGGGGGCGACGCACTCGCACTTGTACATGGTCACATAGTCGGGCTTGAAGTCGGAGTTGATGGGGTAGTACTTGAAGGCCCCGATCATCTTCTTGATGGCATCGTAGATGAAGATGAAGCTGATGAGGGTGGAGAAGCCCTCCTCGGTGAAGCGCGTGATGTACTTTATAATGAAGCTGGCATCGGTGGCCACCAGGATAAGGCACTGCAGGGCCGAGTGCAGCCCGATCCACAGGCGGAATTCCATGTAGTCGATCCCGTTGCCTCTGGAAGAGGGGACAAGCGGCCCTGTGAGAGCGGCCAGGGGCTGGGGGACACGTCCCACCCCTGCACGGCCGGGCCCTGCTGTCCCCCGGGATGGCCCAGCACGCACTTGCTGAAGTCGAAGAGCAGCTTCTCGAAGATGAGGATGGGGCCGGTGCTGCTGAGGATGATGAGGGGCTGCCCGGCGAAGAGGCAGAACATGGAGCCGGCCATGGCCGTGCCCAGGAAGCTCTCCATGACCCCCTGGGGACGGAGCAAAGGCAGCGTTACGGGGGTGCTGTGCCACCCACGTCCCCACGGATCCCCCGGATGGAGATGGGGCTGAGGAACCTCAGCTTGGACCCACACGGGATGGTTGGGACCATGTCCCATTGCTCCTGGCACTGCCACTGAGGGGGCTGTCCCATCCTGCAGGGATTCCAGGGCTGCCAGTCCCACCTGGCAGCGAATTTCCATCCCCAGAAGCTTGGCATGGCACAAGTAGGGTAAAAACCATCCCATCCCACCCCACCCCATCCCACCCCTGCTGTCCCCACGCCAGTGACACCCTGGGCTGGACCTGGTAGTTGTCGGTGGCATCCCCCAGCAGCCCCCCGAAGGTGATGGCATTGGTGATGCAGCCCAGGTAGATGAAGAGGATGGCAGAGATGGACTGGATATGGAAACCTTCGTAGAAGTCACTCGGGAACCAGGGCAGCTTCCTCTTGATATCCAGGTAGAGGCCACCACAAAACCTGCGGAGACACCGCCGAGGACCTGGTGACTTCCACCAAAACAGAATTGTGGAGGCCTGGAGTGGTTTGGGTTGGGAAGGGACCTTAAATCCCATCCCATTCCAGCCCTGCCATGGGCAGGGACCCCCCCCT
>NW_008240054.1:123017-123282 GCF_000691975.1 Corvus brachyrhynchos | reverse complement strand
GGAAGGTACCTTAAAGATAATTCCATTCCACCCCCCTGCCATGGGCAGGGACATGCTCCACTATCCCAGGTTGCTGCAAGCCCTGCCCAGCCTGGCCTTGGACACTTCCAGGGATCCAGGGGCAGCCGCAGCTTCCCTGGCCAGTTGGGAGATACATAAATATGGATACAGAAATGTAATTATTTTATGTATATATGCAGAAATCGATCTGGTGCTGCACAAAAACCCCAGGATGAGCCCGCAGGAGATGCTGACGGGTCCCCGC
>NW_008240054.1:114756-122951 GCF_000691975.1 Corvus brachyrhynchos | reverse complement strand
GCCATTCATCTGCCCCACCTCGTTCAGCGAGAACACCGACTTCCTGCGGGATGGGGACATCGGCCTTGGATCGGCACCAGTGCCCCCGGATCAGCACCACCGAGCCCTGGTGTGAGGACCTCGGCCAAGGCCATGGGGCAGTTCTGTGCCTGCACTGATTGTGAGTTTTGGGGTGAATTTGGACAGACCCAGAGCTCAGTTCGGGGAGCTCAGTCCATGGAGTCATGGGATGGGGTGGGTGGGGTTGGGTTGGGAGGGACCTTAGGGATCATCCAGTTCAACTCCTGCCCTGGGCAAGGACACCTCCCATTAGAGGCTGTTCTAGGAGGGGGAATGGCTCTGAGCCGATCTGGGAACAAAACCTGCTGAAACCCTGGCATTTCTGCAACATTTCCAGGGGTTATTTTCAGGGGTGAAGCCAAGCAAGGCTCTCGTCCCTGAAAACTGGACATGTGGGAGTGGCCACAGGGCCCCACACCCCCCACCCACCTCTTCTCAGCCGAGGGCACTTTTTTGGGAGGCTCAATCCGAATGTTGGGGTCCCACTCTCCGGGCGGGAGGACGATGACCTCGTCCAGGAACTCATCGATGCCGGCGATCAGGTCCTCCCTGTCCCGGGCTTTGTAGGCAACGTCGCTGAAGAGCTGGGGGTGGATGCAGGACAGGGGTCAGCCTGGACGTGGCCTCCAGTCCCATGTCCTTCTGGGAGTTCAAAGCTCAGGTTTTGGGGAGATAAGGTGAAAATTGCTCTTTTTCCTTGGTTCTGAGCCAGGGGGTTCCAAACGAGGGCTGGGGGTGGCCTCCACTCACATCGTCCACCATGAGGGTTGCGATGGCCCTGCCAATCTCGTTGTAGGACTTGGCTTTCCCTGCTGGACCGAGGAGAATGAAGAGGAATCTGGGGAGGGAGAGACGCCGTGTTGGTCACCTCAGGCCACCGGTGTCCTGAGACCGCTCGATCCCGAGGGGACGGCGCTCACCTGGTGGGGACGGGCACCTCTGTCACCCCCCCCAGCATCGTGGCCTGGAGCAGCCTCACAAAGGCCACGAAGGGCTTCTCCAGGAACTCCACCTCCCCCACCAGCACGTTGGAGGCCTCGGCGTCCTTGGGGATCTTCTTGATGAACTTGTTCTTCAGCTGTCAGGAAGGATGAGAGTGGGGAAGGGAGCGGTTGCCAAAATTTGGCTTTTCCCCCATTTTTTTTCCCGCAAAAGTTGAAGCCTCAGGCTCCAAGATTTCACCTCTGGTTGTCCCAGGACTCCCAGAGGTGGGGATTGAGGAGCCGCATCCAGGAATAAGCCAGGAAAAATCCACAGAGCCGAATTTCTTCAGTAAACGCGGCTAAAACCACGACTGGCTCTAAACCGCCCACCCAGGGCTCTGCCACCCAACCAGCAGCATTTGGTTTTGCTCTCCTGGGTTCTCCGCAAGGAAATCTCCCTGAAATGCCCCCTGTGAAAAATCCGAGCCGAACCCCAGTGATGCCAGGAACATTTTTGGAGTTCATTCGCAGCCCCAGGCTCCCCTAAACCCCTGCCTGGCACAGAACCCCCTCAGCGCCCAGCGTGGGGGAGGTTTCTGAGCCTCCTTCCTCCCCAACCCCTTCCCAGGAGTGGGAACGAATAACGGCAGTAGGAAAACCTCATCCATGGATTTATTGCCCCGGGTCTCTTCTCCCCTGCAGCTCTTTCATTACGAGCCTAAAAGGGTTCAATACCAAGCCGGGCAGGGAGTTATGATAATCTATATGGCAGCGTGAGGGGAGGCATGTGAGCCGGGCAGCCGCCTCTCCCCGTCCTAATCTTTTAAACCCAAGTGGAAAAAAAAAAAAAATAAAATAAATCATAATAATAAAGCAACTCCTCCAGCGCGGCTCGGAATCAGAGCAGGAGTTACCAGCGACCACTAAGCTTCCTGAAACACCTAAAAAGTCCCTTTGTAGTGTGCCTAATAGGGCGATTAAACCTAAATGCTTTGCATATTTTGGGATTAACCCTCTGAACCCCATTGCTGGAGGGGACATTTGGGGTTCCTGAGTGGGCACCGGCATGGAGTGGTTTCTGGAAAGCTTTGCGGTGTCCCTGTCCTGTGGCTCCCAGCAATACATGGATTTCCATCGGTGAAATCCAGGGAAACAAAGCGTTATTTGTGGTGTTTGGACTTGCCCTAAAGTGCATCACCCCAGGTAAGCCCAGCAAGGACATCCCAGGGGAAAAGCAGGTTCTTATCCCATCCCATTCCCTAAAAACCTGCGGGGTCGGAGATTCTCCCTTCAGTTTATGGTGAAATCACAAACGGAAACAGAGCAAAGCTCATGTAACGAATCAGCCATTCCCAGAAAAAAGAGTCTGGGATGGGAATGGGACAAAACCCCGCTGATCCATCCCATCCCCAAGCAGGGCACCTGCCCAAGCTGCTTCCCAGCTGCTTCCCAGAAGCAATCCCAGAAGGAAAAGCCCCCCGTGGCCTCTCAGCTGAGCTTTGCGTTGAGAAAACCCCAGGCAAAACAGATCCCACCCCAAATTCCAGCCCCTCACCTCCAGAGCTGGATCCCTGTGTGCAAACCCAAGAGCTTGGATGGGATTTACCGCCCTCTCCCAGCCAATCCTTTAGGATTCCTACACCTCCAAGCCCCTTTCCTGTCCTCTCTGAAGATCCAAAGGGATTTTTTTTCCCACCCCAAGGGATTTGACCCGGCCCAGCCTCCTGGCTCATCCCTAATTCCATGCTGGAAGCGCGGGTGTCACTTCTGGGACAGCTTCCCCGTGGATCCACGGGGATCAATACCAGCATTAACTCCCCTAATTAGGAATTTGTGTGGGTATCGACCCAGCGGAGGCTCACATGGACCCGAACAACCCCAGAGCCCAGCGGGATCATGTCAGGATGCTCCTCCCAGTGGGATTTTGGAATGAGTACCTGGTCGGTGCTCGGCGTGTCTGAGATGTCGTTCATGCTCCGGCTCTGGGCGTGACCTGGGTGGAGGGAAGGGAGGGAATGTGAGGAAAAGCCACCCCTGGTGCCGGGAGAAAACCCAGTGGGGAGACCTCGTGCAAAGAAATAAGGTATTCCTTATGGGATGTGCCACCAAACCCTGGGAATTCGGGAGAATTCCTTCTCTGGAAGGGTGGAAAGGCTGGCACAGGGCAGGGGTGGAGTCCCCATCCCCCCAAAATCCGTCTGGATGTGGCACTTGGGGACGTTGTGGCCGTGCTGGTGGTCCATGACCTTAGAGGGCTTTTGCAGCCCTGATGATCCCAAATCTCTGTGAACAGGAGCATTTCCTGTCTCAGCTACACAAACCAAGCTCCCAAGTTCAGAGGGGATTTCCCACCCGCCCTCTCCGAGCCAAGCAATCTTTTAGGATTCCCACCCTCTTCCAAGTACCTTTCCTTCCCTCCCCAAAGATTTGACAGAATTTTTTCCTCCACCCTGCGGATTTTGAGCCACACCAGCACCCTCGCTCATCCCGGATTCCGTGCTGTGCTTCCGGGACGGCGGCCGTGGTGGGACCTCATCCCAACCTCCCGCTCTGCCACCGGGACTGGGAATTTGGGACATTCCAGGGATATTTGGGGGCGGTTGGTGTCCCCCCACTCACGCAGGCGGCCGTAGCTGGCGCTCTGCCGCATCCGGAGGTCCTCAGTGGAGCGGTGGAAGGCGGTGCCGGCGGCCGGGCCCCGCACGGGGCTGCGGGCAGAGGAAGAGGAGAGAGGGGCTGTGAGAGGAGGAGCGGGATCGCATTGGGAATGTCAGGGCAGGATCCCATAGGGAATGTCAGGGGCAGGATCCTGTGGGGAACATTGGGGGCAGGATCCCATTGGGAATGTCAGGAGCAGGATCCTGTGGGAATGTCGGGGCAGGATCCCATTGGGAATGTCAGGAGCAGGATCCCATTGGGAATGCTGGGAGCAGGATCCTGTGGGAATGTCGGGAGCAGGATCCCATTGGAAATGTTGGGGCAGGATCCTGTGGGGAACATTGGGAGCAGGATCCCATCGGGAATGTCAGGAGCAGGATCCTGTGGGGAACACTGGGGGCAGGATCCCACAGGGAACATTGGGTGCAGGATCCCATAGGAAATGTCAGGAGCAGGATCCCATAGGGAACATCAGGAGCAGGATCCTGTGGGAATGTCAGGGCAGGATCCCATTGGGAATGTCAGGGGAAGGATCCCATAGGGAATATCCCATGGGGAACAGCAGGAGCAGGATCCTGTGGGGAATGTCGGGGGCAGGCATGAATGATCACCTGCCCAGCACAGGAGACACCAGGAATGTGCTTTTCCTTCCCGTGCCCTTATCCCACCCATCGGAATATTCCCAGCGGCAGTGAGGGGATATCGATGAAAATCTCCCACCCCAAATCTCCCTGCCCCACACGAGGAGCCAGCACCACCCCAGCCCAGCCCAGCGCTGCCTCTGGGGCCATCAGTGCCTCCAGAAGGGACATTTCTGTTCCTTGGGAAGACCCCACATCTGATTTGGGTTCTTAATCCCGTCATTCTCCCAAGAAACCCGCACTTGGGATCTGCCAGGATCTCCTCACTCCAAAATATTCCCACTGGCTTCCATCGGGCTCCATGATTCTCCTCCCTAAACGGGCGGCGAAGCCCATTTTTCATCCCAGATATTGAAGCCGAATCACTTCACCGCAAACATTTCCTTTTTCCGCCTGGATTTTCTGTCTTGAGCCCAACGTTTTCCCAGGAAACCTCCTAAATTCCCAAAATTCCTTTTGGAGAATCCCCTGGAGCGCTTTTGCTGCTCCGCATCTCCCCAAGGTCCCAGCTGCCACCAAGGCATCTCTCCCCATTTCTTTTATCGTTAAACCCAACCAAACCACCTCTGAAATTCCCGCTGGATTCCTGTGCCAGCGGGATTTATCCCGATATCCGCCACGGAGCTGCCGTGGGCACAATGAATGGGAGGGACGCCCCCTTTCTCCACCATTTCCTCCTTGGAATGTCCCTCCTTGGGAACTCAGAGCAATTCCATCCCCTCAGCAAGGCGCTAAACCCAACATTCCCAAGCCGTGCTCAGTTTTGGTGGATTCTGGGCAAGTCCTGGCTCGGATATCCGGCCCCGGGACATGGGAATGCCCCCGGACTGGGAATGTTGCTCGTTGATGGCCACTCCCGGGAGCTGCTGTCCCTGGGAGCAGCCGGAGCCCGGCAAATCCGGGGCTCCACCGAGTGACCTCCCGCTAAACCCGACCAAATCCCCTTTTGTAAGGGCTGGGCAAAGGCGGGATCAGCCGGGAGCAGACCGGATTTGTCTGCGCCCGCCGCGCCAGGAAACCCCGGCGCCAAGCCACGGCACCCACACTGCACCATTGTCCTCACGGTGACGTCATCGCATGGCGCCATTGTCCTCACAGTGACATCATCGCACGGCGCCATTGTCCTCGCGGTGACGTCATCGCACAGTGACATTGTCCTCACGTGATGTCATTGCGCAGTGACGTTATCATCACATGGCACCATTGTCCTCGCAGTGACGTCATCACACAGTGATGTTATCATCACACAGCGCCACTGTCCTCACGGTGACGTCATCGCACAGTGACATTTTCCTCACGGTGATGTCATCGCACAGTGACGTTATCATCACATGGCGCCACTGTCCTCACGGTGACGTCATTGCATGGCGCCATTGTCCACGCAGTGACATCATCGTACAGTGGCATTGTCCTCATGTGGTACCATTGTCCCCACAGTGACATCATCACACATCACCAATGCCACCACACAGCGCCATTGTCCCCATGGTGATGTCATCACATGGTGCCATTGTCCCCACTGTGACATCATTGCATGGCGACATTGTCATCACATGGAGATGACATCACACAGCGCCATTGTCCCCATGATGATGTAATCACACAGTGATGTCATCACACAATGACACTGTCCTCACACAGCGACACTGTTCCCATGGTGATGTCATCACACAGCGCCATTGTCCTCACACGCTGATGTCATCACCCGATGACATCACAACCCAGTGACGCTGTCCCTGCCGTAACCACGCCCCTTCCCACAGCACCGTCCATGTCCCGAGCGCGCCCTCAGCTTCCGGCTCCCTCACCCACCAGGGGCAGAATTTTAGCGTCTTTCCCAGGGCAACAAACACCTGGGTGTCCCAACCCCTTGGGTTCCTCCTCCCCTTCTCCCGAGATATTCCTCCCCGACGCCCGAGGGTGCCACCAGGCGCCGGCTGGACCCCGAGGACTCACCGGTGTTGGAGGACACGGATTTGCCGATGTCGGCCAGGGAGCGGTGGATCGGCTTCTTGGTCTGGTGGCGGTGCTTGCGCAGGAGGACGTAGCTGAGCTTCTCCCGCAGCTCCGGCTTCAGCAGCCCGTCCTCGATCTGCTTCTCGATGACATCCTCTGCAACGCCCGCCCGTGGTGACCCCCGGAAAACCCCCAAAACCCCCCAAAATCTGCTCCTTTAGCAGCCCGTCCTCGATCTGCTTCTCGATGACATCCTTTGCAACGCCCGCCTGTGGTGACCCCCGGAAAAGCCACAAAATCTCCCCAAAACCTCCCATTCTTGATCTGCTTCTCGATGGCATCATCCCCAACATCCACCCGTGGTGACACAGGAGTGACCCCCAAACAGGAGTGACCCCCAAAATCCCCCCAAAATCTCCCATCCTCGATCTGCTTTTTGATGGCATCCTCTGCAACATCCAGCGAAGGTGACCCAGGAGTGACCCTCAGACCACCCCAAAATCTGCTGCTTCAGCAGTGACCACCAGAACCCTCCAAAATCTCCCATCCTCGATCTGCTTCTTGATGACATCATCCCCCACACCCACCCGTGGTGACCCAGGAGTGACCCCTAGACCCCCCAGAACCTCAACACAACAATTTCTGGGAGCAGCTGAGGGGTCCCAGCTCCTTCCTTTGCTCGTTCCCAGACACGTTTGGTTTATGGAGCAAACAAATGAGTTTAAATCCATTCCCAGCGTTTGAGGACATGGGGAAAAAGCCTCCAGGGGCTCCTACCTATGATTTGGGGCAAGGAGTATCCATCCAGGTCCAGGAGCACCGTTCCCGTCTGGAGACACGTCCGCAGCTCAAAGAGGCTGTGCAGGGACAACGTGGACACGTGGGGTTTGCTCCACCTCTCGCCGCCTTCCTCCACCTTCTCCTCGAACTTGATCCACCTGGAACGAGAGCGGGACGGGCCCAGGACAGGGCAGGTGTGAGGATTAGGGAACGGCTTTTCCTGGGGAGTTTCCCCTCCATGGAAAGTTGGGATTAATTAATCTTGCAAAGTTTTCGCTCGTTATCCGGGGTGGGAAGGGAGAACCTGGTGGTGCCGTTCCCCAGAGAGCTGCTTCCAGGATTATGGAGGGGAGGCAAAACTCCCAATCCCACCAGGAAACCCAATCCTGTGGATTTCCACATCCTCAAATTGCTCCTGAGAGGTTTGGGAATTGTGGAATGGAGGAAAAACTCCCAATTCCTTGGTTTTCCACCAGGAAACCCAATCCTGTGGATTTCCATGTCCCCAAATTGCTCCTGCAAGGTTTGGGAGTCATGGAGCAGAGGGAAAACTCCCAATCCCACCAGGAAACCCAATCCTGTGGATTTCCATGTCCCCAAACTGCTCCTGTGAGCTCTGGGAGCTTTTCCCATGGAGGTGACGTGGCCTGAGCCTGGATCTGCTGCTGCTTGGAGCAGCCCGTGGGAGAGCAAATCCCAGAGCATTCCCAACGTCCCAACAATTCCTCAGGAATGCTCAGACCCCACCCTGGGCACTCCATCCCCACGGTGGGAGACGGGAGGATGGGCAAACCCTCGGGATTCAGCCCTTCCCTTCCTTGATTTTATACTGAAGATTCCAGAGAAACTTCAGGAATGAGGTGGATGATTCCTCCCGGCCCCCTGGGAACAGGGCTCGGAATGCTGGAAGGGCAGATCCTGGTTTCGGGGGAAAAAGCTGCTTTCCCTCAACAGGCTCCAGGGATTGTCCTACCCAGAGATGAACGGGCACCGCTGGGATTTGGGCTCCTGCTGCCCCACATGGGAAGGACGGAGGAGGAGAAGGGATTTTGGGAAGAGCTGGTGGCTCTGGAATGCTGCAGGGGAAGGCCGGGGAAAGGCCGGGATGGGATCAGCTGCTGCAAAGAGAAAATCTCAGATGTCCCTACTGAAAAACTCCCAGAATATTACCTGGGAA